>NC_046154.1:41988208-42342411 GCF_011064425.1 Rattus rattus | reverse complement strand
GTGGAACTTTGGGGATCCTTAAATATATATCATATCATCTGCAAATAGTGATATTTTGTTTCTTCTATTTTCCAATCGCATCCCTTGATCTCCTTTTGTTGTCTGGTCTGACTAGAACTTCACGAACTATATTGAATAAGTAGGGAGAGAGTGGGCAGCCTTGTCTAGTCCCTGATTTTAGTGTGATTGCTTCAAGTTTCTCTCCATTTAGTTTAATGTTAGCAACTGGTTTGCTTTATATGTCTTTTACTATGTTTATGTATGGGCGTTGAATTCCTACTCTTTCCAGGACTTTTATCATGAACGGGTGTTGAATTTTGTCAAATGCTTTCTCAGCATCTAATGAAATGATCATGTGGTTTTGTTCTTTCAGTTTGTTTATATAATGGATCACGTTGATGGTTTTCCGTATATTACACCATCCCTGCATGCATGGGATGAAGCCTCCTTGATCATGGTGGATGATTCTTTCAATGTGCTCTTGGATTCGGTTTGCCAGAATTTTATTGAGTATTTTTGCATCGATATTCATAAGGGAAATTGGTCTGAAGTTCTCTTTCTTGGTGGGTCTTTGTGTGGTTCAGGTATAAGAGTAATTGTGGCTTCATAGAAGGAATTCAGTAGTGCTCCATCTGTTTCAATTTTGTGGAATAGTTTGGATAGCATTGGTATGAGGTCTTCTATGAAGGTCTGAGAAAATTCTGCACTGAACCTGTCTGGAGCTGGGCACTTTTTGGTTGGGAGATCTTTAATGACAGCTTCTATTTCGTTAGGAGTTATGGGGATGTTTAAATGGTTTATCTGTTCCTGATTTAACTTCGATACCTGGTATCTGTCTAGGAAATTGTCCATTTCCTGCAGATTTTCAAGTTTTGTTGAATATAGGCTTTTGTAGTAGGATCTGATGATTTTTTGAATTTCCTCTGATTCTTTAGTTATGTCTCCCTTTTCATTTCTGATTTTGTTAATTTGGACACACTCTCTGTGTCCTCTTGTTAGTCTGGCTAAGGGTTTATCTATCTTGTTGATTTTCTCAAAGAACCAACTTTTGGTTCTGTTGATTCTTTCTATGGTCCTTTTTTTTTGTTTTACTTGGTTGATTTTTCAGCCTGAGTTTGACTATTTCCTGCCTTCTACTCCTCCTGGGTGTATTTGCTTCTTTTTGTTCTAGAGCTTTGAGGTATGCTGTCAAGCTGGTGACATATGCTCTCTCCTGTTTCTTTCTGCAGGCACTCAGAGCTATGAGTTTTCCTCTTAGCACAGCTTTCATTGTGTCCCATAAGTTTGGGTATGTTGTACTTTCATTTTCATTAAATTCTAAGAAGTCTTTAATTTCTTTCTTTATTTCTTCCTTGACCAGGTTATCATTGAGTAGAGCATTGTTCAACTTCCACGTATATGTGGGCGTTCTTCCCTTATTGTTATTGAAGACCAGCTTTAGGCCGTGGTGGTCTGATAGGACACATGGGATTATTTCTATCTTTCTGTATCTGTTGAGGCCTGTTTCTTCACCAATTATATAGTCAATTTTGGAGAAAGTACCATGAGGAGCTGAGAAGAATGTATATCCTTTTGCTTTAGGATAGAATGTTCTATAAATATCTGTTAAGTCCATTTGTTTCATGACTTCTCTTAGTCTGTCTACATCTCTGTTTAATTTCTGTTTCCATGACCTGTCCATTGATGAGAGTGGGGTGTTGAAATCTCCTACCATTATTGTGTGAGGTGCAATGTGTGTTTTGAGCTTGAGTAAGGTTTCTTTTATATATGTAGGTGCCCTTGTATTTGGAGCATAGATATTTAGGATAGAGAGTTCATCTTGGTGGATTTTTCTTTGATGAATATGAAGTGTCCTTCCCTATCTTTTTTGATGACTTTTAGTTGAAAATTGATTTTATTCGATATTAGAATGGCTACTCCAGCTTGCTTCTTCTGACCATTTGCTTGGAAAGTTGTTTTCCAGCCTTTCACTCTGAGGTAGTGTCTGTCTTTGTCTCTGAGGTGTGTTTCCTGTAGGCAGCAGAATGCAGGGTCCTCATTGAGTATCCAGTTTGTTAATCTATGTCTTTTTATTGGGAAGTTGAGATCATTGATGTTGAGAGATATTAAGGAATAGTGATTATTGCTTCCCGTTATATTCATATTTGGATGTGAGGTTATGTTTGTGTGCTTTTCTTCTCTTTGTTTTGTTGCCAAGACAATTAGTTTCTTGCTTTTTCTAGGGTGTAGCTTGCCTCCTTATGTTGGGCTTTACCATTTATCATTCTTTGTAGTGCTGGATTTGTAGAAAGATACTGTGTAAATTTGGTTTTGTCATGGAATATCATGTTTCTCCACCTATGTTAATTGAGAGTTTTGCAGGATACAGTAACCTGGGCTGGCATTTGTGTTCTCTTAGGATCTGTATGACATCTGTCCAGGATCTTCTGGCTCTCATAGTCTCTGGCGAGAAGTCTGGTGTGATTCTGATAGGTCTGCCTTTATATGTTACTTGACCTTTTTCCCTTACTGCTTTTAATATTCTTTCTTTATTTTGTGCGTTTGGTGTTTTGACTATTATGTGACGGGAGGAGTTTCTTTTCTGGTCCAACCTATTTGGAGTTCTGTAGGCTTCTTGTATGATTATGGGCATCTCTTTCTTTAGGTTAGGGAAGTTTTCTTCTATGATTTTGTTGAAGTTATTTAGTGGTCCTTTGAGCTGGGAGTCTTCACTCTCTTCTATACCTATCATCCTTAGGTTTGATCTTCTCATTGAGTCCTGGATTTCCTGTATGTTTTGGACCAGTAGCTTTTTCCATTTTCCATTATCTTTGACAGTTGTGTCGATGATTTCTATGGAATCTTCTGCTCCTGAGATTCTCTCTTCTATCTCTTGTATTCTGTTGGTGATGCTTGTATCTATGGCTCCTTGTTCCTTCCTTTGGTTTTCTATATCCAGGGTTGTTTTCCTCTCTTCTTTCTTGATTGCTTCTATTTCCATTTTTAATTCCTTCAACTGTTTGATTGTGTTTTCCTGGAATTCTTTCAGGGATTTTTGTGATTCCTCTCTATAGGCTTCTACTTGTTTATTTCTGTTTTCCTGCGTTTCTCCAAGGGAGTTCTTCATGTCTTTCTTGAAGTCCTCCAGCATCATGATCAAATATGATTTTAAATCTAGATCTTGCTTTTCTGAGTATTTGGATATTCAGTGTTTGCTTTGGTGGGAGAATTGTGCTCCAATGATGCCATGTAGTCTTGGTTTCTGTTACTTGGGTTCCTGCGCTTGCCTCTCACCATCAGATTATCTCCGATGTTACTTTGTTCTGCTATTTCTGACAGTGGCTAGACTGTTCTATAGGCCTGTGTGTCAGGAGTGCTGTAGACCTGTTTTCCTGTTTTCTTTCTGCTAGTTATGGGAACAGAGTGTTCTGCTTTCAGGCATGTAGTTTTTCCTGTCTACAGGTCTTCAGCTGTTCCTGTGGGCCTCTGTCCTGAGTTCACCAGGCAGGTCACTTGGAGCAGAAAAGTTGGTCTTACCTGTGGTCCCGAGGCTCAAGTTTGCTTGTGGGGTGTTGCTTATGAGCTCTCTGTGAGGGCAGCAACCAGGAGGACCTGCGCCGCCCTTTCCGGGAGCCCCGGTGCACCAGGGTCCCAGATGGCATTTGGTGCTTTCCTCTGGAGTCAGAAATGTGGGCAGAGTGTATTCTCTTCTGGCTTCCCAGGCGTGTCTGCCTCTCTGAAAGTTTAGCTCTCCCTCCCACGGGATTTGGGTGCAGAGAACTGTTTATCCAGTCAGTCCCTTCAGGTTCCGGCAGCGTCTCAGAAGCAGGGGATCTGCTGCTCCTGTGCTCTTATCTACGGGAACCCAGAGGCCGTATACAGTTTCCTCTTGGGCCAGGGATGTGGGCAGGGGTGGGCAGTATTGGTGGTCTCTTCTGCTCTGCAGTCTCAGGAGTGCCCACCTGTCTGGGCGGTGACCTCTCTCTCCCAAGGAGTTTGGGAGCTGTGAGCTGGGGGTGGGGATCAGCGAAGTTCCTCTATTTCCATTTTTAAATCCTGGATGGTTTCGTTCAATTCCTTCACTTGTTTGTTTGTGTTTTCCTGTAGTTCTTTAAGGGGTTTTTGTGTGTCCTCTTTAATGGCTTCTACTTGTTTACTTTTGTTGTCCTGTATTTCTTTAAGGAAGTTATTTATGTCCTTCTTAAAGTCTTCCATCATCATCAAAAATGTGATTTTATATCTAAATCTTGCTTTTCTGGTGTGTTTGGATATCCAGTGTTTGCTTTGGTGGGAGAGCTGGGTTCTGATCATGCCAAGTAGTATTGGTTTCTGTTGCTTAGGTTCCTGTGCTTGCCTCTCGTCATTAGGTTGTCTCTGGTGTTGGCTTGTCTTGCTGTCTCTGACACTGGCTTGACCCTCCTGTAGGCCTGTGTGTCAGCACTCCTGTATACCTGTTTTCTTTCAGAGGGATCTGGGAACAGAGAGCTCTGCTCTTGGGTGTGTTGGCAGTCCTGGATACTGGCTTTCTGCTCTAGGTGCAGGCAGAAACCCAATGGGTCCTGGCCCTTACTGTTCCTAGGTACCTGTGCCCAGAGGGCACAGATGGCACCAGGCAATTTCCTCTTGGGTCCAGAATGTGGGCAGAGAGTAGTCTCCTCTGTGTTCTTAGGAGTGTCTGCACTTCTGAGGGTCCAGCTCTCTCCCCCATGGGATTTGGGTGCAGGGGGCTGTGTGACTCTTGATGTTTTCTTTTAGTTTGTTTATATGATGGATAATGTTGATGGATTTTCATATATTGAACCACCCCTGCATCCCTGGGATAAATTCTACTTGATCATGGTGGATGTTCTTGGAATTGTTTGCAAGTATTTTACTGAGTATTTTTTCATGAATGTTCATAAGGGAAATTGGTCTGGAATTCTTTCTTGAGTCTCTATGTAGTTTAGATACCAGTGCACCTGCTTATTTCTGGTAGCAGCAGACCTTCAAGCATTTAGGTGGAGATGTGGCCTGGAAAATGTAGTGCGGAAGGGGGCAGGGTGGAGCTTGCCACTGCTGGGTTTGCCCAGAGTGTCCCTCGGGTAGAGCATTGGAATATGGTATCTCACCTGGTGGTTACTGTTGTCTGCAGGCATCTGTGCCCTGGCATATTAATGGTGTGGACTAGTATAAATAATTAATAAAAATAATTTGTGGGATGTTCTGTGGGAGCTTTAAAGATAAGAATGTTGAGAGCAGTGCAGAAGATGGAGGCCTGGCCTGTGAAATTTCAGAGGGATATTTACAGACTCTATCAGGGTCATTTGTTCTTTTGAATTCAGTTTCTATGGTTCTTGTTTGCTGAAACTGAGGAATCAGATGTGATTAACAAGATACCATGAAAACTAAAGCAAAACTTTGTTTTCTAGGATACTTGATGCTGGTCAACTGGAGGTAAAAATTAGGGGTGATTAAGAAGAAACTAGCATCACTGAGATGAAATCTTCTGGGAAGTGTTTCCTGAGAGAAACTGTGTTTCAGAGGTAGCCGTGATTGTATGTAGGCTTAGATTTTTCAGAACATTCTTTACAAAGGGCTCTTAAATGCTTCAACCTCACTTTAGCCTACCTACCTGAGGTAGGGAAAAGAAGGATTAGTAGAAAACAAATATGGAGCTGTTTAGAAGTAGTTATTTGGGGCAATTCCAATCTTCATTGTCAAGATATCAGTAGTCCAGTCCAAAACACTAAAGATGAATCAGTAGCAGTAGCTCAGTCAAGAAGGAATCTTGAGGCTCTGCCAAACTGGCATGGGTCTGAGGAAGAGGCAAGAAGCAGCTACCATAACATGAGAAGTTCTTTGGCACCTTTCTCTCTATAAAGTCACAACAAGCAACGATCAGTTAAGACCAGCAAAGCATCGCAAGGCAAACAAATGCAAGAACACCATCCCACTGTCTGTAGGGTTGTGTTTATATTCTTTCTAAACATCATACACCAATTCACAAGACAGCTTTCAGAAAAACACCACATCTCTGGTCTCATCAAAACATTCTCTTGTGTGACTGTTTCAGCAAAGAACCCTCTCATAAGACAGTTTCCAGAAAAAAATTACATGACACAACTGAGCCTCCAAAGGAACCAGAAATTTGCACTTCAATTATACCTTGTGCTGTCAGCTGGATTTGATAATATGTAAGAGTCACCCAGTTAATATTGGGTTTGAAATCATGAAGAGATCATGTAGCTGAGGTTTGGCACTGTGAGAGACCAGGAAAAGCCATTGGTGAAGGATCAGCCTCAGTGTTAGTTGATTCAGGTATGAAGGGGTCATGAAAGAAGTTGAGGCTATGAGGGTTATTGTTGAAAGTACATCCCAGTTGCAATAGAAGACCCCAGGATTTTGGAGTTGTCAGTACCATGGGATGACTACCAAGAACAGCAGTAGCAGGGAGTGATATGAGCCTGGAAGATAAACTGTGTGTGTTGAAGAGGGTGGAGCTGGAGAAGTTACCCACATCCTTTGTAGTAGTCCTAAAGCATGACTGGGTCTCAGACATTGGACAATTGGAATTTTGTTTTGCCTTGATTTGATTTTGACTATGCCCTGATTTTTCCCTCTTGAAGTATGAAAGTATTTTACTGGAACCCACAGTTGAAAGACTTTGAGCAGAGCAAGAGAAACCCTAAGTAAAACACATGTCTCGTTGTCCATTACAAGGAGCATACAATTACCACTATATCAAGAAGGGACACTGTCCTATATCTGTTTGGAAAATGTAGCCATGCTGGAATTGCATATTGATATTGCTCCACATGTGTGGCAGTCTCAGAAAGACTTGTCTCATTTGTACATCTCATTATCCATAACAGGGACCATGTAACTGTTTCTCTCCACCACATCTTTGGTCTGGCAAACACCAATTGCATTTCCTGGTACTACTTTGTCATGATTTGAATGAAATGAGGATGGCACCTGTAGGCTCATAGTCTTGAACACTTGTTCACTATGGAAGGACACTGTTTGAAAGATTAGGAAGTGTGGTCTTGATGAAGGAAGTATGACATTAGGGATGGCTTTGAGGTTTACAAAAGCCTATTATAAGCCCAGCATCTTTCTGCTAGTAGATTAGGATGAAGCTCTCCAGCTACATTCTCTAGCACCATTTCTGCCTGGGGACTGCCATGTTTCCTGCCATCTGAAACTTTAGGGAAACCCTCAATTAAGTACTTTTCTATTGGATTTTTATTTATTTACATTTCAAATGTTATCACTTTAATTGACTACTTTCTATACCACTATAGAACACGACTAAGACAAAAGTTGAGAGCAGCAGTGTAGTATTGCTGTAACAGGCCTGACTATGCTGCTTATTGGTAGAATGTGAACTTTGGATTAGAAAAGCAGTTGAATGTTTTAAGCAGAGTTTAATGAACTGTACTAGTCTGAATGTGAAAGACAGTTAATCTGAGAGCAATGTAGGTTATGAGGAGAAGAATACTAGTAAGTGGCCTAGAGATCATTCTTGTGATATTTTGGTGAAGAATTTGGCTGCTTTCTACCCTTGTCCTAAAACTCTGCCTGAGGCTAAATTTAAGAGTTCTGGATTACTGATAGTGGCAGAGGATATTTCAAGATAACCTGGTCATTGATTCTATGATGTGCTTATTAGTGGTTACTCTTATGCAGACCTATTACACAAAGGAGCAAACTGATTAAGGATAAATGCAAAATATACAGTTTGGAGGAGAAATGGTTCAGCAGGAAGTGTGGTAGAATCCAGTTCTCAAAAAGATAAAAAGTTTTGAGAAAAGCATCATACAAAATGTAATAAAGGGACTAGTAACCTCAGGGCAATACCCCACCCAGCTAAGCTTGCAAATTGTAAAAAGAAATTAAAGAATTAGAGAAAAGCTTAAGCAATGAAGGAAACCAATAACAAAAAGCTATGCAAATGTAATTCAACAGGAGGCCAAGTTCTAGCGCCATCAAGCAACAGAACATGGCAGCTTCTGCCATTTGGTTCTGGATGCAGAATCAAAGATACAAGAAAGGGGTTGTGTAATTTCCACCTTGGCTAAGAAAAAAAATCATCAAGGTCATTCATGAGTCAGGGTGTCCCTGCATGGAGATCCAGAGAGACCATTGTGTAACACTATAAAGTGAAACCTGGTTTTTGTTAGAGACTCCAAGATGATGAAATTGCCAGATTCAGGCATCAGAGATCTGAAGAGTTCTGAAGAGAAGTTTGAAATTAGATGCAGAGATGCAGGGCTTGGGGTTTGTCTTGCTGGTTATTGGTTTTGCTTCGGTCCACCATTTCCTTACTTTCCTTGCATTTCTCCCCTTTGGAATGATAATGTATTTTCCATGCTAATGTGTGTTGGAAATATGTGATCTGATTTTTCATTTCGATTTTACAGTTAAGAGATTGCCTGAGTCTCAGAAGGATTGGCATTGAAGCTATAATAGATTATGGTGATTTTTGAAATTGGACTAAATTTATTTTGCTTTATATATGCTATAAACCTGTGGATGATAGGGAGTGGAATGTGGTGGTTAGAATGAGGAAGGTACCATAGGCACATAGGTTTGAATATTTAGTAACTAGGGAGTGGCGTTATTTGGAAGGACTAGGAGGTACCATCTGGATGTTATTGGCGATGTGTCACAGGGGTGAGCTTTGAGATTTCAAAAATTCCTTTTCAATTCCAGAGTCTCTCCTGGATAGCAGATCAGGGCATAGTTCTCAGCTACTTCTCCAGCACCACATGCCTGCATGATGGCATGCTTCCCACCATAATAACGGACTAAACCCCTGAAACTGTAAACAAGCCCTCAAATGCTGTCTTTTATAAGAGTTACCATGGTCACAATGCCTGTTCACAGCAATAGCATACTGACTAATGCATGCATGAGAATACATGTCTATTCATTCAAGATAGGACACTTTCAACATATCAAAGATATAATTCAATTAAAGACTAGCGTAGCAAAATCATTGAGTTCCTTGGAGTTCCTTCAAAGAGCTTACTTTTGCTAGTAGTTCCTTATAGGCTCAGGAGTGACTCAAAGGTATCTGCATAATCACAAATCCTGCCATATTAATTCCATCCCAAGTTGCATACAGTTCAACCAACCAGAAGCTCTCTTCTCTACAGCAATTTTATTGCATATAAAATACTGGGGAAGAGCTTTGTGACTTTTATTTGGGAACTTGTAAGCTATTATTTTGAGTTTCTCCTTCCTCTTTAAGATGAAATGTTTGAATTTATGGTAACAGGTACACCACAGTTTTATTTGAAACCCATAAAATTTTCAGCTAGATTTGCTTCATTATATGTTTCTGTCTTTTCATTAATTAATTAATTATTCCACATCCAAATATTAATCCCCTCTCCTCTCAGTCCCTTCCCCAACAGCTACTCCCCCTTTTACCCTGAGCACCACCCCACAATGGCACATCAAGTCACTGCAGAACCAGATGTGTCCTCCTCCACCAAGACAATGTGGCCCAGTCAGAGCATCCACAGGCAGGCAACCGGTACAGGAATGGTCTCTGCTTCAGTTGTTGGAGTACTTACATGAAGACCAAGCTGCACATCTACTACAGATGTGCAGGGAGCCCATGTTCAGCCCATGCTAGCTCTTTGGTTGGTGGTTCATTTTTTATAAGCTCCCAAGGGTCCAGGTTAGTCAACTCTGTTGGTCTTCTTAGGGAAACCCCATCACCTTTACATTTTCCAATTCTTCCCCCAACTCTTCCATAAGACTCCCCAATCTCCATATGCTTGGCTATGGAACTCTGCATCTGTTTCCATTGGCTGCTGGGTGGAGCCTCTCAGAGGATAGTCATGGTAGATTTCTTTCTGGAAGCATAACATAGTATCATTAATAGTGTCAGAGATTTGTTTCTTCCAATGGCATGGGTCCCAACCTGGGCCAGTCATTGGTCAGCCACTCCTTCTACCTCTGCTCCATTTTAATTCCTGAACGTCTTGTAGCCAGTATACATTTTGGTTGAAGGTTTTGAGGGTAGGTTGCTGTTCTTATCCCTCCACTGGGAGTCCTGTCCTGCTACAGAAGGTAGCTACTCTGGCCTTCTTGTCCTCCACTGCTAAAAGTTACTCCCATAGATGTCCTGGGGCCTGCACCCACCCCAGGTCTCTGTCACATCCTAGAGATGTGCCCTCCACCTACCAACAATTTCCATTCTATCTCCCCTGCTCTCCCTATACCTGTTCCACCACCTCATTCCCCTCTCCATCCCCTCTCCATCCCCTCTCCCACCCAGTTATCTCCCTCCAGCTACCTGTAATAGGGAACCTTTTCTTAGGTCCCCCTTGTTATTTGGTCTCTTTTTGGTCTGTTTGGGTTTGTGGATTATAGCATGGTTATCATGTGCTTTATGGACAATAGCCACTTAGAAGTAAGTACATACCATGTATGTCCTTTTGGGTCTTGGTTGACACATTCAGAATGGTATTTTCTTTAAGAGCTTTTACTTGCCTGTAAAATTCATGATGTCTTTGTTTGTAATAGCTGAGTAGTAGTCCATTGTGCAAATGAACCATCTTTTCTTTATCCATTCTTCAATTGAGAATCATTTGGGCTGTTTCCAGTTTCTTACATTACAAATAAAGTGCATATAAACATAGATGAGCAAGTGTCTTTGTGGGATGGTGGAGCATCTTTGGATCATATGACCATGGTTCTTGGGGGTAGAAGAACTATTTCTAATTTTCTTCAAAATTGATTTCCAGAGTGGTTGTACAAAACCACTCATAGAGTAACTATGAATGAAAGGACAAAAGGAAAAAGGATTAGAGCTGAGATAGAATGTTCTCTGTTTCAGAGAAATGTACAAAAGCAGTTCTAGAAGTAATTCTGATAAAACAACATAAACCCTTTTCTATTACTATTATTCTCAGGTTTGGTCTTTTAACATTGTCTCAAATTCCCTGCATGTTTTGAGTTAGAAAATTTTTACTTTTTTGGCATTTTCATTGACCAATGTATCATTTTTTATGGTATCATTTACACTTCATTGTTCTCTCTTCCATCTCTTGTATTCTGTTGGTGATGCTTGCATCTGTAGTGTCTCTTCTCTTTTCTAGGTTTTCTATCTTCAGAGTTGCCTTCATTTGTGTTTTCTTTATTGTTTTTACTTCCATTTTTAGGTCTCAGACTGTTGTATTCATTTCCTTCACCAGTTTGATTATAATTTTCCTGTTTTGCTTTAAGAGCTTTTACATGTTTGATTGTATTTTCCTGCATTTCTTATGGGATTTATTTATATCCCCTTTAAAGGCTTCTATCATCTTCATGAAATGAGATTTAAGGTCACTGTATTGCTCTTCAGGTATATTAGGATACTCAGGGCTTGCAGTAGTTGGAGAGCTGGGTTTTGATGGTGTCATATTGCACTAGTTTCAGTTGATTATGTTCTTGTGCTTGCCTTTCACCATCTGTTTGCTTCTGGTGTTGGCTGACTTGGTAGCTCCTGGTTATCCCAGATTGAAGTATACTTCTTGGAGATGACACTTTAGGGTGAGGATCAGTGAGTTGGTTTGCAACTGTTGTGGAGATGTGAGCTGTAAGGAAGATGGAGCTCTCTGATAGGGCCATGGCTGTTGGGCTTGCTGGGGTACTCTTGGAGGGAGTTGAAGCATGGGTATCTCACCTGTGTGTCCCCAGTTAGAGCATGCCTCCCAGGTGCCAGGCAGTCCAGTGGGGTGGGAAATATTATGCCAGTCCAAGATTTCACATGATGGTGTGGGCCTGAAGGAAGATCAAGATTTCATCTTACACTTATCAAAATGACTAAGATCAAAAACTCAAGTGACAGCACATGCTGGCAAGAAGGTGGAGCAAGAGGAAACACTACTCCATTCTTGGTGGAAGTGAAAATCACTTTGGAAATAATTTTGTCTGTTTATTAGAAAATTGAGAATAGTTCTACCCCCAAATCCAGCTATAACACTCCTGGGGATATACCCAAGAGACCTCCAAATATCACAAAGGCAGTTGCTCAACTATGTTCATAACTATGTTCATTTGTAATAACCAGAAACTGGAAACAACTAGATGTTCCTCAACTGGAGAATAGATAAACAAAATGTACATCTACACCATGGAATAAGTTATTGAAAACAAGAACATTATAAAATCTGTAGGTAAATGGATAGAACTAGAAAATGTCGTACTGAGTGAGGAGATCTAGACCCAGAAACACAGGTATGGTATATACTTGCTTAAAAGTGTACATTATCCACAATGTACAGACCAAGCACACTACCATCCATAGACCCAAAGAAACTAAGTAATAAGGAGGACCCAATTAAGGATGCATGGATCTCACTCAGAAGGGGAAACAAAATAGTAATCAGAAGTAGATAGAGAGAGAAAAAAATTTGGTGGGAGAGGGGGTGAAGAAGGGAACAGGGATGGAGTTCTGGTGTGGGGAGATGGGGTATGAGAGGTCTGGGAGTGAAAATGGATATTAGTGGGGGCACCTCTGGATCTTGCTGGAGGTTTAGAGTGGGAGAGGTTCTGGGGAGTCAGTAGGAGTGACCCTAGCTGAGATTCATACTATCAGTGGGTATGGAGATTGAAGTAGCCACCTCCTGTAGCCAGGCAGGACTTCCAGTGGAAGAATGGTAACATCAACCCACTCATAAAACCTTCAACCCCAAATTTTTCCTGCCTACAAGATGTGCAGGAATAAAGATGGAACAGAGCCTGAGGAAACAGCCAACCAATGGCTGGTGCAAACTGATACCCATTCCATGTGAGAGACATATCTATTCCCTGACACTCTTAATAATAGTCTGATGCTTGCACAAAGGGATCTTGCATAACTCTCTCCTGAGAGGCTTGATATCACAGCAGAAGGAAACAGAGGCAGAGAACTACAGCCAAACATCAGGCAGAGCTTCAGGAATCTTGTGGAGTTGGGGGATAGAATTAAATAAGCTGGAGGGATTTAAGAACACCACAAGAAGGTCTACAGAGTCAACTTACCTGGGCCCATGGAGGCCCACAGTAACTTATCCACCAATCAAAGAGCGTAAGGGCTGGATGTAGGCTCCATACATATTTGTATCAGATGTGTTGCTTGGCCTTCATGTGGGTCCCAAACAATTGGAGTGGGGCTGTCTTCTACTCTGTTGCCTGCCATTGGGCCTCTTCCCTTAACTGGACTGCCTGGTAGGCCTCAGTGAGACAGGTTGTACTTAGTCCTGCTGGGACTAGATGTCTCAGGGTGGGGTGGTGTCCAAGGGAAGCTTTGCCTTCTCTGAGGGAAAGGGAAAGAGAAAGGGGTACTGGGAGTAAGTATTTTTAAGGGTGGGATTGAAAGACGAGGGGGCTGTGATAGGGTTGTAAAATGAATAAATAATAATAATAATAATAATAATAATAACAAACCATCTTATCTGCCCTTTTAAAAGAAGAAAGTAGCACAGCTATTTTAGTTTTTACTATAACTTTTATTTTTAAGTTTGCAGTTTTAAATTTTGGACATGATATATGTGAAAACAACTGTATAAGTTTGTCTGAGCTTATTTTTAGTGTTATTTCTTCTCTTTCTTTCTAGACCATAATTAAAAAAATGTATAGAAGGTCCATATTAAATTAAAAAACAAAATATATAAAAAAATAAAATTTACATAGAATTAACTATTTCTGTGTACTAATGAAAATAGAATAAATACAAACAAATTTGAAATTTTTATTAAAATACATCATATATGATTCAACTAAACTATGCTTTATATTTAGAATTTCAACTTGGGATTGATAATTTATTTTTTATTATAAATAAATTATTTATTATAGCTGAAATAAAACTAATAAAATTTTTGTCTATATAAAAATTCAATGGTATTATAAGAGTCCATGATTCACTGAAGAATGGTACCCCAGATTCAAATAGTATGCAAAAGCAAAGAGCCTTTATTTTGTAGAAATCCAGCATGGGTGGATCCACCATTCATCAAAATGGAGTCCCAGTGGTGAGCTTGCAGGCCCAATTTAAAGCTAATTAATGGAATTCTAGGGAGAGTTAGATGACCTTTATCTTGAATATCTAGGAATATGGGTGTCTTAGGAATTGGTTAGTGCTCTGGGGACTTTCTAGGAGGAGCCTAGAAATTGTTGCTGACTCATCCGAACTGACTATTTCTTTTCCCCTCAGGCCAGAAGATGAGGCAGCTTCTGATCGGCTGCCCTTGGGCTGTGGTCTTTCCGGGAACTGACTTTTCCAGACTTTCTCAGTTCTGGGAAACAGAAACCGAGGCTTAGTCTCTTAAAATGTCTTTTTGGAGCTTGTCATGGAGTCAGCCTGGCTCAATCCTCTCACTTCCCCCTTGAGAAATGGGCCTTCAGGAATGGTTAAGATGAATTTTCTGTCCTGCAGCCTCTTTCTCGTTAAGGCCATGGACTTTTTGACCACCCATGAATGGTCAACATAGAAACAGCATCCTCACCTAAGGCTACACAGAGTCTTCCCTGCTGGAGGAACAACACATCTAGGGCCCTTCTGTTTTGTAAGACTACCTCTGCCAGGGATAATCCAGGATAAAAATTACAAGGCCCTACAGAGGCTTTGTGATTTTTATCCTGGAATATCAGGGATGAGGCCCCTATGCCAGCAGCTCTGGCTAGCCTAGGCCAAGGAGGGATCACAGCAATACAGAAGAAATGGCTACTCTCTTTACCCAATTGGATGTGAGGCCAGTTGTTTGAAGACATCCTCCCCTAGGTAGTAATGAACTCTAGGAACAAGTAGTATCAGCACATGAAAATCCCTGGTCATGTTTATAACTAGATCATAAATCCATAGTGTAAACCCCAAGACACAAGCCTATCAAGAATCCTCTGGGGAGCAGCATATACCCTATAAGGGCCAGGGCTATGGTGCAGTTGCAGGGGTGAGAATAATCTGCAGAAACCCATTTTCCAACACAGAACCCCTGTTGTGTTATTGACTGTAGGGTTCACTTTCTTTAGTCTGATTGTAGCCATCTACATTGGGTGCTATTGGTGGTCTATCAATAATCCCCAAGGGCTGCCACTCCTTCATATTAAGATGGTTAAGCATTCAAGTATAACTAACAGTCTTGTGTTAGATCATGACTACTACCACTACCCCCGCATACCTGGTTACATTTTGGCTGAAGCTGCTCTCATCCACAAAGTAGATGTGTTCCACAACTGGCCAGGATATGTCAACCAAGTCTGGTCTGATGTTCTGAATGTGCTTCTAAACTGTAGAGTAATCATGCTGTATGTGTAAGGATAGGTAAGGTTGAAAGGTAGTAGGGTTTAGGGTAGATGATGGATTATATCTTATATGAGGGGGATTCAAAAGCAGAGCCTGAAAGTGCATCAGTCTGGCATTAGATGGTCAGTCACTGGCTAGGTGGGTTCTTGAGGGTCCCATCAATATCATGGGTGGTAGTAATAAGCTCTTGCTCCATGGTTATTTTGTCAGTGTTCTTAACCACCAGGGCTGTGTCAGCTATAATCTGGACACAGGCTTGCCAACCTTGGGCCACCAGGATCAGCTTCTTAGATAAATAGGCCACAGGTTTTTTCCATGGGCCCAAAGTTTGGGTGAGCATTTTGCTATCCCCCTTTTCTCATCCATATAGAAGTGAAAAGTTTTGTAAATATTTGAGAGGGCCAGGGCCAGTGCCTCCTATTAAGGCTTTTCTCAAAGTCTTAAAAGCCATGTCCATCTCAGGGGTCCACTTTATTTTATCTTCTGGGCCCTGACACCCTCATATAATGGTTTTGGTATCTCTCTGAACCCTGGTGCCCAGAGTCTACAAAACCTGGCAGATACCAGAAATCTCCAAACTTGCCTTTAGATTGATGGAACTGGGATGTTGAGGATGATTTGCATTTGGGTCTTGAGTATGTACCCCAGATAGATGACCTCAAGTTGACAAAAGTGGGCCTTTTTGGCAGATGGAGCTCGGTTGACTCAGCTCCTACAGCAGGTCTTGAGTCGCCTCCTGGCACATCTCCAAGTTTGGGGGCCACAATTAGGCGATCATCTACATATTGGAGTAAGGATGTCTGCGGCTAGGCCTTGGTACACCCCCAAGTCTTCATGCAGCACCTCATCAAAGATAGTGGGTGAATTCTTGAATCCTTGAGGCACATCCAAGTTAGTCGCCTGTTGAAGCCTCTCTCCAGATCTTGCCATTCAAAGATGAACAGAAGCTAGCTTTTGGATACCAGAGGCAAACTGAAGAAGGCATCCCTCAGGTCAGAGAGGGAGGCTTCTCAGTAGGGTGTACGGATTTGGAACCATGGGATAAATATCTTGTTTGCCTCCCTCAAGTACTGCACAGGATGATAGTTGTTGGCATGAAGCTTCTTGATATGAAGGAGAGGAGTGTTCCATATTGATTGGCAAGGAATCATAATCCCTGACTCCCAGAGCCTGTTGATGTGTAGGTGATCCTGATTTTGGCCTCTCTGAGCCTGATTTTGCCTGATTCAGGCTAGGGTGACTGAAACTTCTAATTGTATTAGAATTGGGGCCCAATGATGGGCAAATTCTATTGAATTCTTTTCTGACCAGATTGTAGCAACCTCTGCCAGAAACTCCAGAAGTAATGGGCTCAGAGATGGAGCTGGTTGAGGGACCAACTTGTATTCTTCTAGGGATAAGGTCAGAACATGGGTGGGGACATTTTTATCCAGCACTTCTGGGCCAAAATGGATTTGGGGTCTCATTTTGGTGAGGTGGTCTCTTCCCAGCAAGGGCATGGACATCCAGGGATAACCATAAATGAATGTGTTATTAGTCCCACTCCCAAGTCTACCTTTCTTCAGGTAGTCCATGGATAGGGCTTGGTGCCTGTTGTCCCTCTAACCATGTTTTTCAACTGGACAATGGCCCCAGTAGTTGTTTTAAAACAGAGTATTGTCCCCACCCCCCATGCCAACCAAAATGTTTATGGGCTTCCTCTTCATCCTTCGGGTTACCCATGACTCATTTGAGCTGCAAACCCCTCAGTCATCTAGGTTTTCCAATTCCAGAAGCTTTGGGCCCTCTCTTTAATTTTTCTTAGGGTACTCATGCTTCCAATGGTCTTTCTCTTTGCAATAGGCACATTGGTCCCTCGATAATTGAGGGACATGCTTTTCCTTCAGTGGGGGCTAGTTTCCTTTGCTCCTTTTATGAGAAAAGCTTTTCAGGTACCTCTCATTGGGACAGCTACTTCTGGTAACAGTGGACAGCACCTTCTCCAGTCCTCTGGTCTGTCTGCCCTTTGGGATCTTCCAGTTGTTGCAAATCTCCTCAGCTATAGCAACTAATTCAGTCAGTTGATTTCCCATAAAGCCATCTAAGAACTGAAGCTTGCAATGGATGTCTGGAGCAGCTTGGTTAACAAAAGCCATGTTTACAGCTGATTGGTTTTCTCTGGCTTCTGAGTCAAAGGCACTATAGGCCCTATAGGCTTCAAAGAGTCTCTCTAGATAGTTTCTGGGTCTTTCATTTTTCCCTGAATCACCTGGCTTATATTGAATAAATTTGTGGGCTGCTTAGTGGCCTCATGGAATCCACCCTATCAGAACCTGGCAATAGACCTGGAGCCTCTCCTTACCTTCAGCAGAGTTATAATTCCAGTTGGGTTGAGCCAAGGTGAAGGCTGCATCAATATCAGCCTGCATCTGGGTGGTTAGCTCATTTGTCCCCAGAACCAATTTTTGGGCAGCTCCTGTAATTTTCTCTTTTCTCTGCCATGAAGAGGACCCAGAGTAGCTACTGACAGTCATCCTAGGTGGACTGATGAGTCAACATAATTGAGTCTAAAAGGCATGTAAGAACTGATGGTCTTTATGAAAATGGGGGGGGGTTTCCTTCAATTTCTAATTGTAAAAGTTATTTCTGGCAAATGGTACATACGTCATGAACTATCTCCCCATGACATCTGGGGGTCCTGTGGTAGTTTGAAAATGCTTGTCCCTGGGAGTGGCATTATTTGGAGGTTTGAGCTTGTTGGAGTAGGTGTGGACCTGTTGGAGTAGGTGTGTCACTGTGGGCACGTGCTATCATTGCTGCCTGGAAGGCAGAAATCTGCTAACAACCTTCAAATGAACATGTTGAACTCTCAGATCCTCGTGCACCATGCTTTCTTGGATGCCATCATATTCTTGTCTTGGTGATAACGGACTGAACCTTTGAATCTGTAAGCCAGTCCTAAGTAAATGTTGTCGTTATACGAGTTGCCTTGGTCATGGTGTCTGTTCACAGTAGTAAAACCCTAAGACAGAAATTGGTACTGGGAGTGGAGTACTGCTGTGATAGGCCTGAGCATGCTTTTGTTTGGAAGAATGTGGATTTTGGGACTTTGTATTTGGAAAGCACTGGAATGCTTTAAATAGGACTTAATGGGCTATCCTACTAGTAATATGGAAGATTTTGTTACTGATAGTGATTTGAATTGTAAGGACTTGGCCCAAGAGGTGTCAGTGGAGAACTTCAATTTGTGTCCTTTAGAATGTTTTGTGGTATTTTGGTGAAGAATGTGGCCACTTTTTTGCCTCAGTCTGTCTGAGGCTATGGTGCAGAGACTCAAATTAATTGCACTGACAAAGGAAGTCTCAGAAACGTTCATCATAGACTTTGTTCTCTAGTCAAGTCTCATGAAGATCATTTTAAACAAGTGTAGCAAGATGCAAAAGGAAAAATATAAAATATATGGTTCTATTAAAGAGATACCAGGAAGTGAAATGGAGCTGAATCCTGTTTTCAAGGATGTTAAATTGAATTAAAAGAGTAGTGATCTTGGGGCAAGATTCCACTTAGCTAAATTTATATCCAGGCATGGTAGTACAAGCTTTTAACTCCAGGTGGCAAAGACAAGCAGATATCTGAGTTCAATGCCAGCCTAGAACAGAGCAATTTCTAGTTGAAGAAAAACTTAAATTCAGGTTTGGTGGACCACACCTTTAATCACAGTGCTTAGGAGACAAGCATGCAGATTTCTGAGTTCAGTCAATCTACAGAGCAAAAAGTTCCAGAACAGCCAAACTTGGCAATGAAGGAGTTAAAAACAGAAAGATTCAACAATGGAGGGAACTGGAGAATATCATCTGGAGAGGTAACCCAATCAAGAAATACACACATGGTATGCACTCATTGATAAGTGGCTATTAGCCCAAATGCTTGAATTACCCCTAGATGCACAGAACACATGAAACTCAAGAGGGATGACCAAAATGCAAATGCTTCACTCCTTCTTTAAAAGGAGAACAAGAATACCTTTGGCAGGGAATAGGGAGGCAAAGTTTAGAACAGAGGCAGAAGGAACACCCATTCAGAGCCTGCCCCACATGTGGCTCATACATATACAGCCACCCAATTAGGTAAGATGGATGAAGCAAAGAAGTGCAGGCCGACAGGAGCCGAATGTAGATCTCTCCTGAGAGACACAGCCAGAATACCGCAAATACATAGGCGAATGCCAGCAGCAAACCACTGAACTGAGAACGGGACCCCCGTTGAAGAAATCAGAGAAAGGACTGGAAGAGCTTGAAGGGGCTCGAGACCCTATATGAACAACAATGCCAACCAACCAGAACTTCCAGGGACTAAGCCACTACCCAAAGACTATACATGGACGGACCCTGGACTCTGACCTCATAGGTAGCAATGAATATTCGAAACACATCGCCATTCCTTTATTCCATCTCCAGCAGGCAAGGGGTACACACAAGTCAGCACTGGTGTGCCCCCTCTGAGGTCCCTGGCTGATCACCTGGAATCTGTAATTTTGATGGCCACTAAAAGAGCATTTTGTTCTCTTACTAGATGACTTCTCTTACTTAAACACAGGCATGAGCTCTGTTGAAGATGTACCAGACACCTGAACACCCCAGTCTCAACCAGTGGCCAGAGCAGCACCCGGATGTCTCCACCCTGTCGCTGGCCCACAAGTTGGAGGTGGCCTCCAGGACGTCGCTAACACTGCCCCTGCACGCTTGGACACAGGACTACACTTCTGCCCCACAGCCTCCAACCTCAAGCTATACACAGAGAAGTATTCTGGGGTCCTGGACTCGACCTTGTGCTTCTATGTGGGCTGTTAGACTGCATGGTGTGGGCAGATCCTGAGAGAGCGCTTGGCTGAGCAGGGCTGTGCTCTGAGGAGCTGGAGCTGGCCGATTCATGCAGGGGCACCCAGGGCTTCTCTGGAGTCTGAGCTGGGGCAGTTGTGCCAGCAGGCAGCAGCCAAGGCAGGCCTCCAGAGTGCAGAAGCTACAAAGACATGGAGGCTGCTCTGGCCAAAGTGGGCCCCTGGGCTCAAATCCCAAGGAGCTGTATTCACTATTTGAGTGGGGGGCAAACTGTAGGGTCCTGACACTGAGGGTGGCAGAGGAAGCCAACTCTGCCTGGGGGTTGGGGGGACTGAGGTGGAGATGTCTTTGACCAAAGGAGGGATGAATGTGGGGCAGGAGAGGAAGGGCTCTCCTGGTGGGTTTTTTTTAAATGGGAAGGAAAATGCCTGTAGATTGATACCGTAAGCACCGGTGTACTCAAGATTTTCTATTTATTGTAGACAGGAAGTTCGCCATCTCTGCTCAGGAAACCAGACACACCCGACATGAGTTGGCATCAGGGCCTAAGAGACTCTTGCTCTCTCTCTTTAATCTCTGTCTCTTGTCCTCTGGGCCACACCCTCCTTTCCCATTCTACTTTCTCAGTACTGGCCTAGTTTTCTCCTCAGGGTTTTGTCACTTACCCCTCCCCATGCTGTCCCCTTCCTTTTCAGCTCCTCCTTCCTGTCCCCATCTATGACCCTCTGTGCTTCTGTCTCTCTCACTCTGTGTCTCCCTGACCCTGTGCTTTAACCCACCCTCCCTCATTGTTCTGATTAACACTGCAAAGACTCTTGGCAGACGTTCTTTTGGCCTGGAGGCTGAGAAAGGTGGAGCAGGGAGCCCCAAGCCGCCTCTGTCCCCTACCCACCTGAAATCTTGGGGTCTTAGGGGTGGGACAAGGATAAAAACCACCCAAAGAAGGCTTTTTTTTTTTGCTTTTTGATTTGTTCATTTTTTTTTGAGGGGAAGTCCCAGAAATGTAGGTTGCTTAATAATTTAGGCCTCTTATTTTTTTTTTGTAAGATGTGCAGGATTTGCTGTTTTTTGTTTTATTTTGACAATTCAGGAAAAAACTGACCTCAAAAAGTGTTCAAGTTTGGCTGCTTTCCTATTACCCCAAACCCGGACCCTGGGGAGCAGATTCTCCCAGACCTGAGAGATTTGGGCTAATGAGGAAGACCAGACATGAGCCCTAAACAGCTGTTCCAGGGATAGAAACAATGTATCTAAGGGCTTCCTCCCCAGGACCAGCTTGCAAGCAAGAGGTAAGGATGGGTTAGAGGCCCCAGAGGAAGGGGCCTGCTGCTTTCTTGCTGTTCTCCTCTTTGGGTCCCAGTCCTCAGCTTCCAGTGGTTTGGAAATTCCAGAGAGTTGGGGTATTCTTGTCCATTTCCTGCCTTAGAGGAGACCCAGGCAGAAGGTTCTCAGGCTATGCGACTGAAAGCAGGTTCTGTCAGAGATGCTCAATAAAAAGCTAAGAATGTTTCCTCAGCTATGAATGTGGTCTGGCCACAAGTCTGAGGGCAAAATATTGATGACTAGGAGCCAGGCCACCTGTGACAAGGCAGAGCTGTGCCCTGGAAAGGGTTCTGTGTCTCTGTGTGGTGATGTCTACTTGTCCCCGTGGAGTGCTGGGTCTAGCTAGACCTGGAGGGCCTGGAGGGAACTGGGTGTTTTCCTGTGATGCTGGTCCAGAGCCCTTCTCTGCAAACCACATCCCTCCTGCTACTTCTCTTGACAAGGCTTCACCTCCTTGGCCCCTCAGGCTATTTCACAATCTTTGGTGCAAGAAGGGACACCCTCCCCCCCATCTTTGTTCCACCTTAGCCTCCCTGACTGCCCCTACAGCTCCTAGGTCCCTTCACTTTCTGGATGCTGAGGATGCCGTGAGAGACATAGCAGGGGCGGAGTGCTGAGGGCAGATGTGAGCAGAGGAGGGTGGACAGGGGAGTTGCTGTGTCCCCTTCATGTTTGTTCTCTCCAAGCTGCTCTCTGGAGCCAGCCAATGGAGAACAGGACTTGATAACTCAAAGCTAGTAGCCCAGAGTGAAGCTGCAGATGACCCTCCATGGGGCATAGAGTAGGGAATCTCTAAGATCTCTAGTGGGGGTTGAGGAAACCAGGGCAGGAAGTGGGGTTGGAATCCAGCTGTCCCAGAGACCATGCTCAACACAGAACAAGAAAGAACATGTTACCATTTTCAGCCACCAGAGCGAATCGACCACCTCCCTCTGGCCCCCACGCAGGCCCTCCCCTGAGTTCCCCAGTGTTCAGCTCCCAGACCACAGCGCCAGAGGTGAACAATATTTTCATCAAACAAGAACGTCCTATACCAGATCTCCATCTCTCAGTCCCTTCCCCGCAGGGCCACCTGTACCAGCTGTGGAATACACCTGATCTAGACGTGCCCATTTCAACAAACCAGACAGCAGTCATGAACACCCTTAATGTCTCTATGGCCGGACTTAACTCACACCCCTCTGCTGGGCCGCAGACGTCACTGAAACAGTTCCAGGGCATGCCTCCTTGCACCTACACCATGCCATGTCAGTTTCTTCCACAGCAGGCCTCCTACTTTCCCCCATTACTACCGAGCTCAGAGCCTGGAAGTCCTGATAGACAAGCTGAGATGCTCCAGAATTTAACCCCACCTCCGTCCTACGCCACTACAATTGCTTCGAAACTGGCAACTCACAATCCAAATTTACCTGCCACTCTGCCAGTTAAATCGCCAAATATCCAACCTGTCAGATACAACAGGAGGAGGAACCCGGTTCTGGAGAAGCGACCCATCCATTTCTGTGATTATGATGGTTGCACAAAAATTTTTAGGTGAGTTGCCTATATTTGCTATTTAGAATTTTGTAAATATGCAAATCAGTATTATAGGTTTATTACACTATTTTAAGGATTGTTTGGGGGAGAAATCATACTTTGAAGATAATTATGAATACATTTATAGTGAGGGTTTGTGGTAAGATGCCTCAATTACCAAATCCATTTCTTTGGGGAGGGGATAATCTTTCAAATAAGAGTAAAATGCACATTTCACTCATTGATTGAAATAAGATTTTATTCTAAATGTAAGATTTTTCTCATGTGAATTTAAACTGAAATGCTTAAAGATAGTTAAAATACACAGACATTAACGGTCTTACCATAAGTGAAACAGTGTCATTTTTTAAGTGGAGAAGGACCGTTGTGTTTCTTGTTGATCTTACAACGCTGTTTTCACGAGGGGAAGCATTGAACTTCCGGTACAGTTTTTCTGTCAGACTGGGATGTTTGCTCCTGCAGTGCTGTGGGTTAAGTGACAACTTATGGATTTTTGCATGTAATATCCAGTGAGACAGTCATTTTATTGAAATTACAGTGCCACGTAGCTAATCTGTTATTAATACTGACTCGGTGTCTGTCTTTGATATCAGTGATGTGTTGAAATCTTACCAATATGTAATATGGCTAGGAATGTGACATTGATGCTGTTAACCAAAGGGCAAAAATCACAATCAAAATGCCAAAAGCAGTCTTAATGAAAAATTTAATTTTGTTTGTAAAATATTGTTTCATCATTATATATTTTGGGGTAATATACTAAGCTTTGTTGGAAACAATTTTCATAACTTGATAACATATTTTTGTTTGTTAGAAAAGTTGCTTCGACCTGTAAATAGGCAAAATACAGTGTAAATAGTTTTGTAAAGCTTCTAGATGTTTATAGGTGGACACACCTACATCAAAAGCATAAATCAGGTGCTGTTCTGCTGCTTCGCCCCCCTTTATTTTTCTATTGTGGTAATTTAAATGCACATATCAGCAATCAGCTGTAAAGCTGCAGAATTTTTAGAGAACGAGATGTTTATATATTAACAATTTTTTTGAAAATAAAAGTGCCTAAAGGAAAAAAATAGTAGCTACAATGACTCTAATGATTATTTTACTTCTCTTCAGCAGATTATTAAAAAAAAACAATAATCACATGATTAAGAGGATCTTGAGACCAATGACGTCCCAAATCAACAGGCATCCATAGATATATTTCTGCTGCATATAATAATAGAATCTTGTTTCATATTAAACTGAACAGATGAATTAATACATGAATACAAATGCCAGTTAATATAAGGAAATCCATTGTTAAAATTAAATCTACATATTAAAAACAAATATGGCATAGGAATACAAATAGTAACTTTTTCTTTATTAAATGTGGTAAAATTATACTGAGAGGCAGATTGAGCAGTCTCAGAAAAGCTTCCATTAGCAAACACAACTTCTTTTTATGCAGCAGCAGTCTTCCACAGATCAGTTTGAAGCACAGTGGGATCTTCCACAGAGGCCAGTAGATTATCAGCAATGCCACCATCTCCCCTTTCCATCAGCAAGGACCCATTAAGAGGTTCATTCTCTTCTCTGCTCGTCCTGGAAACATTAGACAAATCACAAGCGCTAATATTGCATTCTGAGCTTGTATTAATAAATTGACCATAAGTAACCCAATGTATCCATTTGATCGAATAATTTTTCCAAACATGCCAAGGCAATTCTTCCAAATGAATGGGTGATATTTTAAGTCTATATAAGTTAACTGAGCACAAACAGAATACAGTGGCTCACTAACGAATATGATGTTACTCCAATTTTGGTTTATTTGCCAAGCTGTCAATCACTGCCAATGAGTCCTGAGCCTGAACCTTTTTCCTGGTAATAGCCAATTTTCATAGACGCTTTGGAGACACGGTCTCTGTCCTAAACATAAAGGCATCTTTGAGCCAGCATCAGTAAAATTATACAAAGCTCCATCAAACTTATTCAAATAAGTCAAATTATTTCAAAGAAATGGTACAATGTTTGCAATGGTGTATAACACCAAATCTGTTTCCCCCAAGTAGCAGGCTCAAATAAAGGTGGATTAGGAATATAAGCCCAATAACTCACACTGGCCTCAGCAGAAAATCCCGTCAGTAAAGCACACATTGCTAAAAATAAATGCTCAGCAGTAAAGGACTTTCATGTGCGAGACAACAATTTTGTTCCTTGTGAAGACCCTGCCTCAAGGAATACAGTGGGGTAGCCATCAAGGAGAATTCCCACCATCAGCATCAGGCCTGCCTATTGAGGAGTCACATGTGAAGACAGATTTTGGGAATTGGAATTTTATCATGGAGGGCAGTTGTAGGAAAGGGGCAGGTGCTAAAAGAGGAAGGGGGTGAGCAGCAGGTGAATTAAGGCTGTGGGTGAATTAAGGCTTGGGCAATCCCAGGAAGCCTTCTGAAGAGTCTAAAGAAGAAGTCTGTTAATCCCAGCACAGCAGGGACAAGCAAGAGCTGGGAGACACATTACACAGGGCTCTCAGGTGAAGGAGTTTTGCTGAAATGGACCCTATGTCCTAGATAGGAAATAGAGAATTGCCAGATGGTTGAGGTCACTTGGCTGACCAGCCTGTTTCAATCCCATATTGAGGCTGCATCTGGAGCAACCCATAGAACAGAGGACAGCTGACTCTTAACGAAGGAACACAGAATGGAGTCTTCGCAAGCTGCCCTTGGTGTTCTGGCATTGTAGCTTTGATATGTCTTGTTTTAAAACGTAACACTTTCCATGATAGCACTAAATGCCCTTGCAGGGGTTTAGTCATTCAAAAATAAAGCAACATCATACACAATGCACATAATATTATGGCAAAACCAGCCCCTCCCAAGCTATGAAAATACTTTGAGCCAAGGCTTGGGATCTAATCCTGTCAATTGATCAGCCAATAATTTAGCTATTTCCGCAGGGGTAGTATCCTCTAACTGTTTACCAAAAGATATTTAAACATCATTTTTCAAGGCACTAATTACTTTGGTAGCACTATCATTACCTTCTAAAGACTTGAATTAACTTCCAATCCTGTTCTGCATATATATACATATATATATATGTGTGTGTGTGTGTGTGTGTGTGTGTAAATATATATATACATATTCAGTAACACAAAAAGGAGTAGAATTTCAATCACATTCTAAATCCATCTATTGTTCAATAGATAACATCTTTAGACTCAACCATTCTGCTGTTTGTTTTAAAACATCTGCTTGATGCTGAAGTCTACTATCAATTTTAGTTTGCTCTATCCATAACTCATGTGAATCTTTCTGCCAGTCTTCAACAAAATGCTTTGTCTGAATAGATGTTTTTAATGCTAAAAATTGATCAGTGGACAGCACATAATTCCAATTGTCCATATATATTATATTTTAATATCATGTTCCAATATCTCAATGTCAGTTGAGGAGAGATATGAACAAACTAGAAAACAATAGGAAGGCCTTGGAAGCCTGTCCATCACTGAAATGAAGGCTATTATGGTTCCTCCAGTGCAGGAATCTGCCTGGGTTCCACTACAACCTCAATATCTGCAAAGACCCAGAGAAACAATATCTCAAGAAGTACATGCACACTGAAGTGATGTTATATTTGGCAAGAATACACTGCACGGAAATCTTTCCATGGGAGGCATTGAACTCTAAAGGAGATACTCATGCAGAAAATAAACTATGTCACTCCTTTGTTTATGGGTATCGCAAAACTATTTGTGGGGAGACTTAAAGGCACTGGGCTCAGATAATACTAGAGAGCTCAGACTGGAGGAATGAGTACACAATAGCCAGAATCTCTATGGATCGCATAC
Source organism: Rattus rattus (assembly GCF_011064425.1). Taxonomy (NCBI): domain Eukaryota; kingdom Metazoa; phylum Chordata; class Mammalia; order Rodentia; family Muridae; genus Rattus; species Rattus rattus. Next base: position 42,315,653 of record NC_046154.1, on the reverse strand, counting down.
ACTTCATGGACGGAATTTCTTTTAAAATGGACAAGAATAATATTCTGAGCTTCTCTAGTTGAGAGATGCTGAGAACTATGTAGAAAGACAGACACCCAAAAGACAGTTTACAAAGACAAGTAATCTACTTGGGTCCTCCCATCGTGCTTTTAAATCATCTCAGTGACACTGAAATTATGCTGCATCTTCTCACCCAAGGCCTTTTGCTCAGTGACCAGTACTTTCTGCTTCAGGGGGTCCTGGAGACTTTTCTCCATTTTATCCTCATCCTGGTCATTAGAAGATTATATTGTCCATGGAGGCATGCATGTATACAGACTCAGAGACAGACAGACACCCACCCAGAGATACACACTTTTGAACCCACCCAAATATATTTGTTCACACATACAAGCAGAGTACTTTGCAGAATGTGCTTAGTTTCCCAGTTAATGGTAATATAAGAGATCACCCAGGCTACTATTGTGACATAAGAAAAAAAAAACTGGAATGAGGTAAGTACACAGTGAGCATAGCTTAGAGACAGCTCAGCCACTAAAGTGCATTGCTCTGAAAATCAGAAGTTAGAAGTGTGGCATCTTGGCCTGTTAGCCAAGGTTGCTTAGCAAGTGCACCAGGTTGTGCACAGTAGGCTCAATATCAGGCAATACTCTACTGGGTGGTGGCAGCCTTTTCCATGCTCTGCCTCACTGTTTCACACTGGATGCAAAGTGAGTAGCATTTTTCAATATGAGGTCCCTTTACCATACCCTACCTGACAGGGGAACCAAACTACCAGCACAAACAGCTAGGAAATCTCCACAGCCACAATCCAAGGTAAAACTTGTAATGGGATCCTGTCAGATATAATTCCAGTAAGATAAGGCTGACTAATTGGACGCCATATGTTTGGATGTATAATCAAACTCAGCAACAGTCCATGGAAGGGCTGGACAGCATTGTACCTTTACACTTTCTGACTGATGGACATCTGGATAATTCTACTTCAGGGCTGCTCCGAGGTGAACCACTACAACACTAATGTGCCAGAGTTTCCCTGCTGACACCTACTTCTTGTTCTGGAATCGCTGTGTCAAAAGGTTGAACTTTCAGAAGAGTTGTACATGGCTTCTCACAGGGCTACCCATTGGACACCTCTAGCAATGTCTGAGGGTCATCACTTTTCTAAACCCTCCTTAAAGATTATTTTCACTCAGATCAAATGATTTTGAATAACAGTGGTTAAGAGTGCCACACACTCAACACAGGATGACTGCTTTAGACCATTTTGAGCCTAAGGTTCCGTCTGAGGCAAAGATGTGATTACACCTCAGCATAACTTCTGGACATCTCCTGTTTGCAGATTCAACTCTAAGCAAATTAATCTTTCAAATAACAAATTCCAGGCCAAACTCAAAGCCAAAGTATATTCAGTCAAGTTTAGGCCAATCTGGAAAGAAAGTGGTGGCAGGCAATGATTAAAATAACCAGGATGTTGAGAAGATACAACAAGCCACATGACCTTCCAGTGTTACTATACACCAAGAGCAAAGAAGGCAGAAGAGCCCTGAGTCAGCAGTTTCGACACTCAGGTACATGGCTTTCACACAGCAGCCTCTCCTCACATCCCTGTAACCTATTACTGTGTTTTTCTCCAAGTTATGTCAGAGATGATGAATAGTTTTCCCACTATAAATAGTTTCAATAGCAATCAAGACCCCATTAAGAACAGTTTAAAAATCTGATTTGAAAATTTTTTCCTCTTATTCTAGTGAATATTTGTTTTTAAATGTTTATATATATATATGTGTATATAGGCTTATACACATCGATATATATATATGTATGTATATATGTCTGTGTGTGTTCAACAACTATTAGTTCATGACTTCACATACACACACATGCACAAACACACATAGAAATGCACAAACACACACACATATACAAACACTTCTATATATAGGCACCCGTACCACAAACACTTAAAACAAGCTACTCCCAATGTACAAATATGCACCATAAACATGCCATAAACATGGTCACATATATCTGTGATCACAGACACAAACACAGACATTCACACAAACACCCACACACACTCAGAGAGAGAGAGAGAGAGAGAGAGAGAGAGAGAGAGAGAGAGAGAGAGAGAGAACAGATATCATAAGTGAGAAGCAGAAAAGAATGAGGAGGCCATCATGCTGGAAGAACAGTTGGTGAATACAGATTAGGCAAAGGAAGTGTGTCAAGTGAGAGCTTAGACAATGCTATCCAAACCCTAAAATATACAACAGTATAGAGAGCGCACTTCTTGGGCACGCTACCACGTTGAGAGAGCTGGAGAATTTTTTCCCACAAATCCTCACTTATCTCACACAAACCCTCACCCTGAGAGAAGCCTTTCCTACATCCTTGTTCATCCAGTCAGCTCCAGGATATAAGCCACAGAAAAGAACTCTAGAACATTGACATAGAGCAGGACTGACAAGGTGCTTCTCAAGCTCTGTCACTATGAACCATGATTTGGGCAAGCAGAAGGGACCAACTTGCAATGTGCGGGGAAAAGGAGAGAAAAGACACAAACCCCATCAAAACTGACAATAAAAAGAACCTAACAATGATAACCATTCTTTTGGCAATTTAACTGAGCTCTAATCAGTTCTGTGCACTACGAAGAAGGCTACCACAAGACACCCTCCATAATGGCACGTAAGTGTGCTATGTGTGATCAACCGATCCCCCGTAAGGTAATGCAGTTTCTAGTTGGGCAGGAGGATTTGGTTGTCATTTCTTCTGTTTCTTGCATGAGGCTAACACCACAGAGAGTCTTCTAAATAGTCAAAGAGATGAACAACTGGATGAGACCTAGTAGAGTGTCTGGATAAGTTGGAGAATGGTTAAATTGGTTTGACTTGGTTTATGGTTAGATATCAGGACAACATGCCCTTGATGCTTCATTCATCCTACCTGATGCTGCTTGGTACATGGATTTTCATACTGGCTTCCACACGGAACCTCGTTGTTTCCTTAATGGACTCTTCCAGTGCAATTTGTTCCCAAAAAAGCTCCCTGTTCTCATTCTGTGCTCTCTTGACATTGTGCTTCAACCGAATAGACTCACTTCGTAGGAGGGAGTACCTGAGGCTGAGCCACAAACATAAAATGGTGAATCCCAGACAGACTCTAGCTTCTTCCCACTTCTCCAAGTACATTACACTGTCTAGAGCTCTAATCCAAAGCTTAGATTAGCCTTAGATTGTAGTCCAAGTCCTTGGTAGCCATGGAGCATACTCTAGAGACAGGTCAAATCGAGAAAAGAGCAACATTCCAGAATAGTCAGGGTACTTCTCATAACCTGACACCAAGGACTCAAGTTTGTCCCGAAGAGGACATAATTCCTCTGTGTGCCTATATGTTTTTTTTTTTCAAAAGTCACTTGTAGGCAAACACCCGCTGACAGAGGACAATAGAGCCAACAGGTATGCCATCTTTCTATGTGTGATATATAGATATATATATATCCTCTCCTGCCCCAGAGGATCAAGATTCGTTGATAGCTCCATCATGGTGAACACCTTTGCTATCTACAAGATCCTTAGTTGGGAAAGACAATGATTGGAGAGACTGACAGCCTCTTTACATTTGGTCAAACTATCTACAAGAGGTAAAAATCCTACAGGCTTCCTTAGAGGCTGGTTTCCTTGTACGCATCAAACAGTATAGAACCTGATCCTTACTTTAGTTCAAAGACCAGAATAGGCTGACACATTGTGTGCCTAGTGCTGTGATCACAGCCCTGTGAGTCACTCACCAGTACAATTGGTTTTGTTTCCTGAGCTGATTGGACTTCCACAAGCCTTCATTGATCTGCTGGCGCATTCTCTGTAGGTCAGTCATCACTTGCTGGTGTTGCATCACGAGCATCTCAGACTCAAAGTTGATCCTGTGGTAGGGCATGATCCAAGGATCAAATAACTTTCTGAACTAAGGATTCAAGGATTACATGAATTTAGGCTGAATCCTGAATTACCCCCGTTTAGGATATGCCACAGCCTTGCTCCTTGGTACTGGGTCCATTTGGTACTTATTAAGCTTATTATGGAAACCAGGATAGCACAGATAGCAAAGAAAGGGAGGGAACTGATCTGTTTGAGCTCCCTGAGCAGGCTTGAAGGAATAGACTAGCTTGCCAAGAACATTCCAGGACCCTGTGCCACAGTCCATGCCTCACCTTAAACCCATGAAGACTATTCTCCTGTTCTTAGGTGAGTATTCTCAATCCTAGAATATATTGCTACAAGACATCAAAAGGAACACAATCAGTATTTACAAAGAAAAGAATTTGTGAAATACACCAGGAGATTCCAATGTGCCTTCAAGGTGAGCAGAGGTCAAATATTGTACTGCTCAAAGTAAGGCTCTCAGCCTCATCACTATCATGCCATGGAAATTGAGTCAGGCTAATTCTCAGGCCAAATCAAGGCCATAGAATTCTCAGATCTTAAGGGATACACACAAATGCATTCTCTCTCTCACACACACACAAAGAGACAACACACACACACACACACACACACACACAGTCAAGTACAATTAGAATGCTGAATAAATACAATGATGTGGCATCATCTCAAAGTACAATGAACAATATCAGAGAAAACCAATGATAATCTGTTGCTAATGCAGTCACACACTGAGAGGCAGCAAGTGGCATTAGGCCCCTTCAGCCGTTCACAGGACCTATTGAACCCAAAGCACCTCCATGTCAATTACAACAATAATTAGTCATAACCACAGCACCTAATGATTCCCACAAGCCAACACCTACCTGTCCAGGCATCTTAAAACACACAATGAGAACTCACACCCTTCTACTTTTTATTCCCAGACTGTGATTCAGGTCACAGGCTACGATTTACTTTTAGAGGAATCAAAATAACCTGTGACCCCGTCTCACTCCTATCTGAACTTCACAGTCTGTGCTTAAGATGCAATCAGAAGAAATGATTTTGACCATGAGGACACCCTGGAGTTGTAGCCTACTGTGATGTGAGGAAATATGGGCTTAAAAGACATCTCAAGATAGTCAACAAAGAACTTGCATTGTGATTACCTGTCATTTAAATTCTTTCTAGGGTAATATGCCAGGATTCTCCGGAGTTCATCTCTCTCATTTTGCATCTTGTGGAGAGCAGTTTTGAGGTTCTCCAAACGCTTCATTCTCTCCTCCTCAACAGGGCCTGTGGAGGGTTGGGATGATGCCTTCTGAGCAATCTCTGTAGGTAGATAAACACAAGTAAAAAAGAATATATGTGGACATAGTGTCAGGAAAAGTATGCTTAGTCTAAAACAGAAGTCTGAGGATGAACAGTTCTAGAGATACAATGAATCCCTAACAAAGCAAGAAAGCTATCTTTAAGCTGAACTCAGTTATGTATCTGTTCCCCACTATCATAGCCATATGATGACATATGACAACATAGATATAGACCACACTTCCTAAGGCCATTCTCCTGGCAGTGAAATGAAAAAAAGCTGGCCTAAAACAAGAAGAATTGGAGGCCATTTTCAGCTAATGTGAGGTAGGTAAGTCCTTGAGTCGAAACTGCTTAACATCTTGAATCCCTATTCATGTGTGTTCAAGTACAAAGTAACTGAGACCTTGATATATGACCAGGAGAATATCCCTCTTGGTATCAATTACCCATGTAATCTACAGGACATTGCTAAGAATAAAGTGCTTCAATAGCCTATCCTGAGAGAGAGACACTTTGTTATTCGTACAGAGGCACATCCTGGTATTCTTTGACACTCCCCATGACATTAAAGAGCACCAAGGAAAGCCACTTGACATATATCAATTCTTAGCTCCCTGTCAAACTACTGATCAGAAAGTGCTGAGTCTGGGACAGCCAATTAACAAAACTGGGGCTCAAAAATCATAAGTCCTACACCTAGAAGGACCAGCTCAAGCCAACCTTCTCTAGGACGCTTCTCTAGCCCTGCCCAGTATTCACTGGGTCTTCCCCAGGACCATTTCCTTTTTCTTGTTCTCCAACCTGATTGAAGGCTGGCCTCATTCTGCCTTGGTCTGGTCTCTGCATGTCTATGATTCTCCCTCCGAAATAGACTGAGGAACCTGGAGAACATGCCCGCTTCAGAACCCCTTAGGCTCAGGCAGTTGGTGTCACCACAACACTGGTGACATCACAGAAGATTCTAGGCTTCTCCTGGATACAAGAGAATTTCCAGGGAAGACACTATCAGTGATGTCACGGGGAAATGCCATACCTTACTTGCTCACTCCCTCTACCCAGACTGACCAGTTTCTGCACTGCCTTTTCCAGAGACTCACTTTTGAGCCAGGGAACACCCATTTGCACACTCTCCTTCCAGAGCCTCAGGGTTCTCACTGCTTCATTACAACTCAGTTGCTGAGGATAGGGAGAGTGGGTTAAGGCCTAGATATGGGTAGAAAATATTTGTTAACCCCAAATATCTAAAGACCTTATGTGAGGGAGATTCTTCTCCCTGAAATGTAAATACCGGGATCCATTCATGTGATATATAGTCCAATTCTCACAGTTTTGCTGTTTCTCAAGGCCAATATTCTTTTCCTACACCTTTAAATGTATTCAAGTTGAGTTTATTGTTTCACTGAGTGTGCCTTGAGAGGGGGCAGGGTTTCACTATATTCACCCTTGTGTTTTCATGAAATCTCTGTCTTACAATCCTATTTTGTGCAATGAAAACTCCATTGTCCTGGCAATATAGGTCCTCAGGTACAGGGCAAACATCAAATTGTAAACTTTCTGTCCATTCTTAAAGTTAAAGTCCTCAAAGGTGAGAGAACTGAGCCTCAGGCAAGAGCCATGGAGGGGCAGAGTGTGCAGGAGCTGCTGGCCAAGGCTGAGCAGGGGAAGCAGAGAAGCTGCAGTGCATCCTGCTGCACCAGGAGGTGGAACTGGAGTTCGACCTGGGCAACCTGCTGGCTTCAGACAGGAATCCCTTGATGGTGATGCACCAGTCCTGGACCTCGTGAGAGGACGAGCTGCGGGCCCTGGCGTGGGAAAACACGAAGCTTCTCATGAACTAGCTGTGGCAGCTGCTGACTGAGCAAGTGGATGAGGCGGTGGTAGCATGCTTGCAGGAGCCCGCCACAGGCCTGGCCCGGGAGAAGCCTCTGCACCAGCTACTGCCGCTCCAATGCTTTCAGCAGTTCGAGTGCATTAAGGACATTCGTCCCAAGAAGAGGGTGAACATCTTGTGTGACAAGGTGATTGGCAATGCTGTTGTGGCTACAATCTCACCTAGGATGACACCAAGGAGTAGCTGATTGAGGTGCCTGGGAGTGCTGACCCCATGGAAGACCAGTTCTGCAAGATGATTCAGGCCAAGAAAGCGCATGGCCATGAAGGAGCTGAACCATCTGCAGAACATGGCCTGCACGCACAAGATGCAGATGCCCAGCTCAGCCGGCCTGCACCCACGGGACACCAGAATGAGGAGGACCTGGGTGATGCCGAGCAAGTGGCCATGGTCTCCACCACTTAGGTGGGATACTTCAGAGAGTGCCTCCCAAAGAGAAAGCCCCCGGGCCTCTGGCAAAAGAGGAAGTTTCAGGCCCTTTTTGGGGACTTCACAACCCAGAAAAAGACACAATTGGAGCTACTTCGAGTCATGAACAGCAGGAAACCTCCTCTGGAGCTGACCAGGGCCACCAACAAACACGAGGGAAGAAGACCAAGAGGAGTTTGCCAAGAGGAGAATAATTAGCCAGATAGGCAAGAGAAAAAGAGTCCAGCAAGGAGCATCGGGCAAAAAAGGCCAGCCCACCATGTTAGGTAGAGAAAAAGAAAGGAAGCTTGGGAGGCAAGAAGCGTTCCAGGCGGCCTGCCATAGGTGTCAAGAAGAAAGGAGCGCTGCCCCAAGGAGGGCAGAGGGAACGTAGTGCTCTCCCCTCTGAACCTGTTCTGAAAGCTAGAACTGTGAGTACTGTAGGCTGCTTCAGGATGTGGCTGTGTCCTCAGTGAGCTTGACTTTGAACGGAGAGGTTTGCCTCCCCTCCAGTCAGTGCTGGACTACGAATTAATGGAGACACTGACTAGAAGTTGGTGTATCTTGAGAAAATGATAATTATAGAAATAATATGGTCAGAACAAGGAATAGATTAAGACCTGCCTTTTATCTTGACTTTGAAATCTGGGTAAAGGTTGATCAAATTTCTAGGTTACAGTAGATTGGTTTCAACACTTTTGCTTTATTTTTGTAAATAAATACAAGGCATGAACACGTACACTCAAGTACGCACTTGACCCACCTCTCCATCCCCTGCTCAGGTCCCTTGGAGGGAAGGGCTAAGGCTCAGATGTGACCTGTGAGGGGACAGCATGACAGACAGGCTGGCCTAGCATGTTCCTGGTAAGTTACCACATGAGCTCATCCGTTGTTGAGGACAGAGACCCACCAAACTGGGGTGGTTTCTAGAGTGAGCAAAGCCAAAAGGAACCACTGGGAGCCCAGAGAAGCTGAGGGGCTTGCTGAAGGCCACACAGCAGATTAAAGCCAGAACCAGGTCATGTCCCTTCCTTCCCAGGGAAAACTCATCAGGGGCGGTTCCTGTAGCTCCATATGTAGTGACCCAGAGCACATGGGGGGTGGGGAGTTCACATCGACAGTGATCCAGGGCAGTGGCCCGGTTCTACCTGCCCATTAAGAATGCTGAGCTCAGTCCAGACATCTCCAGGGCTTTTTCCTATGTTGCTGTAAACCAGAAAAGGAAACCTGGCAGGAGAGACCTAAGAAGTGGCTAAGCCTGACCTAGGCAAGGAGATGCTACTGAGGGGTGAACATTAGTGAGCAGCAGCTGGCTTCAGGGCAGCCGGGCACTGACCCCCATGTGACAGGGAACCCTGAGCTCCCGACCAGCCATGGACACGTGGGAGACAGTGCTCGGTGACCCAGTGTCCTGGCTCTGGCCTGGTAGCAGAAAAGCCACACCTGTGTCACAATTGAGGCTCTGGTGGCTTCTGTCCAGTGTAAGAGACAGCCAGTTAGAACACTTGTTGAGGGACTTCTACCAAGTGCAGAGCACCTCCCCAGACAATCCCTTGGTTTGGAGTCTCGGAAGCTTCTTGCTAATGGAACCTGGAGCTCAAACAGGGAACCAGGCTTCCTGGCCACTTTGCTGCATCGAGCAGGCCGTGGCTTCTTGTCTTGCCAAGGTTTGCTGGTGAGGGAGGCAGGAGGTGAAGGCCTGACTGTCAGTGTCACACCAGGGCAGCCAGGGTGGGCCGTGTCCTATGTACAATTCACCACGGAGAAAGGCGTTGGCTAGGCCAGAGTTTCTGCCAGGTCTAAGGCCTCAGACTCCAGGCAGGGCCAGTCTGCGCCCATGGAGAGATGGCCCTACAATGGCCCCTTGAACTGATTACCAGACAGGTGCTGCTGGATGGAGGGCTTGGTGCTGGCAGCGTCCCCCAGTTTCCTCCAGACCACGTTGCTCGTCCTCCATGTCCACGTTCGAGAAGGTCTTGAACGATGGCCTTCTCCTTCTCGCTCAGGTCCTCCTCACAGCTATCTGGAGCTGCCAGTCAAGGCTCTCGTGTACTTCCAGAACCTTCATGGCGTGCACAGCAGCCTCGGGCTTCTGTCCTGCTGAACTGTAGACAGTGGAAGTGGGTGAGGGCAGCTCGGGTACAGGGCAGGCTGGGCCGTTCTATAGGAGTTCCTGGTAGGAGGGCGGCAGGGAGGCAAGCTGGGATTCTGAATGGTATGGGTAGAAGCCTTTCCAAAGTGTCCAGAACTCTCCAGAGCCTGCCTGCTGTGCAGGGAGCTTGTCACCTCCCAATAGCTTCACCTTGGTCTCCAACGTCCTGATGTAAGTGGATGAGGGATCTTGCAGGCCGTTAGGGATGCTTGGGTGGTGCAGCGGCGCTGACAGGTCATCCAGGGACCAGCGCGTGGCACTGGCCTTGTCCTCTGGACCCTTGTGCCCCGGGGCAGCAGGGCCGGTGGGACGTGGTGGTGGTGGTCGGGCTGCCGCCGCTGCCCGCACTGGACGTGCTGCTACCGTCGCCAACATCGCGGGCCCTGAGCCCGCCTCGCTGCCCCGCCAGGGGACCGCTCAGGCTGGCCTGGCTGTCAATGGGAGCCTGCGCTGCCACTGCTGCCGCCAGCGCCCTCTGCCGCCACCGGCGCTGCGCGCTCCTCGTCCAGCAGCAGCACCAGCTCTTTCAGCTCCAGGTTCTTGCGCAGCAGGGCCTGCTGGCGCGCCTCGAGCTCCCGCAGATTCTGCTGTGAGCGGGCCGTCTCGTGCCACACAGCGCTGGCCGCGTGGCGTCCGAAGCGCTGCCACTCGCGCGTCAGCTTGCGTCCTTTCTGTTGGTCGTCGTCCAGGAAACAGCAGAGCTCGCTCAGCTCCTGATTGTCGTCCTGCAGCCACTGATTCGTCCTCGAGGCCGCGGATCTCCAACAGGTGCTGCTGCAGCTGCGGTTTCACGGCGCCCATCAGGCCGCCATGTGTTCCAGCATGAGGCACACCTTCTCGCCCTCCGCGCGCCGCAGCTGCTGCGCCAGCTCCTTCTTGCTCCAGGGCAGCAGTTCCTTCTCTGGCACCTGGCTCAGCCTCGCCGACGCCTCAGCAGCCAATGTCGCCACTGCCGCCACTGCTGCCACTGCTGGGGGCTTCGCCATGGCGGGGCTGTTACCCGGCATCCCCTTCTTCAAAGCTGGGCCTGCGCTCCCCTCGCCGGGCTCCTGAGATGCCTGTAGCCCGCCCTGCGCCGCCTAGCACTCCTCCTGCAGTCTTCTCTTGGGTCACCAGGGGAGACCTCGCACGCCTCAAGGTCGAAGAACTGGGACAGTGGCTGCAGAGGCAGCCGCATTGCCCAGGCCCTCCTGGCCCGTGCAGTAGGGGAGAGGCCCGCCCCAGGCCCCCCCCCCACTTCTTGTTTTAAAACTGTTTAATCTTCACAATGGGCATGATTTTGAAGTTTTTGGTTATATTATTGCCCTGGGAGAAACTGTAAGATACAAACCTTCCTGGTTTCAGACTAAGGAACACAGTATTTTGGGAGAAAGGTTTTGTCTTTGTGTTTTTAAAATGGTGATTGGGCTCTGGACACCTTCCAGAGTCATATGGATTAGATTTGATAGAGGGAGACTGCTTGAAGAGCTAAATTCAAGAGAATCAAAAACATCTCAATTCTAAACATTTGTCCTGAGAATTATGTTTTGGAGAACATACCTGCTTGGATTCTTCCACTCTAGGACTTTCAGCTGGGTCCAATCAAGACAGACACCTCAGGCTACAGCATTTGTTCCATTTTCCCTACCACCCGCCCCCCAAGGATGTCTCATTGCCCATGTACAACTTGAATAAGTTATTGAAGGGTCATTGCCCTGATTCACTGGATTTTTGGGGGGCTGAATGTGGTTATTCTAACGTTCTTTTATGATGAATTTAGAAGTGGTCATAATTTAACAGGGAGGTATTAGCTAGATTGATTTGTAAAGCCACAATTTCATTTGATAACTAAGCTACAATCATATCTTTAGTATAGAATTTACTGGCTACCAAATTTTAAAAGTATGAGGTTTGGACCCATTCCTTCTATTGATGTCATTATAAACTTCTGAGTTGATTAAACATATAAGTTAAGGGCCAAATAGCAAATTCATGGCTCTAAGTTTATTGATAGAGTGCTTTCAAGATAATATATTAGGAAAGTCAATGGACAACAGTCCAGATTACCTTATATAGATAGATGGCTTTCAAAAACATCAGAAATCCACAAAATATGAAATTTAAAGTTATTTATCTTTTGTTGAGACACATCTGCCCCTAACAGTTCCACTTCGGTGGATTTAATGAAGAAATTCAGCATCTCTACCTTTAGGTGAGGTAGTACTTTGTGACTAGGCAGCCACTGAGCAGAAACTGCCTATTTCATCTACAGATTAACACCATCCAAAGTGGGACACATGCATAATAGTTGACTGATAATCTTTGCTGAGCCAGAATTATCAGCCCTTCAAGATTTCTACTTTGCAAGGGTCTGTCAGTTGATCCTAGGCCAGAAGGCTGAAGACTTGCGCTCACATGTATCTAGCAGAAGACTATGCTAGGGGAGATTTGTCTCTACAACCTGAATCAGGTCTGGAAGCCGTGTAAGGCTTCTTATGTTTATAGATATTTGGTCAGTCATTCACAGATTTCTGATGGGGTCGAAGACTGATTATAGTCTCATAGCCTAATCAGGCTGTTTACCTTTGAAAATACATATTAAATTGGAGAGTTATCAGATAGTATACAAGCTAGCCAGGATATAACATAGGTTTTAAGCCTTTCTTAAACTGGAATAGATAACTAAATGTTCTGTTTAACTGAAAAAAACGTTGGTCTGGGTGTTAGGTATATTTTTTGCTTTTAAATTACAAAATGATAATAGTTGTTCTCAGCTTATATTTGAGAGAATATTTGTTGTTCTCAGCTTATATTTGAGAGAAGTTTTTTTTAATTAGACAGAAAGGTTGAAGTGTAGGTTGATGTCATTATGCAGGAGAAGGCAGTTACAGGATAGATCGAGATCTGTCATTGGATGAGAAGGAAGATGGGTGGGAGAAAAGTTTTAGAGGAGGAGGAGATAGGAGTGAGAGGAGGTAGCAGCCAAGAGAACATGGATGCAAATATTAAGATTTCTCTCTGCACATTTACAGGTTGCTATGACTATTGTTAAGAGTTGGATATGTACAGGATTTTTATTTCTAGATGAATAAACTATACCTTAACTAGGTGGGCAGTTCATAGCCTTACCAATTGGTTGTAAGTTAATTGTGTGGATGTATTGTACTTTAAGCATTTAACATACAAATCTGGTTATTGGGTTCCAGTTTGCTGAGTAATGATTTCACTGGATGTTGGGAGTGAGAACAGAGTCTGTGACAGGAAGCCATACTAGACTATAGAATGCTTGGGGTTAGTGTGGTTGGGGCCATGCTATACAAACCAGAGAATGAGATGGTAATAGGTGAGGTAAAAACTGGCCAAGGGGATAGTGTGTGAATGCAGCTGACACAGAAACAGGAAGAGCATGCAGATTTGCATGGAGTGAGAACTTGCAGGACCAGGATGTGCGAGCTTTTGTAATTTTACCAAAACCTCCAACCACTCCCAGCTAGCTAGGTTGGTGCAGCTCTGTCCTAGATGGACTATCAAGGTTAAGGAGAAGTTGAGCCACCTATATGGTTATGTGACCCTATCATCAATGCTAGGTGATAATATATGTGTGTGTATATATATATATACACACATGAATTAACAGAACTGCCTAGGATTTTAAGATACATCATTTCTGTGGCAGTTTTACTTACCTAAACACTCAATGTAAATTAAAAACACTATATCATGTAAATATGGTCAGGTCAGCCTACAAATTGCTGTGCTGGCAGGAGGCTAGTTGAGAGTGAATGAGTGGATTCCTCATTCTGTTAGGCTGTGTTACAAACTCCATTACCATTTCCAAAGATCTAGGTATAAGTGTATTGTTTTATTTAGTTAGTTGCCACAAGGCAGGGCTCTCCTGAGTGAGAGCAATATGGAGGATGTGTGGGTCATACTAAATGACCTTAGAGGACAGTGAATTGTAAGACATTTACACGGATATCATATCTGTTTTCAGGCAGAAAATAGTCACTGGAGAGACATGCCTTAACACTTAAGAATACTGGCTACTCTTTTAGTCCCAGGACAACTGACACCCTTCTCATTGCCTCTGTGGGCACCAGGCATGCTCAAATAGTTCAGAGACAAACACAGGAATGCAGACCCCAACATAAATATAGGGAGAGATATGGTGGGGTCGGGGGGCAAGTAGAGATGTTGAGGGAGAATTTACCTAGCACTGACAATATATATAACCAAAATATATAACCAGAAACTTCATTTATTTGATTTTATTGAGTGTGCAGTGGAAGAGGAAAATGATCTAGGCAATACTTAGGGTAACATTTTTGGTCAAGGGGAAGGGCCATGTAACTCTGCTGTGATTATCCATGTCTTGGGAAGGAAGGCAGTCAGTCCAGATGGGCTAGTGTGTAGTTCTGGCACTTTATCAAAAAGTGTTTTCATTTAGGGACTATTCTGATTCTCCAGGGCAGCCTGGGTATGCTGCACAGTGAGGAAAGCAAACCATGCCAAGAAAGTGAGCAAGCAGGATGAAACAAACCGAAAGGTTTCAGTTAGGTTTGGTACAAGAAAGCAAGCTCACCTTCCACAAAGGCTGAGACTCATCTCTGGCTGGAATGAGAGAGCCCACTGTAGCACACACGCACAGTCCATCACCTCAGCATACACACTCACCCAGTCATTGATGTTCACGTCACTCGTGCACAGCCTCTAACACCTCCCTTTGTTCCGGATGATATAGCTGGTTATGGTGTCTTAAGCCTTTAATCCTAGTTCTCTCATATCTCATACTCTTTTCCTCATGATTTTGGCCCAGGCTTAGCAAAGTACCAATAAGACACGAATCCAGCACACTTCTTTTGCAAAGTAAAAACATATCAGAATAGAGTTCTCTGCACCCAAATCCCATGGGAGGGAAAGCTAAACCTTCAGAGGGGCAGACACACCTGGGAAGCCAGAAGAGACTACACTCTGCCACATTTCTGACTCCAGAGGAAAACACCTAACACCATCTGGGACCCCGATGCACGGGGGCTCCCAGAAAAGGCAGCTCAGGCCCTCCTAGTTGCTGCCCTCACGGAGAGCTCAAAAGCAGCCACCCAGGAGCAACTTGAGCCATGGGACCACACATAACACCAACTTTTCTGCTCCAAGCGACCTGCCTGGTGGACTCAGGACACAGGCCCACAGGAACAGCTGAAGACCAGTAGACAGGAAAGACTACACGTCCGAAAGCAGAACACTCTGTTCCCATAACTGACTGAAAGAAAACAGGAAAACAGGTCTACAGCACTCCTGACACACAGGCTTATAGGACAGTCTAGCCACTGTCAGAAATAGCAGAACAAGGTAACACCAGAGACAACCTGATGGCGATAGGCAAGCAAAGGAACCCAAGCAACAGAAACCAAGACTACATGGCATCATCAGAGCCCAATTCTCCCACCAAAGCAAACACTGAATATCCAAATACACCAGAAAAGCAAGATCTATATTTAAAATCACATTTGATCATGATGCTGGAGGACTTCAAGAAAGACATGATAACTCCCTTAGAGAAACGCAGGAAAACATAAATAAACAAGTAGAAGCTGGGGTTGGGGATTTAGGTCAGTGGTAGAGCGCTTGCCTAGCAAGCTCAAGGCCCTGGGTTTGGTCCCCAGCTCCGAAAAAAAAAAAAACAACAAATAGAAGCCTATAGAGAGGAATCACAAAAATCTCTGAAAGAATTCCAGTAAAACACAATCAAACAGCTGAAGGAATTAAAAATGGAAATAGAAGCAATAAAGAAAGAACACATGGAAACAACCCTGGATATAGAAAACCAAAGGAAGAGACAAGGAGCCGTAGATCCAAGCATCACCAACAGAATACAAGAGATAGAAGAGAGAATCTCAGGAGCAGAAGATTCCATAGAAATAAATCATCGACACAGCTGTCAAAGATAAAACGGAAAAAGCTACTGGTCCAAAACATACAGGAAATCCAGGACTCAATGAGAAGATCAAACCTAAGGATAATAGGTATAGAAGAGAGTGAAGACTCCCAGCTCAAAGGACCAGTACATATCTTCAACAAAATCATAGAAGAAAACTTCCCTAACCTAAAAAAAGAGATACCCATAGGCATATAAGAAGCCTACAGAACTCCAAATAGATTGGACCAGAAAAGAAACACCTCCCGTCACATAATAGTCAAAACACCAAACGCACAAAATAAGGAAAGAATATTAAAAGCAGTAAGGGAAAAAGGTCAAGTAACATATAAAGGCAGACCTATCAGAATCACACCAGACTTTTCGCCAGAAACTATGAAGGCCAGAAGATGCTGGACTGATGTCATACAGACCCTAAGAGAACACAAATGCCAGCCCAGGCTACTGTATCCTGCAAAACTCTCAATTAACATAGATGGAGAAACCAAGATATTCCATGACAAAACCAAATTTACACAATATCTTTCTACAAATCCAGCATTACAAAGGATAATAAATGGTAAAGCCCAACATAAGGAGGCAAGCTACACCCTAGAAAAAGCAAGAAACTAATCGTCTTGGCAACAAAACAAAGAGAAGAGAAGCACACAAACATAATCTCACATTCAAATATGAATAAAACAGGAAGCAATAATCACTATTCCTTAATATCTCTCAACATCAATGGTCTCAACTCTCCAATAAAAAGACATAGATTAACAAACTGGATACGCAATGAGAGCCCTGCATTCTGCTGCCTACAGGAAACACACCTCAGAGACAAAGACAGACATGACCACAGAGTGAAAGGCTAGAAAAAAACTTTCCAAGCAAATGGTGGGAAGAAGCAAGCTGGAGCAGCCGTTCTAATAGCGAATAAAATCTATTTTCAATTAAAAGGCATCAAAAAAGATAAGGAAGGGCATTTCATATTCATCAAAGGAAAAAGCCACCAAAATGAACTCTCAATCCTAAATATCTATGCTCCAAATACAAGGGCACCTACATACATAAAAGAAACCTTACTAAAGCTCAAAGCACACATTGCACATCACGCAATAATAGTAGGAGATTTCCACACCCCACTCTCATTAATGGACAGATCATGGAAACAGAAATTAAACAGAGATAGACAGACTAAGAGAAATCATGAACCAAATGGACTTAACAGATATTTATAGAACATTCTATCCTAAAGCAAAAGGATATACCTTCTCTCACCACCTCACGGTACTTTCTCCAAAATTGACCATGTAATTGGTCATAAAACAGGCCTCAACAGATACAGAAAGATAGAAATAATCCAATGCATTCTATCAGACCACCATGGGCTAAAGTTGGTCTTCAATAATAATAAGGGAAGAACGCCCACATATACGTGGGAGTTGGGGGTTGGGGATTTGGCTCAGAGGTAGAGCGCTTGCCTAGCAACCGCAAGGCCCTGGGTTCGGTCCCCAGCTCCGAAAAAAAGAAAAAAAAAAAAAACATGGAAGTTGAACAATGCTCTACTCAATGACAACCTGGTCAAGGAAGAAATAAAGAAAGAAATTAAAGACTTCTTAGAATTTAATGAAAATGAAAGTACAACATACCCAAACTTATGGGACACAATGAAAGCTGAGCTAAGAGGAAAACTCATAGCTCTGAGTGCCTGCAGAAAGAAACAGGAGAGAGCATATATCAGTAGCTTGAAAGCACACCTAAAAGTTCCAGAAAAAAAGAAGCAAACACACACAGAATGAGTAGAAGGCAGGAAATAATCAAACTCAGAGCTGAAATCAACCAAGTAGAAACAAAAAGGACCATACAAAGAATCAACAGAACCAAAAGTTGGTTCTTTGAGAAAGTCAACAAGATAGATAAACCCTTAGCCAGACTAATGAGAGGACACAGAGAGTGTGTCCAAATTAACAAAATCAGAAATGAAAAGGGAGACATAACTACAGATTCAGAGGAAATTCAAAAAATCATCAGATCCTACTACAAAAGCCTATATTAAACAAAACTTGAAAATCTGCAGGAAATGGACAATTTCCTAGACAGATACCAGGTACCGAAGTTAAATCAGGAATAAATAAACCATTTAAACAGGCCCATAACTCCTAACAAAATAGAAGCAGTCATTAAAGGTCTCCCAACTAAAAAGAGCCCAGGTCTGGACGGGTTCATTGCAGATTTCTATCAGACCTTCATAGAAGACCTCATACCAATACTATCCAAACTATTCCACAAAATTGAAACAGATGGAGCGCTACTGAATTCCTTCTATGAAGCCACAATTACTCTTATACCTAAACCACACAAAGACCCAACAAAGAAAGAGAACTTCAGACCAATTTCCCTTAGGAATATCGACACAAAAATATTCAATAAAATTCTGGCAACCTGAATCCAAGAGCACATCAAAACAACCATCCACCATGATCAAGTAGGCTTCATACCAGGCATACAGGGATGGTTTAATATATGGAAAAAAATTAACGTGATCCACTATATAAACAAAGTGATAGAACAAAACCACATGATCATTTCATTACATGCTGAGAAAGCATTTGACAAAATTCAACACCCCTTCATGATAAAAGTCCTGGAAAGAATAGGAATTCAAAGCCCATACCTAAATATAGTGAAAGCCATATACAGCAAACCAGTCACTAACATTAAACTAAATGGAGAGAAACTTGAAGCAATCCCACTAAAATCAGGGACTAGACAAGGCTGCCCACTCTCTCCCTACTTACTCAGTATAATTCTTGATGTTCTAGCCAGAGCAATCTGACAACAAAAGGAGATCAAGGGGATACAGACTGGAAGAGAAGAAGTCAAAATATCACTATTTGCAGATGATATGATAGTATATTTAAGTGACCCCAAAAGTTCCACCATAAAACTACTAAACCTGATAAACACCTTCCGCAAAGTGGCTGGGTATAAAATTAACTCAAATCAGTAGCCTTCCTCTACACAAAAGAGAAACAAGCTGAGAAAGAAATTAGGGAAACGACACCCTTCATAATAGTCCCAAATAATAGAAAATACCTCAATGTGATTTTAACCGAGCAAGTAAAAGATCTGTATGATAAGAACTTCAAGCCTCTGAAGAAAGAAATTGAAGAAGACCTCAGAAGATGGAAAGATCTCCCATGCTCATGGATTGGCAGGATTAACATAGTAAAAAATAGCCATTTTACCAAAAGCGATCTACAGATTCAATGCAATCCCCATCAAAATACCAATCCAATTCTTCAGAGAGTTAGACAGAACAATTTGCAAATTCATCTGGAATAACAAAAAACCCAGGATAGCTAAAACTATCCTCAACAATAAAAGAACTTCTGGGGGAATCACTATCCCTGAACTCAGGCAGTATTACAGAGCAGTAGTGATAAAAACTGCATGGTATTGGTACAGAGACAGACAGATAGACCAATGGAATAGAATTGGAGACCCAGAAATGAACCCACACACTTATGGTCACTTGATTTTTGACAAAGGAGCCAAAACCATCCAATGGAAAAAAGATAGCATTTTCAGCAAATGGTGCTGGTTCAACTGGAGGTCAGCATGTAGAAGAATGCATATTGATCCATGCTTATCACCCTGTACAAAGCTTAAGTCCAAGTGGATCAAGGACCTCCACATCAAACCAGATACACTCAAACTAATAGAAGAAAAAGTGGGGAAGCATCTCAAACACATGGGCACTGGAGAAAATTTCCTGAACAAAACACCAATAGCTTATGCTCTAAGATCAAGAATTGACAAATGGGATCTCATAAAACTGCAAAGCTTCTGTAAGGCAAAGGACACTGTTGTTAGGACCAAACGGCAACCAACATATTGGGAAAAGATCTTTACCAATCTTACAACAGATAGAGGGCTCATATCCAAAATATACTAAGAACTCAAGAAGTTAGACCGCAGGGAGACAAATAACCCTATTAAAAAATGGGGTTCAGAGCTAAATAAAGAATTCACAGCTGAGGAATGCCGAACGGCTGAGAAACACCTAAAGAAGTGTTCAACATCTTTAGTCATCAGGGAAATGCAAATCAAAACAACCCATTGATTTCACCTCACACCAGTGAGAATGGCTAAGATCAAAAACTCAGGTGACAGCACATGCTGGCGAGGATGTGGAGAAAGAGGAACATTCCTCCATTGTTGGTGAGATTGTAGACTGGTACAACCATTCTGGAAATCAGTCTGGAGGTTCCTCAGAAAATTGGACATTGAACTACCTGAGGACCCAGCTATATCTCTTTTGGGCATATACCCAAAAGATGCCCCAACATATACCAAAGACACATGTTCTACTATGTTCATAGCAGCCTTATTTATAATAGCCAGCTGCTTGAAAGAACCCAGATGCCCTTCAACAGAGAAATGGATACAGAAAATGTGGTACATCTACACAATGGAATATTACTCAGCTATCAAAAACAATGACTTTATGAAATTCATAGGCAAATGGATGGAACTGGAAAATATCATCCTGAGTGAGGTAACCTAATCACAGAAAAACATGCATGGTATGCACTCATTCATAGGTGGCTATTAGCCCAAATGCTTGAATTACCCTAGATGCACAGAACACATGAAACTCAAAAAGGATGACCAAAATGCGAATGCTTCACTTCTTCTTTAAAAGGGGAACAAGAATACCCTTGGCAGGGAATAGGGAGGCAAAGTTTAGAACAGAGACTGAAGGAACACCCACTCAGAGCCTGCCCCACATGTGGCCCATACATATACAGCCACCCAATTAGACAAGATGGATGAAGCAAAGTAGTGCATGCCGACAGGAGCCGGATGTAGATCTCTCCTGCAAGACACAGCCAGAATACAGCAAATACATAGGCGAATGCCAGCAGCAAACCACTGAACTGAGAACGGAACCCCTGTTGAAGGAATCAGAGAAAGGACTGGAAGAGCTTGAAGGGGCTTGAGTCAATGCCAACCAACGAGAGCTTCCAGGGACTAAGCCACTACCCAAAGACTATACATGGACTGACCCTGGACTCTGACCTCATAGGTAGCAATGAGTAGCCTAGTAAGAGCACCAGTGCAAGGGGAAGCCCTTGGTCCTGCCAAGACTGAACACCTAGTGAACGTGATTGTTGGTGGGAGGGTGGTAATGTGGGGAGAATGGGGAGGTGAAGCCCATAAAGAAGGAAAGGGGGAGAGGTTAGGGGGATGTTGGCCCAGAAACTGGGAAGGGGAATAACAATCAAAATGTAAATAAGAAATACTCAAGTTAATAAAGATTTAAAAAAGACTTGAATAAATGAAAACTTTTATAGTTTTATACATAAGTAGATAATATAATAATGTCAGTTTTGATAAATTAATAAAATTAATACAATAAGTAATGATTAGAAAATTTTACTACAATAAATCACCCACTTTTATGAAACTCATGAATTTGACTATAAATATTCTACTATGGAACAAAGGACAACTTTTTAAGTACAAAGAGCTAACATGTTTAGAGAGTTAATTTTAAAGAAAAAAATTTTGCATGGAGGAAAAAATGTCATGAGATTAAAAAATTCAATAGTTACATAAGCAGTGTGATGTGGTTGGCAGAGTGAATATTTCAGCAGATTAGAGTGTCCAGGAACTGTGTTCATTGATTTCTTTCTTTCTTTCTTTCTTTCTTTCTTTCTTTCTTTCTTTCTTTCTTTCTTTTTTTTTTTTTCGGAGCTGGGGACCGAACTCAGGGCCTTGCGCTTGCTTAGCTCTACCACTGAGCTAAATCCCCAACCCCTGTTTATTGATTTAAAAACTGAAGTTACATACATGCAGGAGGATGGACTCTCAGAGCAAATTAAAGAAAATGTCAAATGTTCCAGTTAGTTTCCTGTTGTTATAGTAAAACAAAAATGCCAATGTGGGAAAGTAAGGTTTTATGCACACCCGATGAATTACAGTTCATCTTCAATGGAATACAAGATAAGAACAAAAAGCAGGCGCTTGTAAACAGAGAGGAACTCTGCTTACTTATCTGTTCAGCTACTTTTACTCTATAACCTCTCCTCATCTTACTAGGTCTGGTACCACCCACAGTGGACTAAGTCCCCAAACATCAAGTAGCCATCAAGAAAATGCCAATGCCACATGCCTACAAGCCATTCTGATGCAGATTAGAGTGTCCAGGAACTGTGTTTATTGATTTAAAAACTGAAGTTACATACATGCAGGAGAATGGACTATCAGAGCAAATTGCTCAACAATGCATCATTGAGACAGCCACAATTAGCCATCACAGCAAACCATAAAGGGAAAATAGAAACAGCCTACTACAAATAAAAGTAACCCTTCATGAATAGAATTTGAGGTAAAAAGTGAAGTTTTATGTGAGGAAAAAATTAGAAGGAATTATGCCAGAAATTACACTGGATTTAAAAAAGGGGGGACAACAAGTCAAAGCCACAAATGAAATGAATGTCCTGTTTGTTGTGACTACCTAGTTGTACCGTCATGTGATAAGCAAGTGAGTTCCCATATAGTTTTCTTTATACTTAAGGGATCTGATCAGAATCTATGAGGTGGAGAATCAATCTCTTTGAGCTGAATGTAGGTTGCCACAGTGCATCTGGATAATTTTTTAATAGCATCTTGTATACATGTATGTGCTTTTTAGGTGATTTCTCCTTATCTAGTAACAATCCACATAGCTCCCCAGCATCATATTATTGGACGTTTCCAAGCCAAGTGATTTCTTGTCCCTCCTGGCCATGGCCTTAGAATTGTGTGGGAGTTCCTAGATCAATCTGTGTGCCCCTGAGGGATTCTTCTTGATAGAATCAGGGAAGATCCACAGAGCAGTACAGTTTGGGTGGGGGGAGTAAAAAAACAATGAAAAATTACATAAATTTTGATAAAAAATTTCCCTCAGAGCCTCAAAATCTTATTTTATCCATGAGGTTGTTAGTGATGTATTCATCTGTTCACAGGTCTGGCTTCAGATACCTGAGCACTGGTCAACACAGGTTGAACTTGAGACATCAAAAGCAAACACTCACAGAAAGCATGATGGGTCAAACTTGGAATGAGCAATTAAGAGGTCAACCTGGACTATGAAGAGGTATCATGTGGATTAAACAGAGACACAGACAGACAGACAGACAAGACATACTGACACACACACACACACACACACACACACACACACACCAAAACAAAGCAACAATCATGGGGGGAAAGATGTTGTAGATCAATGGTCAGGAACTTCAACCAGGGGACAAAAAATGTCAAGTTCTTCTGTTGGGTGCCACATGTGACAACTTCCATGCTCTTGAAAGGCTGACACTGCTACATTTAGGTACAACATCCATTAGCAACATACAGGCCGGGAAGGGGAAAGTAAGGGCAGTGACTCAGTATTCTTTTTTTTTTTTTAAGATTTATTCATTTATTATATACAAGTACACTGTAGCTGTCTTCAGATACACCAGAAGAGGGCATCAGATCTCTTTACAGATGGTTGTGAGCCACCATGTGGTTGCTGGGAATTGAACTCAGGACCTCTGGAAGAGAAATCGGGTGCTCTTAACCGCTGAGCCATCTCTCCAGCCCGTGACTCAGTATTCTTAAACCATACAGGTTTATTAAAGCCCCATTTTACCTTTCTCCTCATGCTGACAATCCTTGCAAAGAGAAGCCAGCCCATTGTCAACCTGGTGTGCATTTTCTCAGATCTCTGAAACTTTTCCTTCCACACATGCTCCTTGGACCCCAGGCTTAACCAGAGTTGTTGAATGATTTGCAGCTTCTCAGGTGTTGAAGTCCTGGTCTAGCAGAGTTGGATGCAACTCTATTCCTAATTGGGGTTCTCTAGAGAACAGGAAGCTGAGATCACACTGGAGTTTATGAGAGAAACATGTGCACCAACTGTTATGAAATGTGTCTTCCTTAGTAAAGACTATTATGGGAAACAGGAAGAAATAGGAGAGAGAGGCAGAGAGACACACAGAGATATGAGAGAGAAGAGAGAGAATAAGAAAATATGCCTTGTACACATGAAGCCAGAAAAGAATTTGTGAATCTAGAAGACAAGGTATGAAGGACTGCCTGTAAATCCCAGTAACTAAGAAAGAAGCCTGGAGCCAGTACTGTTAATTAAGACTTCAGACAGCTTGACCTTTACAAAAGTGAGACACCAGACTTCCATGAGCAAATCCTTAGCCTGGCAGATGTAGTTATGGTAGCCCAGAAAAACAAACACAGAACTGTCCCCTCTCTCTGCCTCTTACTTCTCTGATCTCCCACATCACAGGAGGCTGAATGGTCTTCCACATACCCTGAGATGCAGCTCACAAGGGACAGCTCCTGTCTGCAACAGTGCTTCATCAGAGCCCACCCTTGGCCTGTGGTGGATATGCAGGAAGCGAACTGACAAGTTAAACTTTGCCTAGCTGGCTCTCAAAGTTCAGGCTTGAGACTCACCCACTGTGATTGTCAACACTTCCATGTCTCCATTGGGAGGGCAGTGTCACAATGTCCTCCTACTGTCTTCCCACTCCATTCACATGTTTTATGTGACCCAGTTGACAGCTGCCTCAAGCTTATTCACAGCTCCACAGGATGCAGTTTGGCTTCAGAGCCCTCATATCTGGCCACAGAAGCCAAGAGAGCAATGTCACAGTTCACAGTGATAATGTGGATATGCCAGGGCATTTCCTCCAAGTCTTACTTTCAAGTGTATTCTTTTATTGCAGTTTATGCTACTCTTTCTAGAAGGCCACATTGTGGGAGAACATTTGGATTCTTCCCCATCAACAGTTTACAGATTTTTTACATAGACCCCTACAGGATTTCAGTGGCAAGATTTTTCTAAACTTGTATGCAAAATGTTTACACACACACACACACACACACACACACACACACACACACACACACAGAGTGTAGGGATAACAGAGACATGCATTATGAAGTAAAGTTAGGACAGTGGCTCTAGAAGATAAGATGTGAAGTGTTGCACTAAAATCTAGGACTCTAGGAAGGAGGATGGGAAACAATTGTGAGTGGGGCTTTCCCACAGCTTGGCCACATGAACAATGAAATATAAGACAACAGACCTGCATGGTCAAAGCCAAAGCCCAGGAATGTACACAGTCTATTGAATGTGATTGCAGCTCATTTCTCTGATCTGTAATGGAAGAGTTCAGGTGTTTCCCACACACACTGACATGTACCAGCCAAGGGCCAGCACCTCTCCTGCATACTACTTCATTACAGTCCAACCCAAGCATACTGAAAGATATTTAAGACTGGACCTGACAGGTGATCTTTTGACCTAGCTTACTATATAGCTGAAGCTGAGAATGCCAACATCCCCAGAACTCTGTTGAGCAGGGGGTGCCGATTTCCTCTGGCTCCCTTAGCAATACTTCAGAAAACCAAAGAGACAGCCTCCTCAGGCATATTCACAGCTGTACAGGATGGAACTTGGTTTCAGAACACCATAGCCTGTAATTACAGAAGCCAGGATGAAAACTACAAACTCAGTCAGCACTCAGTTGCTATGGAGATGCCTAGAATCATGGATAGATCCCTCTAGACCCCAGGACTGTAGATATAGATGCCTTGTAGGGGTAGAACATGGTCATTTAGCTCCCCCACTTACTGCTCAGGACACGCAGAGAAGTCAGGAAGGAGCCAATCCCTGTTTGGGTTCACTGACTAACAGTTCTTCACTGCACCAGAAAACTGCCTGGCACTCACAGCTGTTGACTCAGAAACCTAAGGGGGCCTCTGTCAAGGAATGGTAATCAGAATAACTCTAGTGGAAAGCCTGAGATGATGAGTTCTCATCTAGAAGTACTTCTCTCTCCCAGATATTAGTGGCAGACACGAACTGCACCAATCTGGGGCGTCAGGGGGCAGTGTGCCCTGAACTGAGGACAGCACACTAGTATCTCCCTTCTTCCTGAGAACCTTTGTCTTCTAGGCAAAAGGAGTAAAAGCCATGAGCTCTCAGGAAAATGGCGGTGCCCTTCCCAACAACTGGCTTTTGGAATGAAGAAACTGGTTATATAAACTCTCTGACTTCCAGGAACCACATCAAGCAGGGAAGTCCAGATGACTCTGAGAGGATTTCAGCTCCTGATTCCCATGTGTTGAAGGCTCAGATCAAGGCTTTCTCATCAGGGAACCCACTCAATCCCTACCCAAAACTGACAGAGCTTTCCAATGGACCATTTATTTCTTCCTTTTTTACAATAAGACAGAAGGCCTGCTTCCTTCTCCCCATCTCTGATCTCTTCATGCTCTTTGCTCTTTCTCCCAAATAGCCTGCTTAGCCTGGACAACAGGTTGATTATTGAACCCTGGAGGCATTGAAGAAACATCCCACAGGTAGTTGGTGCCACCACAACACTTATGACATCACAGAAGATGCTAGGGCTCTCCTGGATACAAGAGATTGTTCAGAGAAGGGTCTACAGATGACGTCACTAGGAACTGCCATGGCCTACCTGCTAACCAGCTTTCCTTACAGTGACCAGATTCTGAGGTGCCCTTTCCAGGAGCCTCTCCTGTGATACAATGGAAACCTTTGCATATCTCCTCTGTCTAAAGCTAGAGATTTCTTATGGAAAGCCGCGATAGCATTCGCCATTACAAGATGGCGCTGGCTTCCGCTAGACCAGCCCGATCTCTTTTCAGGAAACAAGCTGTGTGCGCATGTGCAAGAGTGTGTTTGTGCCAAGTCTTTGCCCACCCCAGGGCGTGCCAGTGAGATCATGGGTAAGTGACCAATCAGGCGTGGACGCGCCGTGCTAGGGTTTTATAAGCAGCACCTTTCTGGGTCCCGGGTCTCTCCTCTTCAAGATGCAATATACGCTTTGCTGCAGAAGGATCCTGGTGCCTGCGTGCGTTCTTGCTGGCGAGACGATAGCGCGGGACATATGGTGCCGAAAGCCGGGATAAACGCCTCACCATCGCCGGCACCAGGGTGGACCCTCCGCTCGTGGAGAGGATCCACAACTGCAGGACGAAGGTGAGTTCTGAGAGGCATGTCTGGCCGACCCTCTCCCCTATTTGGTCTTGATCTTTCTCATCTCTCTCCCCCATTAGAAGGTGCAATGGAAACTTTTGTTATTGTTTGGCAGCGCTTATTCTTTTTCTTTTGGTTTCATTTTGCTTCCATCGTTGGTCGTTTTAGCTGACATTGCGGCCATGCGAGGCACGGTCAGACGGACATAGATAAGCTGCGGTGCCTCTCTAGGACCACAGGCACAGTCAGACGGATGTACATAAGCCGCGGTGCCTCTCCTATATCTAAGTTCCTCCTGTAGATAAAGGAGCAGTATGGGAGCCTCACTGTCCCTGATCACGGCGCTACAGTCAGTCTTAAAGCACAGCGAGCTAAAAGTCTCTACAACAACCTTGGAATGTCTTGTTAAGGAGATCGATCGAGTAGCACCTTGGTATGCGTGTTCAGGGTCGTTGACCCTTGCCTCCTGGGAGAAATTAAGAGGAGACTTAGTCAGGGAGCAACAGGATGGAAAATTGAAAGTGGGGACCATGGCATTGTGGAAGCTGGTAAAATCATGCCTAGAAGATGAGGAAGTGCCGCCCGATAGTAGTAACGGGGCAGGGGCCGTTGGAGGAGTTACAGGACAGCATGTCAGAAACAGAGCAAGGTGAAAGACTCGAAGCTTTAAGACAAAAAAGGAGCTCCTAAGAAGAGAGGCCCTTCCAAGGACCTTGGATCCGAGGAAGTGAGAGATGGGGAAAGGACACCCTGGGAAGAAACAAGGAAAGAGACCGAAGAGGAGACAAAAAGATAAGGGAAGGGATACGGAGGAAAAGCAAAAAGGAGAAGAAACCCCGAAAAAGGAGTTTCTACCGAGAGGAATTAGATGGGGGGCTTGATAGTTCAGAAACAGATGAGCTTAGCCCCTCTGAGGAAGAGGTTTTAGAGGATGAGGCAGCTCGCTATGAAGAAGAAAGATACCACCCAGATGAACGACGAGCTAACAGCCTAGGTAAAAAACAGAAGAATGTGGGAGGCAGAAACCATGCAGTTTCCCGGCCTATAAGCCCCAGTGCTCCTACACCTTATATAGAAAGATTTCACTCAGATTCCTTCCTCACTAAAGATGAACAAAGAAAGATACGGCAGGCATTTCCGGTGTTTGAGACTGTTGATGGAGGCCGTGTTCACGCACCAGTAGAATATATCCAAATTAAAGAACTTGCCGAGTCAGTCCGTAACTACGGAGTTAGTGCCAATTTCACTATTTCTCAAGTCGAGAGGCTTGCCACTCTGGCCATGACTCCAGGAGACTGGCAGACAACAGTGAAGGCTGAGCTCCCTAATATGGGGCAATACATGGAATGGAAGGCCTTGTGGTATGACGCCTCTCAAGCGCAGGCCAAAGCCAATGCCACTGCTGAAGGTGATCAAAGAAATTGGACACTCGATTTGCTAACAGGACAAGGGTAGTATGCCAATAATCAAACAAATTATGATTGGGGAGCATACGCTCAAATCTCTGCTGCCGCCATTAAGGCGTGGAAGGCACTTTCCAGGAAGGGAGAGTCTGGGGGACACCTAACAAAAATTATACAAGGCCCTCAGGAGCCATTCTCAGACTTTGGGGCTAGGATGACAGAGTCAGCAGGCAGGATTTTGGAGACCCTGAACGAGCAATGCCTTTAGTAGAACAGTTGGTCTATGAGCAAGCCACACAGGAATGCAGAGTAGCTATTACACCTAGAAAGAGCAAAGGGTTACAGGACTTGCTGAGAGTTTGTCGGGAACTTGGAGGCCCGCTTACTAATGCCGGCCTCGCGGCTGCTATCCTACAGGGCCAAAAGCGCTCAGGTACAGGTGATCGCAAGGTCTGCTATACCTGTGGCGAACCAGGACATTTAAAAAGGGAGTGCCAGGCCCTCACAAAGAGGAGAGCACCAGGACTGTGTACTAAGTGTGGGAAAGGCTATCATTGGGCCAGTGAGTGTCGCTCAGTTAGAGATATCATAGGCAGGCTTATCCAGCCCGGACCTCCCCAGGCAGAAGGAAGTGAAAATACTCCAAAAAATGGGTATCCGGGCCCCAAGTCTCAGGGCCCCAAAACATATGGGACCCCAGCTCATAACAAATGGACACCACGGTCCACAGAGCTACAAAAGGCTCAGCAGGAGTGGACCTCCGTTCCACCACCCAATTCATGCTAATGCCACAGATGGGTGTGCAACCTGTCCCCACCGACTACAAAGGCCCCCTACCCATGGGAAGTTTCAGCTTTATTTTGGGTCGATCCTCCTTAACCTTAAAGGGACTTATTGTTCACCCTGGAATAATAGATCAAGATTACTCGGGAGAGCTTCAGGTTCTCTGCTCTTGCCCTCAAGGCATTTTTTCCATCTCCTCAGGTGACAGGATTGCTCAGTTGATTATCCTTCCAAGTTTACATGATCATTTTCTTTCTCCCGGGGTCCCTAGAGACACCGCGAGGCTTGGCTCCTCCGGGGCTGATTCTGCCTATTTAATAATGGACCTTAGTTCCAGACCCTCTTTAGAGTTGAATATAGAAGGAAAAACTTTTACGGGAATTTTAGACACAGGGGCTGATAAGAGTATTATCTCCTCCAACTGGTGGCCTAAGACATGGCCTGTTACTCAATCATCCCATTCCTTGCAAGGACTGGGGTATGAGGCCAGCCCCACTATCAGTTCACGTTCCTTGATTTGGCATGCTCCAGAAGGCCAATCAGGAAAGTTCATTCCTTATGTCCTCCCTCTTCCTGTTAACCTTTGGGGGAGGGATATCTTACAGGGTCTAGGACTAACATTGACCAATGAGTATTCTCAACAAGCTGTTAGGATTATGAAGAGAATGGGTTACAAGGAAGGGAGGGGACTAGGAAGAAAAGAGCAAGGAAGATTGGAACCGGTCCTACAAGAAGGTAATATAGGAAGGCAGGGCCTGGGTTTTTCCTATGGGCCATTGAGGGTTCTATGCCCATACCCTGGCTCATGAAGGAAGCCATATGGGTTCCTCAATGGCCTCTATCCTCTGAAAAATTAGAAGCTGCCACTAAGCTGGTTAATGAACAATTACAGCTTGGTCATTTAGAACCCTCTATTTCACCATGGAACACTCCTATTTTTGTAATTAAGAAAAAAATCAGGAAAGTGGAGACTTCTCCATGATTTGAGAGCCATTAATGCACAGATGCATTTATTTGGCTCGATCCAATGGGGCCTACCCATGCTCTCCGCCTTACCTAAACAATGGAAGATAATAATTATAGATATCAAGGATTGTTTCTTTTCCATCCCTTTATGTCCACAAGATAGACAGAGGTTTGCATTTACTTTACCAGCTATTAATCATCTTGAACCTGATAGAAGATTTCAGTGGAAGGTTCTGCCTCAAGGCATGGCCAATAGCCCCACTATTTGCCAACTATATGTACAACTAGCCCTTGAACCTATAAGGAAGCAGTTTCCATCTTTGCTTCTGATCCACTACATGGATGACATCCTCATGTCCCATAGAGATTTAACAACCTTACAGACCTCATATCCAATCCTAATCGAAATATTGGGGCAATGGGGACTGCAAGTTGCTACAGAAAAGGTTCAAATTACAGAAATTGGCTTCTTTCTGGGATCAGTCATTTATCCTGAAAAAATAGTTCCTCAGAAATTAGAGATTCGTAGAGATCATTTACATACCTTAAATGATTTCCAAAAATTACTGGGAGATATAAATTGGCTGAGACCGTTCTTAAAGATTCCCTCTGCTGAGTTAAAACCTTTATTTGACATTTTGGAAGGGGACCCTCATATCTCCTCTCTGAGAGTATTGAGGCCAGCAGCAAACCAGGCCTTACAAGTTGTAGAAAGTGCCTTACAAGATGCTCAATTACAGCGCATTGATGAAACCAAGCCCTTTGATTTATGTGTTTTCAAAACTATGCAATTACCAACAGCTGTCTTGTGGCAAAATGGGCCTTTATTGTGGATCCATCCCAATGCATCTCCTGCTAAGATTATTGACTGGTATCCCGATGCAGTTGCTCAACTTGCACTCCACGGGTTAAAGGCAGCTATTATTCATTTAGGAAAAGAACCCAAAATTTTGATAGTGCCATATACAGCTATTCAAGTTCAAACATTAGCTGCTACCTCAAATGATTGGACAGTGTTAGTCACTTCCTTTGCTGGACAGATTGATAATCATTATCCAAAACACCTGATCCTACAATTTGCCTTAAGCCAAGCCATTGTGTTCCCACACATAATGTCTCAGGAACCCCTCATTGATGGGGCTGTAGTGTATACAGACAGGTCAAAAACTGGTATAGGTGCTTATGTGGTCAATAATAAGGTAGTATCTAAACAATATAATGAAACCTCACCCCAAGTTGTAGAATGTTTAGTGGTACTAGAAGTCCTCGAGGCCTTCCCGGGCCCGCTTAACATCGTACCAGATTCCTCCTATGTGGTTAATGTGGTTAAGGTTCTTGAGGTGGCTGGAATAATTAAGCCTTCCAGCAAACTTGCTCAAATTTTTCAACAAATTCAATCTACCCTTCTTGGCAGGAGATCCCCTGTATTTATAACACATATTAGAGCTCATTCGGGCCTTCCTGGTCCAATGTCCCGCGGAAATGACCTAGCAGACCAAGCTACAAGAGTGATTGCAGTCGCCTTGTCCCCTCGATTAGAGATAGCAAGAGAATTTCACAGACAATTTTATGTGACAGCTGAAACTTTACGCCGCCGATTTGCTCTGACTAGAAAAGAAGCTAGGGAGATAGTTACCCAATGTCAAAATTGTTGTCAGTTCCTGCCTGTACCCCATGTGGGAGTTAATCCACGAGGAATCTGACCGCTGCAGGTCTGGCAAATGGATGTTACTCATATCCCTTCTTTTGAAAGACTTCAGTATCTGCATGTTTCTATTGATACTTGCTCTGGCATCATGTTTGCTACACCTCTAACAGGGGAAAAGGCCTCGCATGTGATTCAACATTGCCTCGAGGCGTGGAGTGCTTGGGGTAAACCCAAACTCCTTAAGACAGATAATGGGCCAAGCTTATACTTCTCAAAAATTTCAACAATTCTGCCATCAGATGGACGTGACTCATCTGACTGGTCTCCCATATAATCCTCAAGGGCAGGGCATTGTAGAACGTGCCCATCGCACTCTCAAATCCTATTTAATCAAACAAAAAGGGGGAGTCGAGGAGGCTCTACCCTCAGTACCAAGAGTAGCTGTTTCCATGGCACTCTTCACCCTTAATTTTTTAAATCTTGATGCCCAAGGCCATACTGCAGCTGAACGTCACTGTTCAGAGCCTGATAGACCAAAAGAGATGGTAAAATGGAAAGATGTTTTGACTGGTCTATGGAAAGGCCCGGATCCTATATTAATAAGATCCAGGGGAGCTGTTTGTGTTTTCCCACAGGAAGAAGACAACCCATTCTGGCTACCAGAACGACTGACATGAAGAATTCTGACACCTAAAGATGATTCCCGGATGGATCCCTCGGAAACTACCTCTAGCCCTCGCACTACCTCTTTGGATCTGGGTTCCTAGTATACTGGGAGAATATAGATGGGCAATTTGGTCTGCCTTTCCAAAGCTCATGCCTGTTCGTCATGATGCAGTCGTTTTCCCTAAGTTCTTTACAACCAACAAAACTCTAGAACTACCTTACTTACCATTTGATCCCACCTGGGCACCACTAGGGGAGAATCGTTCTTTATCAGAACAAGGTTCTCTTTGCTTTCAAATTGATGGAACAGGAAGATGCATCAAGCTCACAGGCCGGGCCTTAGGAATGTTTGATGCACAGACGGGAGGCCGAGTGAGATTGACCCAGGACACTAGTAACCCAAGCATAACAATTGCAAACATGACCTTTTGGCAGGAGGCAATTGGGTCAATGGCACATTTCTATCGCCCAATGTCACAGACAGGGAACATCCTTGTCAACCCAGAATAGCCCCCCATTGCAGTCTGGAGGATGAGGGACGAATCCCACCCTGGACTGACTGCCAATCTTCCAGTTCCCGCTGGGCAGATCAGGACGGAACCTTCTCCTTTTCCCCCAATATGATGTCGGATCCCAGAGAATACCTGACAGAATTTAGACCCGGGGCCATGAGACAGGGACTCTTTCTACAAGACCTTAGAATGCACCCCTTTCATAAGTGGGTACTTTGTGGAGTTAATGATAGTTGTACAGAACTTAATCCCTTGGTCTTTATCCAAGGAGGAGCTGTTGGAAAGGCCTCCTTTACTGGTGTCTCAAGACATTTTCAGTACTGGGGGTTGGAGTTTGTTTCCAGGGGACCTGATGGAACTACAATTACACATGCTAATTCTACTGTAGAGATCACTGGATTCAATAAGACTTTGGTGAACCAGACTGCTTATCCACCTATCCCAGTCTGTGTTTACTCCCCTTTCCTGTTTATTCTTTCTAATAATTTCTTTGAAACCTGTTCCAATGATTCTTGTTGGATGTCACAATGCTGGGATTCAAAGTGGGCTAGTCGTGCCATGGTTGCCAGAGTCCCGCGGTGGGTTCCTGTCCCTGTAGAAACCCCTTCCACTTTGTCCTTGTTCAGGCAGAAAAGATATTTTGGAATAACAGCAGCTGTGGTAGTGGCGATGGCTGCTGCGGCAGCTGCAGCAACTGCTGCCAGGATTGCCATGGCAACCACAGTCCAGACAGACACAGCCTTGAATCAATTGTCAGCCACAGTGGCGGATGCTGTTGATTTTCATACCTCCGCTAGTGCCCAGTTGAAGGGCGGGTTAATGGTTGTTAACCAACGCCTCGACCTGATAGAGGAAAGATTGGATATTCTCTTTCAATTGGCGCAATTAGGATGTGAGAGAAAATTGGAAGCGCTTTGCATTACCAGCGTACAATATGAAAATTTTTCCCGAGCAGCTAATCTGTCTAAACGATTGTCATTGTACCTTGCAGGAAATTGGTCAACAGGATTTGACGAGACTCTCGAGTCTTTGAGGGCAGCAGTGTTGGCTATCAACTCAACACGAGTGAACCTGTCGCTGACGGAGGGACTCTCTTCCTGGATGTCTTCAGCATTTTCTTATTTCAAAGAATGGGTGGGAGTGGCTCTGTTTGGTGCAGCCCTATGCTGTGGATTGGTCTTCTTGCTATGGTTGGTCTGCAAACTCAGATCTCAACAAAAACGTGACAAGGTCGTTTTCACTCAAGCACTTGTAGTCATCGAACAAGGGGCCTCCCCTGAAATTTGGTTATCTATCCTCAAAAATTAGTCGACATCTGAGTTCTCTGCTCTTGCACCCCACGGATCTGTGGATCCATTGCACTGGGATGAGAGAGACTCAATGATCTTTGATCAGCCCTTGCACATCGCCGAGGTTTCCTCATTGCACCTGATAGGGTGATCATCACTCCCCCACTAATTCATTTTTGGCTGGCCTCTTTTGTAGAGTTCGCCCTAGGCCATTTAGCAGTTATTGTCACACGGTACTGTGGTATCCAGAGACGGGCAACTTTCCTCATGCACAGACCAATCTAAGACACGGGGCCTGGTGGCGATAGGGTTACCCTATGACGGATAAGACTGTGACATTAAGGAATGACCTAAGACAGGAGCCACAACAGATGGACATAACTGCAAAAGCCTAGACCAGCCTCGTTCTAGTAAAACAGAAAGGGGGAGATGTGGAAAGCCGCAATAGCTTCTGCTGTCACAAGATGGCGCTGGCTTCCGCTATACCAGCCCGACCTCTTTTCAGGAAACAAGCTGTGTGCGCATGTGCAAGAGTGTGTTCGCGCCAAGTCTTTGCCCACCCCAGGGCGTGCCAGTGAGATCATGGGTAAGCGACCAATCAGGCGTGGACATGCCTTTCTGTGTCCCGGGTCTCTCCTCTTCAAGATGCAATATACGCTTTGCTGCAGAAGGATCCTGGTGTCCGAGTGCGTTCTTGCTGGCGAGACGATAGCGCAGGACAATTTCTCTTTGCCTCATTAGTAGTTACATGCTCTGAAAGGGGAGATTTGATAAGGGGCTTGGCATGGGTAGAAAAGGTCTAGGGAAATGGGGTGGATGTGATTCTTCTGGATAATTTTATTCCCAGGTCATTCCTGTGACATGCATTCCAATTTCCTAGGTTTTCCCAGTTTCCCAAGGGCCAGTATTAATTTATTGGATATTGGATTTCATTTTCTTATTGTGCAGTCCTTCAAAGGGGGCTTTCTTTATGTATTCATGGATGTGTACCGACAAAGTCTCTGTTTTGCATTTCCATTTTTGTAATCTTGGTAACATAGCCCAGCTACACAGTGAATATAAAAGGTTAAATGTTGTGCACCTACTTCAAATGATAAACTTCCAAATCCTTTCTCCAAAAAATAACCAGATATTAGTGAGCAAAGGACAACATGTCCTGGAGATTGCTTTTCCGCAGTTCCATTAGATATCACTTCTCTAGTATCCACCTTCCTGAGTTCCCAGGGCCAGGCCTGAGGGTGTTAGAGTTTGGACCATGATCCTGTATTCATGCCAAACATAAGATTCAGAAGGTTAGGCAGGGGAAGGGCTTAAGGTCAGGTGAAAGCTCAACTTTAATAGGTCCATAAGTTCTGGAGGGAGTTTTTTTGGCATTATCATCTGTGCCTTCTACCTTCTTGACCTAGTTGTGCAGAATCCAAGTTAAAATTCCACCTAAACTCATAACTGTAAGAATGTAAAATATCACGAAGTAGGACCTTTGCAAATTCGATGGCCACTTGGCTCATGCAGTTTCACTACCACTAGTACCAAACAAGGTGATATTGTTGATAGGTTTAGAGGTTCACTGGGTCTCTCTGATAGTCAAAAGTGTAGACTTTATGGAAAACTGGAAGGACAGGATTTCAAGAATGAAATGGGGCAGTCCAGACACCGCCCAGACCTGAAGGGACGCAGTCAACAGTTCTCTGCACCCAAATCCCGTGGGAGGGAGAGCTAAACCTTCAGAGGGGCAGACATGTCTGGGAAGCCAGAAAAGACTACACTCTGCCCACATTTCTGATTCCAAAGGAAAACACCTAACGCCATCTGGGACCCCAGTGCACGGGGGCTCAGGGAAAAGGTTGTGCAGGCCCTCCTGGTTGCTGCCCTCACGGAGAGCTCAAAAGCAGCCCCACACGAGCAACTTGAGCCGCGGGACCACAGGTAAGACCAACTTTTCTGCTCCAAGTGACCTGCCTAGTGGACTCAGGACACAATGCCACAGGAACAGTTGAAGACCAGTAGACAGGAAAGACTAAATGCCCGAAAGCAGAACACTGTTTCCATAACTGGCTGAAAGAAAACAGGAAAACAGGTCTACAGCACTCCTGACACACAGTATTATAGGATGGTCTAGCCTCTGTCAGAAACAGCAGAACAAGGTAACACCAGAGACAACTGCAGGGGACCTGCTGCTCCAGTGCCCCTATCTTCCGGTTCCCAGAGGCCATATGCAGTTTCCCCTTGGGCCAGGGATGTGGGCAGGGGTGGGCAGTATTGGTGGTCTCTCCTGCTCTGCAGTCTCAGGAGTGCCCACCTGTCTGGGCGGTGAGCTCGCTCTCTCCCACGGTGAGGTGCGGGCCAGGCAAGGTTCACATTTCTTGCAACCTTCCTTGTGGCTGATTTTAAGTAAGAGGGAATGATTTTGAAATACAGCAGTTACAGAGGGCTACAGACAGGACACAGAGTGAGTGCTTTAAACAGTCATGAGCCTAGATGGGCTGTTGCAGACAGCCCTGTTTTTTGTATCTCAGCATAGCTCTGATAATTTCGCTGGTTGCAGATGCAACTCCAAGTAACCCCATCTCTCAAATAACAAAATCCACGGCAAACTCAACGGCCAATGCTAACTGAGTCAAGGTTAGGCACAGCTGATAAGAAAATGGCAGAGGCATTGAGGAAAACCATCCAGGATGCTGAGAAGGAAGAATGAATCTCCTGAACTTCCAGTGAACAGTCACCAGGCACCAAGGGCAGAAAATGCACAAAGCACTTCGGCAATGTTTCCTGATGTTCAGGAACATGGATTTGCCACAGCAGCCTCCTTCTCTCCTCCCTATAATGTTTGTTTTTTCTCTCACGGATGTCGATGCAGGTATATTTCTTGCCTCTACAAATATTTGAAAATCTCTTTTTACAGCAGGTTTTATTTCTGTTTCCTATAGGGAGCAAAGTGGACATGTAAAATGTTGGGCTGCTGTATTTGACGATTCATTGAATGCCAAGAGAACTGACAGAGTACTTTTCTCATTTACATTGGTCTTTATCACCTTTAACATGATTCATGAGCAATTGAACATACATATCTTTAGAAACACAAATGGTCATATGCTTGCATATACACACACTCACACATAAATGGTCATATGCACACATATTTGTATATACAAGCACCCATAAACACCTATACAAGCATGTACTTACGTGTGTACAACATGGGCACATGGGCACAATCATGCTCACCCACATCTATGGACACACATACACACACACACACACACACACACACACACGAGAGAGAGAGAGAGAGAGAGAGAGAGAGAGAGAACAGAGGAAATTTTGCTGTGTTGCAGTACTTTACCTGATGAATGAATGAGGAGGTATGGTGACCTATACCGTGCACAAGGTTCTTAGATTCAGTTAGGATCTGCTCCCTTAGCCGGTACTTATTTCTTCATCCATGAACATTTCCCATGCAGAGTCTCATTGATCCACAGGTAAGTTACAACCTCTCCATAGTTAAGCGGGGCCACATAAGAACAAATTCCTTCAGTAAGAAATACTTTATGTGCCTGGTCCTTTAAATGACCCTATGCTCTTCAGTGACAGTTGGCTCTTGGACTTCTGAGAACAGGATTGAGTAGAAAGCCATCAGAGACTGAGAGGGAAGGGGTAGTGAGAAGGGAGTGGGAGAGAGTAGGAGGAGAAATAGGGTTCAGGAGACAGAAGAGTATGTCAGTGAAGAAAAAATAAGACATTAAGCAGGGCTAGAAAAGAGTAGAGAAGATATTTTAAAGAATGAAATTAAGAAACAGTTAAAGATGAATTGGGCTAGCAGTGGTAAGACAGTTGGTCACAGTTTATTCTGGATAAGCTGGGCAGAGTCAGAGACAATATTGTTAGGAGACAGACAAAAGAAGAACCCATGAAAAATCCCCAAATGAAGTAGCTATATAAGTTTATAGAGAAAAAGAATTATAAAAAAAAAAGGGAAAAATTTTAAACCAAAGAAAACTTGGGCAGCCAATGTGGAGTCTATTTGAAGGAAGAAAAACAAAACAAAACCCACCATATATTTGGCCACCATTGTGGCTAGACAGAAAGGGAAGCTTTATTTCAAGTAGGATCAAGGAACAGAAAAGAAGGGATGAGTATTTTGTTTGAAAAAGCTGACGGTGTATTTACAGAAGCTGTTGTTGGAATACACCCTCCCCATGGTGTTTAGCCTGGTGTTTTCCCTGTTTTTCCTTGTTTTGACCTAATTAGTTTATAAGAGTGGTAAAACACTGGCTAACCAACTGGAAACAGTGCTGGTGGAAATAGAAACTTGGTAGTAAATAAGAGAACATCAAGTAAAGGGGGGAACAAATATTTTCATTTCCAGTGAGTAATTCAGAAGGAGGGAGTTTTCCCCACATAGAAAAAGAGCAAGGAAATGTGTCAAAGGGCAGTCACATCAAAGAAATGAAAAAGAATGGTCAAATAAGACAACTTTTTTTTTCTTCCAGAAATAGGGATAAACCCACAGCAGTCCTTTGTCAAAATCACCAACAGCATCCCCAGTACTTACATAGCATATGCCTGCTAATGAGGATAATCCACAAGGTTATGATGAGAGAGGTTGCATTCTATAGAAATGGGGGACCTAAAACAGTTTAAGGAGGCAATGGTATTTTACTCAATGCACCCACCCTAAGTGAAACAAACATTACATTGGAATACTCAGAATAGGTGTATTCCCTAAGAGTAGAGGGCATTGGTCACAGTTGTACTAGAGGATGGTCCTTAAATGGCAATGGTTGTCAAAGTGAAGAGAAGTCATGAATTTGGAACAGCACAATAGAGCAAGAGGAATTAATTTGGTGAGGGTCCAGTTGATAGGTAAAATTCTTATGCTGATATACAAGAACAGGTTTAATTGAAGACATAATCATAGAACAATGTTTCTTTAAGAGCATGGGGCAAAGTTTATGAGCCAGAAATGAAATCAAACATCATTTATAGAAACAATCTAAGGCTCTGGAGCAGCCATCATTGATGTTTTTTACAAAGATTAATCTCATCAGTAAGACTATACCATACCCTGATACAAGGCAAGTGTTGATAGAGACCCTAGCCTTCAAAACTGAAAATGTAGAGTGTAAAAAGTCATAAGGCCACTGAAAGAACAAGCTAAGCCCTTAGATGAATGGATAAAGAACATGAATGATATTGGTTCTAACTTATACAAAGCTAGGAGAGTAGGTCAAGCTATAGCTAGAGGTCTCTCATATCAAAAGGCCTGGTTTTTTTAATTGTGGGAAATAGGGACATTTGAATCAAAATTGTGATCAAGGCACCTCTAACGGCAATTGCTTTCCAAAACATAATTCAGAAAATGCAGGCTTCCAGGAGGGTGCAGATGATATGGCAAGGGTTACCATTGGACCAATGAACGTAGGTCCAAGAGATATCCAAGGCAATTTTTGCCATCGGGAAACTATATGGGGGTGGGGGCTTTAATAGAGTTAAACTAAATAGAGACTTCGAGATGCATATGTGATCACATAGATCCCAAACAGGACTCTATGTTGTCTTCGATTCATTCTGCTACTGGGCTCATTATGCAAAGGAAAGATAGTATTTTAGAATGGATTTTCATAGCATACGAAGTAAAAAATTAAAGGTCTACAAAGAAAATGTTTCTGACTAAATTATAAAATAAGACTTCATCAATTATCAGTCATAGACACAGCACAAATCATAGTGCTAATGCTGAGATTACTTTGTTATGGGTAATCAATGAAGAATGGCAAAGAACTTGTGGAATCTCTTTGGGAGAAATTAACCATCTAATATCCTAAAAGTAAATGCCTTTTATTTATAAAAAGAACTAATTGGATTCTCTAATTATATTGTAATGGAAATGCCAATTCCTGAAGTGCCTACATTTTTTACTGATGCAAATAAATTGAGAAGGGCCAGTTATAAAGCAGAAAAATAAATTAGCAAAGTAATCCAAAGTCCATGTAATTCAGTTCAGAGAGAAAGAGGGAGGGAGAGAGAGAGAGAGAGAGAGAGAGAGAGAGAGAGAGAGAGAGAATGAATTGTATGAAGTTCTTATGGTTCTATTTGACTTTTCTGAACCTATTAAAATAATTACTCTCCATATGAAGAAAGAATTATTTTGCAGACAGAAACTGTTCGTAACTAAGAATTAACATTTTTATACAACTGCAATAATTAGAAACAAATTATTAAGTATAACCCATATTTTGTCTCCTACAGGCTTGCCAAGTCAACTAGCACAAGGAAATGAGGAAACTGACCATTATTAAAACAAGTGTTAGAAGCCTTAAAACTTCACGAAAAATACCATATTAATGGTAACGGTCAAAACTTTTTTCTGTCACTTGGCAACAAGACAAGTAAATTATAAGAAAATGTCCATCTTGTCTTTTTGTAGAACCAAACTTCATTACAAATTATAAGTAACCCTCAGGGTACCAAAAGAAATGAAATGGATGTGTTTCACTTTGCAGAATTTGAAAAGTAAATTTGTACACATACCATTGACATATGCTCAGAGTTTCGATGAGCAACTGCTTTGAGCTCTGAAAAGGCTGATTTTATAATTATACAATTCTTGGAAGCAATGGCTAGTATGGGGAGACGTGTACAAATTAAGACTGACAATGATATCTCATATGTCTCCAATAAGATGAAGGAATTCTTTGCATATTATAATATAAACCACAACACAGGTATACCACACAAGACTACAGGACAAGTAGTTGTAGAAAGCTCTAATTGCACCTTAAAAATGCTTATAAAGCAAAAAGGAAGAACAAAGACCCCCAGGGATGGACTAAATAATGCTCTGTTAACTTTTAAGTTTTCTGAACATTAATGAGAAAGGATCAACAGAGCCTGAAAGACACTGTGTTGTGGAAAAAATTCGGAATTGAATCAATCTGTATACTATAAGGTTGTGTTACCACCAGAATGGAAAGTGGCAATGTATTGTGTTCGGGACATGGAATTGTTCTTATCATCACAGGAAATAAGAAGCTATGGATACAATTACAACTAAGAAAACCTTGAACACTGACCAAAAAAATAAAAGAAAGAAAGGAAGGAAGGAAGGAAGGAAGGAAGGAAGGAAGGAAGGAAGGAGAAAGAAAAGAAAAAGAAAAAAGAAATAAAAAGAAAAAAGAAAGAGTAGAAAAGAGATCCTCAGGAGCGTCCCTGGTACCCTCTCCTTCCAGGCTTGAATCTCTGAGAGGAAAGCCAAGGTGCTGCTCGGGTGTCCCAAGACCTGCCTCTGGCAGCTTCTGCACTCCAGTCTCGGGGCCCAGGTTCCTCAACACACCTAGCTCCAGTCACTGTCAGAGCTTGTCAGAGTTGAAGTCTCGGCAGCAGCCTGGGCTATTGGTGAGGATGATGATGGAGCTGCAGTCGGCGCTGCTACTTCAAAGATAGCTGGCAGAACTCAACAAAAATCCAGTGGAAGGTTTTTCAGCAGATTTAATAGACGACAATGATCTCTATCATTGGGAAGTCCTTATTATTGGTCCTCCAGATACACTTTATGAAGGTGGTGTTTTTAAGGCTCCTCTCGCTTTCCCAAAAGATTATCCCCTCTGGCCTCCTAAAATGAAATTCATTACAGAGATTTGGCACCCAAATGTTGATAAAATTGGTGATGTTTGCATTTCTATTCTTCATGAGCCTGGGGAGGATAAGTATGGTTATGAGAAGCCAAGGGAACGCTGGCTGCCTACCCATACTGTGGAAACCATCATGGTTAGTGTCATTTCTATGATGACAGATGGAGAATCACCTGAAAATGTAGATGCTGCGAAAGAATGGAGGGAAGACAGAAATGAAGAATTTCAAAGGCAAGTTGCCTGCTGTGTAAGAAAAAGCCAAGAAACTGCTTTTGAGTGGTTTATTCAATAGCTAGTAACTTCACTTACTTCGGGATCTCTAACTGAGAAACATGGCCCTGTTTTTCCTGCACTCTACCCACCTATCACCAGACGTCTGTTGTAACAAGTTGGCAAACTCTGGCTGGAACTGGGCTCCAATAAAACGAGCAAACTTGAGCCGCAGGACTGCAGGTAAGACCAACTTTTCGGCTCCAAGCGACCTGACTGGTGGTCTCAGGACACACAGAGGCAAAATTCCTCTAGGACCGGACACTTCCGGTTTTTAGCTGGATTCCCAACCTCGCTGATCCCCGCTCGCAGCTCACTTCTCCCAAACCCCATGGGAGAGAGAGCTCACCGCCCGCACAGGTGGGCACTCCTGAGACTGCAGAGTGGAAGAGACCACCAATATTGCCTACCCCTGCCCACATCCCTGGCCCAAGGGGAAACTGTATATGGCCTCTGGGAAACGGTAGATAGGGGCACTGGAGCTGCAGGTCCCCTGCGCCCCAGACACCACCAGAACCTGAAGGGACCGGATCAACAGTTCTCTGCACCCAAATCCTGAGGGAGGGAGGGAGAGCTAAACCTTCAGAGAGGCAGAGACACCTGGGAAGCCAGAAGAGACTACACTCTGCCCACATTTCTGACTCCAGAGGAAAACACCAAATGCCATCTGGGACCCCAGTGCACGGGGGCTCCCGGAAAGGGCGGCCCGGGTCCTCCTGGTTGCTTCCCTCACGGAGAGGTCAAAAGCAACACCCATGAGCAAACTTGAGCCTCAGGACTGCAGGTAAGACCAACTTTTCGACTCCAAGCGACCTGACTGGTGAACTCAGGACACAGGCCCACAGGAACAGCTGAAGACCAGTAGACAAGAAAAACTACACGCCCCAAAGCAGAACACTCTGTTCCCATAACTGGCTGAAAAAAAAAACAGGAAAACAGGTCTACAGCACTCCTGACACACAGGCTTATAGGACAGCCTAGCCACTGTCAGAAATAGCAGAACAAAGTAACACCAGAGATAATCTGATGGCGAGAGGCAAGCACAGGAACCCAAGCAACAGAAACCAAGACTACATGGCATCATCGGAGCCCAATTCTCCCACCAAAGCAAACACTGAATATCCAAACACACCACAAAAGCAAGAACTAGATTTAAAATCATATTTGATCATGATGCTGGAGGACTTCAAGAAAGACATGAAGAACTCCCTTAGAGAAATGCAGGAAAACATAAATAAACAAGTAGAAGCCTATATCGAGGAATCACAAAAATCCCTGAAAGAATTGCAGGAACACACAATCAAACAGCTGAAGGAATTAAAAATGGAAATAGAAGCAATAAAGAAAGAACACATGGAAACAACCCTGGATATAGAAAACCAACGGAAGAGACAAGGAGCCGTAGATCCAAGCATCACCAACAGAATACAAGAGATAGAAGAGAGAATCTCAGGAGCAGAAGATTCCATAGAAATAAATCATCGACACAGCTGTCAAAGATAAAACGGAAAAAGCTACTGGTCCAAAACATACAGGAAATCCAGGACTCAATGAGAAGATCAAACCTAAGGATAATAGGTATAGAAGAGAGTGAAGACTCCCAGCTCAAAGGACCAGTACATATCTTCAACAAAATCATAGAAGAAAACTTCCCTAACCTAAAAAAAGAGATACCCATAGGCATACAAGAAGCCTACA
Organism: Rattus rattus; assembly: GCF_011064425.1. Classification (NCBI taxonomy): domain Eukaryota; kingdom Metazoa; phylum Chordata; class Mammalia; order Rodentia; family Muridae; genus Rattus; species Rattus rattus. The sequence goes on along the minus strand of NC_046154.1, from coordinate 42,272,138 downwards.
GAACTCCAAATAGATTGGACCAGAAAAGAAACACCTCCAGTCACATAATAGTCAAAACACCAAATGCACAAAATAAAGAAAGAATATTAAAAGCAGGAAGGGGAAAAGGTCAAGTAACATATAAAGGCAGACCTATCAGAATCACACCAGACTTCTCACCAGGGACTATGAAAGCCAGAAGATCCTGGACAGATGTCGTACAGACCCTAAGAGAACACAAATGCCAGTCCAGGTTACTGTATCCTGGAAAACTCTCAATTAACATAGATGGAGAAACCAAGATATTCCATGACAAAACCAAATTTACACAATATCTTTCTGCAAATCCAGCACTACAAAGGATAATAAATGGTAAAGCCCAACATAAGGAGGCAAGCTACACCCTAGAAAAAGCAAGAAACTAATCGTCTTGGCAACAAAAAAAAGAGAAGAAAAGTGCACAAACATAACCTCACATCCAAATCTGAATATAACAGGAAGCAATAATCACTATTCCCTAATATCTCTCAACATCAATGGTCTCAACTCCCCAATAAAAAGACATAGATTAACAAACTGGATATGCAATGAGGACCCTGCATTCTGCTGCGTTCAGGAAACACACCTCAGAGACCAAGACAGACACTACCTCAGAGTGAAAGGCTGGAAAACAACTTTCCAAACAAATGGTCTGAAGAAGCAAGCTGGAGTAGCCATTCTAATATCGAATAAAATTAATTTTCAACTAAAAGTCATCAAAAAAGATAAGGAAGGACACTTCATATTTATCAAAGGAAAAATCCACCAAGATGAACTCTCAATCCTAAATATCTATGCTCCAAATACAAGGGCACCTACATACGTAAAAAGAAACCTTACTAAAGCTCAAAACACACATTGCACCTCACACAATAATAGTAGGAGATTTCAACACCCCACTCTCATCAATGGACAGATCATGGAAACAGAAATTAAACAGAGATGTAGACAGACTAAGAGAAGTCATGAACCAAATGGACTTAACAGATATTTTTAGAACATTCTATCCTAAAGCAAAAGGATATACATTCTTCTCAGCTCCTCATGGTACTTTCTCCAAAATTGACTATATAATTGGTCAAAAAAACAGGCCTCAACAGGTACAGAAAGATAGAAATAATCCCATGTGTGCTATCAGACCACCACGGCCTAAAGCTGGTCTTCAATGACAGTAAGGGAAGAATGCCCACATATACGTGGAAGTTGAACAATGCTCTACTCAACGATAACCTGGTCAAGGAAGAAATAAAGAAAGAAATTAAAAACTTCTTAGAATTTAATGAAAATGAAGGTACAACATACCCAAACTTATGGGACACAATGAAAGCTGTGCTAAGAGAAAAACTCAGAGCTCTGAGTGCCTGCAGAAAGAAACAGGAGAGAGCACAACAGCTTGACAGCACACCTAAAAGCTCTAGAACAAAACGAAGCAAATACACCCAGGAGGAGTAGAAGGCAAGAAATAATCAAACTCAGAGCTGAAATCAACCAAGTAGAAACAAAAAGGACCATACAAAGAATCAACAGAACCAAAAGTTGGTTCTTTGAGAAAATCAACAACATAGATGAACCCTTAGCCAGACTAACAAGAGGACATAGAGAGTGTGTCCAAATTAACAAAATCAGAAATGAAAAGGGAGACATAACTACAGAATCAGAGGAAATTCAAAAAACCATCAGATCTTACTACAAAAGCTTATATTAAACAAAACTTGAAAATCTGCAGGAAATGGACAATTTCCTAGACAGATACCAGGTACTGAAGTTAAATCAGGAACAGATAAACCAGTTAAACAACCCCACAAATCCTAAGGAAATAGAAGCAGTCATTAAAGGTCTCCCAACCAAAAAGAGCCCAGGTCCAGACGGGTTTAGTGCAGAATTCTATCAGACCTTCATAGAAGACCTCATACCAATACTATCCAAACTATTCCACAAAACTGAAACAGATGGAGCACTACCGAATTCCTTCTATGAAGCCACAATTACTCTTATACCTAAACCACACAAAGACCCAGCAAAGAAAGAGAACTTCAGACCAATTTCCCTTATGAGTATTGACACAAAAATACTCAATAAAATTCTGGCAAACCTAATCCAAGAGCACATCAAAACAATCATCCACCATGATCAAGTAGGCTTCATCCCAGGCATGTAGGGATGATTTAATATATGGAAAACCATCAACGTGATCCATCATATAAACAAAGTGAAAGAACAAAACCACATGATCATTTCATTAGATGCTGAGGAAGCATTTGACAAAATTTAACACGCATTCATCGTAAAAGTCCTGGAAAGAATAGGAATTCAAGGCCCATACCTAAACATAGTAAAAGCCATATACAGCAAACCAGTCACTAACATTAAACTAAATGGAGACAAACTTGAAGCAATCCCACTAAAATCAGGGACTAGACAATGCTGCCCACTCTCTCCCTACTTATTCAATATAGTTCTTCAAGTTCTAGCCAGAGCTGTCAGACAACAAAAGGAGATGAAGGGGATACAGATTGGAAAAGAAGAAGTCAAAATATCACTATTGCAGATGATATGATAGTATATTTAAGCGATCCCAAAAGTTGCACCAGGATAAACCTGATAACTTCAGCAAAGTAGTTTGGGTATAAAATTAACTCAAATAATTCAGTAGCCTTCCTCTACACAAAAGAGAAACAAGCCAAGAAAGAAAATAGGGAAATGACACCCTTCATAATAGTCCCAAATAATATAAAGTACCTCGATGTGACTTTAACCAAGCAAGTAAAAGATCTGTATGATAAGAACTTCAAGCCCCTGAAGAAAGAAATTGAAGAAGACCTCAGAAGATGGAAAGATTTCCCATGCTCATGGATTGGCAGGATTAATATAGTAAAAATGGCCATTTTACCAAAAGCAATCTACAGATTCAAAATACCATCAAAATACCAATCCAATTCTTCATAGAGTTAGAATAATTTGCAAATTCATCTGGAATAACAATAAGCCCAGGATAGCTAAAACTATCCTCAACAATAAAAGGACTTCTGGGGGAATCACTATCCCTGAACTCAAGCAGTATTACAGAGCAATAGTGATAAAAACTGCATGGTATTGGTACAGAGACAGACAGTTAGACCAATGGAATAGAATTGAAGACCCAGAAATGAACCCACACACCTATGGTCACTTGATTTTTGACAAAGGAGTCAAAACCTTCCAATGGAAAAAAGATCGCATTTTCAGCAAATGGTGCTGGTTCAACTGGAGGTCAACATGTAGAAGAATGCAGATCGATCCATGCTTATCACCCTGTACAAAGCTTAAGTCCAAGTGGATCAAGGACCTCCACATCAAACCAGACACACTCAAACTAATAGAAGAAAAACTAGGGAAGCATCTGGAACACATGGGCACTGGAAAAAATTTCCTGAACAAAACACCAATGGCTTATGCTCTAAGATCAAGCATCGACAAATGGGCTCTCATAAAACTGCAAAGCTTCTGTAAGGCAAAGGACACTGTGGTTAGAACAAAATGGCAACCAACAGATTGGGAAAAGATCTTTACCAATCCTACAACAGATAGAGGGCTTATATCCAAAATATACAAAGAACTCAAGAAGTTAGACCACAGGGAGACAAATAACCCTATTAAAAAATGGGGTTCAGAGCTAAACACAGCTGAGGAATGCTGAATGGCTGAGAAACACCTAAAAAAATGTTTAACATGTTTAGTCATAAGGGAAATGCAAATCAAAACAACCCTGAGATTTCACCTCACACCAGTGAGAATGGCTAAGATCAAAAACTCAGGTGACAGCAAATGCTGGTGAGGATGTGGAGAAAGAGGAACACTTCTCCATTGTTGGTGGGATTGCAGACTGGTACAACCATTCTGGAAATCAGTCTGGAGGTTCCTCAGAAAATTGGACATTGAACTGCCTGAGGATCCAGCTATACCTCTCTTGGGCATATACCCAAAAGATGCCCCAACATATAAAAAAGACACGTGCTCCACTATGTTCATCGCAGCCTTATTTATAATAGCCAGAAGCTGGAAAGAACCAGATGCCCTTCAACAGAGAAATGGATACAGAAAATGTGGTACATCTACACAATGGAATATTACTCAGCTATCAAAAACAATGACTTTATGAAATTCCTAGGCAAATGGTTGGAACTGGAAAATATCATCCTGAGTGAGGTAACCCAATCACAGAAAAACACACATGGTATGCACTCATTGATAAGTGGCTATTAGCCCAAATGCTTGAATTACCCTAGATGCCTAGAACACATGAAACTCAAGAAGGATGACCAAAATGCGAATGCTTCACTCTTTCTTTAAAAGGGGAACAAGAATACCCTTGGCAGGGAATAGGGAGGCAAAGTTTAGAACAGAGGCTGAAGGAATGCCCATTCAGAGTCTGCCCCACATGTCGCCCATACATATACAGCCACCCAATTAGACAAGATGGATGAAGCAAAGAAGTGCAGGCTGACAGGAACCGGATGTTGATCTCTCCTGAGAGACACAGGCAGAATACAGCAAATACATAGGCGAATGCCAGCAGCAAACCACTGAACTGAGAACGGAACCCCTGTTGAAGGAATCAGAGAAAGGACTGGAAGAGCTCGAAGGGGCTCGAGACCCCATATGAACAACAATGCCAAGCAACCAGAGCTTCCAGGGACTAAGCCACTACCTAAAGACTATACATGGACTGACCCTGGACTCTGACCTCATAGGAAGCAATGAATATCCTAGTAAGAGCACCAGTGGAAGGGGAAGCCCTGGGTCCTGCTAAGACTGAACCCCCAGTGAACTAGATTGTTGGGGGGAGGGCGGCAATGGGGGGAGGATGGGGAGGGGAACACCCATAAAGAAGGGGAGGGGGGAGGAGGGGGATGTTTGCCCGGAAACCGGGAAAGGGAATAACTCTTGAAATGTATATAAGAAATACTCAAGTTAATAAAAAAAAATGACTTTATAAAATTCATAGGCAAATGGATGGAACTGGAAAATATCATCCTGAGTGAGGTAACCCAATCACAGAAAAACACACATGGTATGCACTCATTGATAAGTGGCTATTAGCCCAAATGCTTGAATTACCCTAGATGCACAGAACACATGAAACTCAAGAAGGATGACCAAAATGCGAATGCTTCACTCTTTCTTTAAAAGGGGAACAAGAATATGATGATTTTGGTCTCCTATAAAAGACAGCCATGCTCAATGCAGATCAGCAACAGGCTAAGGAGCAGGGCAATAAGAGCAACAATGCTGAATACAGCATCCTGAAAGCCGAAATGGAGACTATAAGCAAAGCTTCACAGAACTGGGGACAGAGACTGAGACTTCGAAAAGGAACTCCAAAGCACAAGATGTTAGCAGATAAGATGGCCCATGAAATAAGAAAGGTTCATGAGGAAGGACTCAAATTACAGAAAAGACATCATCCCTGTGAGGGCCTTACGTTGTGGATATGCTCCTGATCGATCATCAGAAAGATCACATCAGACACCTGAGAACCTGGAAAAGACATTGGAAATAATTGAGAAACAGCTACAAAACTGAGCGCTTAGCTAAAACAAAAGGGAGTAAATGCACTGTGAAATATTTTATGTGTCTGGCCCTTTAAATGAGCCCACACTTGAAAATGAATTGGGTTGGCAGACTGAGAAGACAGTCGGTGACAGCTTATCAAGGAGAAGCAGAACTGAGCGAGAGAAGATGTTAGGAGACAGATAAAAGAACACACAAAGAACACACAATGTAGCTAAGTAAGTTTATAGAGACAAAGAGTTATAAAACAAAATGCAACTTTTCCTTTTTTTTTAACAAAAAAGAACATGTTCCCAAGAAAGAGGCCTCCAAACAAAGCCCCTAGCAAGCTTCAAGTTGAAACATCATATCAGCCCCACTAAACCTACCCTGGTTCCTGCACTGCAGACCTTGCTAGCAACAGAGGAAGACAGTGACTCGTGGTCCTTACCCAGGAACTTTTCAACACATTACAGTTTTTGTGATATGAAAAGGGGCCCAGGGTCAGCCAGAAGGAGGCTAATGAATACACTGCAGAGATCCTACTGAAATGCAGCACTCTGCACAACTGTGAGGGAGAATCTGTCCTGAAACACAGCAATACACATGCTCTAGTCAGCAGGACAATGTTAGCAGAGGGATGCACTGGAGGATTCCATGCATCCTTAGGGTGAGGCCAATAAGACATACCACGAATTTCCATGGGCATGTGCAGGGAAAGTAAAGAAGTTTACTTTTATTTTTTTTAAAGCTATATTGAAGTTTTAATATAGTAAAAACATGTTAGTTACAAAACAATAAAACTGTATAAAAATGTAAAGAAAGTCACCATGTTCTTCCTCTCTTTGAGCAAACAAACCTTGTAGGAAATGAGAAAAGACAATCCACATGAGAGGGTACAGGGGATCCGAAGAGTGCTTGTCAGCCAGCTTTGCCCACCAATATACACATCTGCACAGACAGACACACATCATAGAAGAGCATTGAGGACATCATGCTGGCTGAACAGTTCAATGTAGATTATGCATAGGAGATATTTCAAGTGAGACCCATGACTCTGGTGTCCAAAGTTCTGGCTGACCAGACTCTTATGTCCTAGGTGAATTTTCTGCAGGTCCCACATAACCTTCTGATGTTGCATATTTAGCATCTCCAATTCAAAGTTCGGCCTGAGGTAGGGCACACCCCTGGGTGCAAAGAACCCCATGAATACAGGATCCAAGGATCAGATTAATTCAGTTTGTGTCCTGGACTACTCCCTTCCAGGAGATGCAAAATCCTTGCTCCTATGTGCTGGTTCTCCTGGTACTTAAAGTTATTATCCATGCCCAGACCAAAGTAGGCAGGGTACAAAAAGGAGGGATCTGGGCTGGATAAGCTTAGTGGGACTGTAGGAAGACTCCAGCTCTCTAAGAAGTTCCCAGAAATCTGTACCACAGTCCTAGGCCCACCAGAAACCCTTGAAGACATTTCTTCTGTTTTCAGAACAGGGATTCATACTGGGTTCCTATTGCTACAGGAATGCCCCCGAGGACATAACCAATATTTCCAGGGAAGAGGCTTTGTAAATTTACCAGGTGATTTCAGTTTGTCACCAAGGCGCGCACTGGGGCAAAGGGCTCTGCTGCTCAAAGTGGAATTCCATGGCTTCATCATTAGGATCACCTGGAACCTTCGAGACTGGCAAATCCTTAGGACCTATCTTGAACTCTGGAGGTAAAGACACACACACACACACACACACACACACACACACACACACACACACACACACACATACTTAGCATTCCCAATAAATACAGGGACCTGGCATGGTGCATTTTTTCAGAGAATAATGAACAAAACCAGGGAAGAGCAGGGATGACCTCCAGGTTTTCCAATCACACACTGAGGGCATGAAGTGGAGCAAGGCCCTGCCAGCTATTGGCAGGACCAGTCAGACCCCACTGACCTAAAAAAAAAAACCCACAAAAAAAGATTCACCATATACTCACATTGCCTAGCATCTTGCATGAGCCAATTCCTGTCAAAGCCTCATAAAATACATGAAAACTCACACAGTACAGCCCGTATGCCCAGACCGTGATCCAGGTAACAGGTTATGCTTCTCACAGGGAGGAAGCAAAACTAGCTTGTTTCCCCATCTCTCTACTATCTGTGATTTATGCTTCTAAGAGGCACACAGGAAATTAGTTTGTGTGTGAGGGCTACCTAACTGTGCAGCCTTCTGTGATATGACAAACACTGAGTTAACAGAAAGGGAACAAGACAGTCAACAGGGAACTGGGGATAGTGGCTCCTGTGGTTTAAGTCCTTGTTTGTGCAATTGGCCAGGAATCCACAAAGTTCGTTCCTTTCATTTTTCATTTTCTGGGACTCAATTGGCAATTTCTCTAATTTCTTCATCCAATGTTCCTGCTCAGTGATGGTGGAGGATTGGTATGATGCCTTCCCAGCAGACCCTGTAGGTAGATAAAAACAAGTGAACATGCATAGCTGATGGCACAGGCCCAGGAGAGACCATGCTGAGTCCCCAATAGAAGCCTGAGGAAGAGGGAATGCTAGAGACACAGTGAATCCCTGACAGAGCAGGATTCACGCTGGGCTCCTTACCTATGTCCCTGTTCTCAACAACCATAGCTAGACATATGCCTCACACACTACTGCCATTCTCCCAGACCCAAAATACATAAGCTGGCCTAGGCAAGAGGATTGGAGGACATCGTCAGATCTTATCTGATGTGATACAAGTAAGTCCTGAACTCCATAGTGCTTAGGACCACCAAGCCCTAATCCTGTGTTCAAGTTCAAAGTGTCTGAATGAGTGAGACCTTGGTACACGACCAGGGGAGTATCCCTCTCTGTTCTTGGCATACATAGCCATGTAACTTAAAGGAGTTCACTGAGGATGAAGTGCTTCAACACCCAATCCCGAGAGGGAGACTTTGTTATTCTCACAGAGCTTCCTCCCAGCATCCTTTGCCACTCAGAATGAAATTAAGGAGCTCCCAGCAGAACAGCTTCATGTTTGTCAGTTCTTGGATCTCTGTCAAACTAACCATCAGAAATCTTTGACTCTGGATCTGCTTTTTAGGAAGCTAGGGGTTCCAGATTACAAACCCTACTCCTGCAAGACCCAGTTCAAGCCTACCTCCTCCGTGAAGCTCCCTATCCCCAGCCTGTGATTTATTCTGCCCTCACAAGGATCATTTATTTCTTCCCCTTTACACCAAGTCCAAAGGTCAGCTTCCTTGTACCTCTCTCTGCTCTCTCTATGCTCTCCATTCTCTCTCTGAAATGGACTTTGCAGTTGGGCCAATATGTCTATGAGCAAAACCTCAAGACACTGAATGCGCTAAATACAGTTACTGTTGCCACAATACAGTTACTGTTAACACAATACTGGTGGCCTCACAGAGAATACTAAGGAATCTCAGAGATACAATGGAAGCTCCAGAGGGGGGATTGTTAGGTTCCCCTCCAACAGTACCAAATCACTAGAAGCCAAGCTGTCCTTTCCAGGAGCCTCCTGGAGACACAAGGGAAGACCTTCAATCACCGTCCCCCATCCAAAGCCAGAGATCTCTCTGCTCCATTAGAATCTTTTCAGTCTTTCATGAATAGTGAAGATGCACATTCCAAGCACAGACTAGAAATGGCCCTTCCTGGTCAACATGACTGCAGCTGAACTATATAGGTCTGAATGAATAAGCCACAGGAAGTTGGTGTCACTACAAACATGGTGACATCACTGAAGATTCTAGGGCTCTCTTGGATACAATACATTACCAAGAGAAGGGACTACTTACTAATGACATTATTGGGAATAAAGGTTGCTAAGCATTTAGGTCAAGATGGTGAGAAGAAAGATTGCTCCCCTGCAGTGCTCAAGCACATCAGGGTAGATCTACAGGGCTCTTTGAATATGTTGGGGTCATGAGTGATTGTGGGTGTCTTGTCAGGACAATGGGACCCTGAGAAATAAGATAGGTCTCACTTCATAGAAGTTCCCAGCTTCTAAGCTCCTTTCCTGGAAGACACAGCTCAAGCCCACATCCTCCAGGAAATTCCTGTTTCCATGCCTAGGACTCATTCACTGCATATTCCCCAGAACGATTTGTATCTTCTTGTACACCAAGATCAAATGCCACTTTCCTTCTGCCTCTCTCTGCTCATTTTGTCTCTCCCAATATGACTGCTCACTCTGGTCAACATGTCTGCAGCTGAACTATATAGGCTCTGAACAAATAAGCCACAGGTAGTGTCACCACAAACATGGTGACATTATTGAAGATTCTAGGGCTCTCTTGGATACAATACATTACCCAGAGAAGGGACTACTTACTAATGACATTATTGGCCATAGCCTACCTGCTAACTAGCTCTCCTCTAATTGAATAGAAGCTGTGATGCCCTTTTCAGGAGCCTCTCCTGTAACATAGGGAATCTTTCACCACTTCCTCCTTCCCAAGCTGGAGATCTCTCTATGCCTCATTAGAACCGCACTTTTCAAACACTGCTCAGGGGTTAGTCACTCTACTCAACTGGAAAAAAGGCTTTCCCTGAAGTGGACTCCCTTTGTAAACTTTATGTACTTTGTACCAATTTTGTAAACCCTCAAGGCAGGAAAATAGCCAGGGCCCCTACCTGAGAAGCTTCAGCATCTGTGCCTCTCCCCTGAACCTCCCTAACTGTCATAACTGTCACAAGCTGTCCTGTTAAGCCCCTCAACAGGAACCTTCTCATATTATGCTAATATTAGATGAAAGAAACATTTGAACAAAAGCCACCAATCCCTGAATAGGAAAACCCACCAATCCCTGAACTTCAAACAGAAACTAATCCCTGACCACTAAAACTCACAAATCCATGGACAGGAAATTTACTAATTCATGAGCTCCCCCAAACTCAGGACTTGAAATTCCACCAATCCTCACTCTGAAAAAATCTCCACCCTATGAAGTTCCCTTCCCCCCTCCCAGGATCCTGTATAGGTTCTGTGCCTTGCCCAATTCTTGGTGTCTGCTCCCACCTGGGAGCCAAGGCAGGCACTGCTGGATTCATCCATTCCCATGCTGGATCCTCCAACCATTCCCTTTTATGAGCTATGCTGGCTGGTGTGACTGACTCGTCAGATGACAAGAAGCAATGAAGAGGAGCAGGAAAGAAGTGAAGTGAAGGAGCAGGGCTGAGGCTCCTGAGCTCCTAGGCTCCTTCTTAGGGTTTCCATTACTTTGAGGAGACACCATGACCAACGCAACTCCTATAAAGGGAGACATTTAATCGGAGCTGACTTTCAGGTTCACAGGTTCAGTCCATTATCATGGCAAGAAGCATGGGAGCATCCAGGAAAGCATGGTGCTGGAGGAACTGAGAGTTCTATGTCTTGTTTGGAAGGCAAACAAGAGAAGACTCTGCATCTTCTGGCAACTAGGAGGAGGGTCTCAAAACCCACCCCCACAGCAACACACCCCCAAGGCCACACCTCCTAATAGTGCCACTCCTTGGGCCAAGCATATTTAAATCACATTTCACTCCCTGGGCCCCAATGGCTTTTTCAAACATTTAAATCTACAGAGCTATACCTAGCCATAGCATAATGCAAAATGCACTTAATCCAATTTAAATCTCCATAGTCTATAACAGTATCAACGATGTAAAATGTCCAAAATTCAAAGTCTCTTCTGAGATTCATCCAATCACTTAAATATAATCTCCTATAAAATAAAAATAAAAAAGCAGATCACATAGCCCCAGCATCATAGGATACACATTACCATTCCATAACATCATAGCAAGGAAATGCCAAACCGAGGCAAGATCAAAACCCAGCTGTGCAAACTCCAAACTCTGTCTCCACATCTGATGCAAAAGTGCTCTTCAGCTTTTTGACTGAAGCACAATTCTTTCTGGTTGGTTCCACTCTCTACAGTCACTTTCCTCAGCAGGTATCCCCTTCCTCTGTCATCTCTAACATCATGGGGGCGTTCAAGGCAACTTCAAACTTACAACTTCTTGTTCCAATGTCTGAGATTTACAAATGATCTTCTCTGCTCTTCCAAAAGACTTGGGTTACATTTCCAGCTCTGCCTTCTGGAGCACTCTACACTCTGATTGACCCTACTCCACTGATGCTGCTTGCTTTCGTGGTCATCCTATAGTACTGGCATCTCCAGTATGCTGAGATCCTCTTCTGCAACTAGGCTTCACCCTTCATGGTGTCATGCATGTTTGCATGTACCCTTAGTCCTGGGCTATGAACTACAACTGAGGCTGTGACTCCACCAATGGCCTTTCCTGACCACTCACAGTACCAAGCATCAGTTAATCTCTGTGCCCTCTTCATGCCTTCAAAACCAGTACCACCTGGGAAACTGTTATACATTACCAAGTGCAGCTACAGCACATGGTACAACCTTGGCTATCTCTGGAGCACAGCTTCTTTGTATTCTCAGAAAATGCCTCCCGGAACATTGCATCTTCTTTGTAGTCTCAGAAAATGTTTCCCATAAGATTTCACGTCAGTGATGCTGATCTCTTCTTAATCACCGTTAATTTCGTAGCTCCAGCCAACCAGCATCAATTTCTACTCTTAACTCTTAAATCTAGAGCCATGCTTGGCCAATTCATATGACAGTTCACTTTCTGGACTGGATTGGTCATCATCCTCCCTCTACTTCCCACCAGAGGGATACCCTGGACATCTCTAAAAATTGGGAACCAATGTCAACTATGAGACTATCTCACCTATTTTTCAAAATATTAAAATGTGTACACATGTGTGATAAGCTGCCAAGACAGAAGTTTACACTTTTTTTCATCCAAAGAACCGTCTTGTGGCTTCAATCTAGCAGTTGACAGATAGTTTCTTACCTTGATTCAGTCCTTTGATTTTGTTCCTAATACCTTGGCTGCATCTTTCAGTTACTGCAAACAACCAAAAGATCACACCGAAAAGTGAAATGACCATACCAGGATTCTTTTAGGCTAATAAAAAGTGCCCTTTGCACGGCATCCTGCTCCTGAGAGGCTAAATTGTGTCTTGCTCTCTGACAACAACAAGATCAGACCCTGACAGGCTGAGTTCATTTGGGAGCATTGCAAATTCTTCCTGCCGAACAGTATTCTTGGAAAAGTCAGGGAGGAGAGCTATTACAGGCAGGTAGACCTTGAGCAATAACAAGAAAAAGTCGTGCAACCTGTTTTCATGTTCAGGTGTCTGCAGCAAGGCATCTGGTGTCGGGTAGCACTCAATCAGGTGTGGTTCTTACTGCTGACACTGTTTTGTGTGGTTTCTTGTTAATCTGATCCAGAGCTCCTGTCATCTGGGTGTAGCCCCATCTGGACCCACTTAGCCATCTCTTGCGAATGCCTATTCAATGGTCAGAGAGAGTGCAGGAGGAGTGAGGCATGAGTCTAAAATATGCTTCACACTTCCTCTTTCAGCACATGGTTTTCTCCAAGCACTTCAGAATAATGTCTGCCCTCTAAATGATCCTAATAGGAACAGCTCACTCCAAAAAAAGAAAGAAAGAAAGAAAAAGAAAAGAAAGAAAGAAAGAAAGAGAAAGGAAAGAAAGAAGGAAAGAAAGAAAGAAAGAAAGAAAGAAAGAAAGAAAGAAAGAAAGAAAGAAAGAAAGAAAAGAAAGAAAGCACTCTGCTAATTCAAACATAGCCCTACCTTGTAGCTCGTCTTTTTCTTGCCTTTTCCCATCGATGTTAAATTTCTCACAAGGACACAGGAAAGAGCAGAGATTGCAGTAATAGTGCTTGTGGAAGTGACAAAGTCTAGAGGTCTGGACACATGCCCTAAGGATGTCTCTCTCTAGCGAGCACATGTGTGCTCCGTACACCATGAATCCTGAGTTAATATAATGTGAACCTTAGCAAAATGGCCGTGAACCAAAGTGTCACTGCTATTCTGTATACTCGGGGTACAGGTTTCCTTATAATGCACACTTATTTAAATTAGAGGCATAGGGAACAAATCAGATCACTCGGGTTTATTGCTGAGACCTCTTTATGGATGTAAACATCCACATCTATGTCTAGGTTTATGGGTGACATATGTCAGCCTGTTGTCCTAAGGGTAAAATAATGCCATTGGCTATAGAACACAAGTTACACATGGAAATTGCTCAAAAACGATCTCTGAATTAGAGACAATAACAGCCAGACTGGTCTCCCCTGAAATATCTAGGTGTTTTTAAGCCTTTCTCTGCCACCCTGGAATCACCTAAGGAGCCTTTTAAAAGAAATTTCGTTACAGTTTATCTTATTTCTTTTCATGTGAACATGTTGGGGAAGGGGTTGTGCATATCATATTGCTCATGTAAAGGTCAAAGGGCAATTCATGGGAGTCAATTCTCTCTTTCCACCATGTGGGATCTCAGGATGGAACGAATGTCATCAGACTTGGCATCAGCCACCCTTAGCGGTGAGTCATCTGACCCCCAGACCCTAAGGTTTTTGTTGTTAATGGATGTTTATTATTGTTTGTTTGTTTTGTTTTGTTTTGTTTTAGTGCATACTCCCACTTCAGACATGTGAAGACAGTATCCGTTGAGTCAGGATCTAGCTGTCAGTACGCTTTAACCTTCCAGATGATTGGTAAGTGCAGCCCCGGAATGAACACAGCCAACACGGCCGATCCTATGATTACACAGGCAGAGAGGCTTTGAGGCCCCTCAGCTAACAGTATCTTATGCTCAACCTCAGATGTGTTGTGGGGTTCTGAGTCTAGCTCACAGCTACCCTTTGGTTCCAGCTAGCCTCCAGGTCTCCATTTTGTTCACTAAGACATCAGAGTTATGCAGATTACCTACAACATTCCAGAAACCCCATTCTTAAGTAGCCTGCTACCCCTTGGGTCCACCACACATTTCCCATGCGGTAATTTTTGTCTTCCATTACTGAAAGTCGTTGCAAACAGACTAGATGATAAGTGCTATTTACTAAACTACTGACAAAAGGGTTACAGTATTTAGTGGTGATGAGTTGTACGTTCCAAAACAACTAGATAGGAGGATTATTTTTTTCTGTTTCACTTTCTTTTTATTGAATATTTCTTTATTTACATTTCAAATGTTATTCCTTTTCCTAGTTTTCTGTCCATAAGCCCCCTATGCACTCCCTCTCCCCTTCTTCTATAAGGGTGTTTGTTCCCCTCCCCATCCACCCCCTTTACCTCCACCCCCAACATTCCCTTACACTGGGGTGGGGGGCCAACCTTGGCAGGACCAAGGGCTTCTCCTTCCACTGGTGCCCAACAAGGCCATCCTCTGCTACATCTGCAGCTGGAGCTGTGGGTCAGTCCATGTATAACCTTTGGGTAGTGGTTTAGTCCCTAGAAGCTCTAGTTGGTTGGCATTGTTGTTCTTAAGGGGTTGCAAGCCCCTTCAGCTCCTTCAATCCTTTCTCTAATTCCTCCAACGGGGGTCCCATTCTCAGTTCAGTGGTTTGCTGCTAGCATTCACCTCTATATTTGACATGCTCTGGCTGTGTCTCACAGGAGAGATATATATCCAGTTCCTGTCAGCATGCACTTCTTAGCTTCATCCATCTTATCTAGTTTTGGTGGCTGTATGTATATGGGCCACATGTGGGGCAGGCTCTGAATGGCCATTCATTCAATCTCTGCTCCAAATGTTGCCTCCATATCCTCTCCTATGAGTATTTTCCCCCTTTTAAGGAGAAGTGATAGGATTTTTTAATGTTCCCATCCTCTGAACAATTCTAATTGAAATAAAGCCGTGGGAGGGTAGACATGCAAATTCCTTAGTTATGATCATGAAATATTCATGCATGTGTCACAGCATCACACTACAGTCATGAATATGCACAATTACTGTCGAACTTTTTTAATTTTAAAAAGACTTTTATGACCACCAGAGGGAGCCAAACACCTCCCACTTAATAAATCCACAGGTTGGAAATATCTAGCAGGGAACAAGGAGGAAGCCAGCCTTTCATGCCTGAGACATTGCTAGTCACCCTGGATGATCTTCAAATAGACCTGGCACTGCAGAAAAGCATGTCCGTGATTACTAGACTGGGTTTATCTTCCGTTATCATCAGTAAATCCTGAGGAGGTGTTATTTATGAGGATTGGGGGCAGCCATTTACATACTGCACCAGCAGCCCTCTACTCAGTCAAAGAATTAAGGCAGGAAACACATCCCACAAAATAGCTCATGGTCTGATCTTTCTACAACTGTTGCTGATGGCCCAGCCTTACTAATGAGCCACCCCAGCCTCTGATAAACACTTCCAAGTCTGAAAGTCACCGTCTTAAAGGAGCACCTTCTGCCAAGAAGCCCTTCCACGTCTGAAGGTAAGAATCCACCTCTATGATCCTTCCATCCTTGACTTATCAGGGATGTAGGTTTCTCTACTTTTGATTTGAACAATCAGTCGCTCTCCAACCTGGCAAGATATCCTGTTTGTGGTCCCTACTCCTAAAGATGATTAGTTCAGTTGGCCATCAGGGCTGAGGGAAAAGAGTGTTCAGATGTGCCTGTGCTCTCACACAGACAGCCTGCCCCTTGCTGTCTGCCTATTGGTGCTGCCTCAGGGTACTTGGGGTTGGTTTCTTGTGAAAAAGCATTGTGAATAAGAAAGCATTGAACTCCCCCATGACTAGATATTTTAAGGTCACTTCGACCCAAAGCCAGACCACCTACAGTGCCCTTCCTCAGTTCCCTTTTCCTCTTCCTTTTCCCATTCCTCACAGGAAGGTTGGAGTATCTCTGATGTACATCTGTCACAAAAGTCAGCTCTCTACCTCACAAAACTGTTTAGACTCCAGCTCTTCAGTTTTCTCCAAGGAAGTGCAAGGCTATCAAGATCCCATTTTAGGCTCCTTTCTACCAGGGCTGCCATTGAGCACAGTAGGAGCTGATCCCTCTCAAAGCTAAGAGAATTGACAGCCTTTCGTTCTGATGCATCGAACCTACCCTCCCATGTCCTTTCCAACACATAAAGACATGAAGAAATTCACACATATAGACATACATGAAAACATACACATGAAAGCACAAACACACAGGCATCACAGAAATAGAGGAAAGCACATAAATATATAAACACATGAAGACACACACTCAGCCACAAAACAAGCAAACACACACACACACACACACACACACACACACACACAAAGAGAGAGAGAGAGAGAGAGAGAGAGAGAGAGAGAGAGAGAGAGAGAGAGAGAGAGAGAGAGAGAAACAGAGACAGGGAGAGGAAAGAGAGGGGCCCACCAGAGGCACACAAGGACACACACCCTCTATCAAAGACCTAATGACTCCCCTGGGTACGGAAAATGAATCCAAAGCAAAATGTCTACCACCCAGTATGCGTGCTCAATAAATGTTTGCTGAACTGATCTGAGCCACAGGGGATCCAGCCCAGGCAGCTTGCTTCAAGCAGAAATGGGAAAAATGAGTCCTGCCTGGATTTCCTGCTGATTAAATCCTACATATAAAGTTCTAACAGGAAGACTTTACACAGTGCCAACATCTCTGTGACCCTCCTCTCCTTTCCCACAAGGCATAGACTGCATCTAGACTCTGCATGCCATGGCCACTTCTCTTTGGGCTTCAAATTCGAGGGGGTGGGCGAGTCTTCATTAGCTTTCTGGCACTTTCCATAGCTCTACTTATGCGCTGTTATCAGACTACCTCAGCAGTTCCGGAACCCAGTGGTGCCTGGCTCTTGGGCTCATGCTAGAAACCTCTGTGGTATAGAATTTCCAGAACTATAGCAAAAGGAGGGGGCCCAAGCATTAGGAAGTGCAGCCCAGCAAATAGCAGGGGCAGAGTAACTGGGACCTCAGGCAGTTCCAGAGGAGGTAATCATGATACCAGAAGCTTTCCAGAAGCTGGGTTTTTCTTTCACTTGGTCATTAAACCTTAGGGCAGAGACACTCCAGTCAAACAGGAACTCCAGCATCACATTGACATAGGCTTCTTGCTGGATTCTGTCAGGAAGGAAACTAGGTTATCCTGGCAAGTCACCTGAAACTGTTACTCTCACTCAGCAACCAGTCTGAGAATGACAGGATCCCTATTTCAAAGGTTTCTATGAAGATTACATGTAGTTCTTGAACCCTCCTTATAGGTCCTCTGGCTAGACATTGCCATCCCATCATACAGAGGAAAATGCTGAGGTGTTTGAGCAGGATTTTGTCCAGCTTGTCACTAGCAAAATTGAAAGATGGGACACAAGTTTGTCTGACACATTCACTTCCACTGTCTGTGTCTCAGAGCCCTCGGTGTCCGCTGCCAGCTGCATGCCCATACTTACAACTCTGTCAGCACGACTAGGATAAACCAATCTTGGGCGTCCTTATAATCTGTGGTAGCCTCCTTTCCCAGAGTTCTTTGCACCACTGAAGTCCAACTCTCCTGGCTACCAGTTCCCTCTATGATTATGAGGAGAGGGAAACCTAACATTCTGTCAGTAGCAGCAAAGCAACTTTGTTCCTTGTTTCCAGTATCCATAGCCTGAATCTCTTTCCTACTTCAAGGAACGATCCTCCCAGCTGACCACTGCTACAGAAGCCCATTGACTCTTACCCAAGGACAGGAGAAACTCTGATCTCAAACTTGGCTGCTCAGTCGGCCTTGCCAGCTTGCCCCTCTGTCCACTGTAAGTTCTTCAGGGTCCTCCCAAAGAGTCTCAGCTCCAGTTGTGGCCTCCTTGGTTTCATTACCTCCTTCCCCTATCAGAGGACAAGCTTCCGCCGACCCCTCACAGCTCTTGTCTGCAAGGAGTTGCCTCAGCACCACAGCATAAGTAGCTTTTTTTAGTACAACCGATGGAGAGAATGTAAAAATAGCTTAACTAGTTGTTTTAAATTATCCCTCTGCAAGATTTGGAAGAGACATTGTGAGCTCTGGCCCTGGGGACTATGGAGCTTTAATGCCCTGATTCAGGATCTTAGGACAGGACTCCAGCCATTAAGTCTCAGCCCACATCTCTGAAGTAAAGCTGACAAAACACAGACTTCCTTCAGCATCCATTGCAAGAACCTGGTGACTATCCCCATGTACCACCTTTTAGCCATGCAGCTGAAATCTAATGACTTACCATCTGTGAAGTTCCAACTATTTGGCTCTGATCCCCCTCCTTCATGCCTATTTTTAGAGCTATCATGAGGATTAAGTGACATATTGCTAAAGTGTCCACTGAAAAGTCCAGAGCTCAGCTAATCAGACTCCTTACAGTCTCTAAACTGCACCTCTACTAGGGAGTCTAACACTGGCTCCCCAAGCTTTGTAAAACACTGAGAATATCTAGGTCTATCAGTCTAGGTCTATCTATCTGTCGCTTATCTCTCTCAACCCTTCCTATTCTCTCTCCTTTCCTCTATTTTCCCCGTTAGGCATGTACTCTGTGAGGACAAAGGTCGTGGTTAATCAATATGCCTGTATACTTCCAGGGCACAGACAAGCTTGACACACAGTAGAGTCTCAGAGAATCGTGGGACTAAGGAAATGAGGAGATAAGACTCCTACACTGGGACTCTCAGTCAGATCATACAAAACTCACAAGAATTGTCAGCATTTACGGAAGTGGAAGACCCTGCACTATTTTTTGCATGGCACACATCAACTTCTAAAGCCTAGTTCATTCCTGTGGGTGTGGAGTACACTAGCCCTGATCCTTTGCCACGGCCTTTTGTCTGGGTGTTGTTCGTTCACTTTAAAACTTGGAGCATAACTGTTTCAGAATGTCATGTCTAAGATGACACAATTAGAGGATGTCGGAAATCAGAATTGAAACATATATCTATAATCCCAAAGCAATAACCTCCTCCACAAAAAAAAAAAAAAAAAAACCTTCCTTCTTCTCTGGGGTTTCTTTCCCTAGGCACAGAACTCCTGAAAAAAAAGGGAAAAGAAAAAAAAAAAAAAAAAAAAAAAACTCAAGCACAACTTGGGATCCATATGCTTTCAAGCCTATCTGATTCATTCTCATCCAAACCTCTCTAGACAGAACCCATAAAACCACAGCTTTAATCTGTGCCCCTCCCATCCCAGCAGAGAGGCAGTTCCACTACTCTTGGCTAGGAATATTATTTCAAATAACTCATGTGGACAGCCGTGTGACTACAGAAGAAATAGATGGGTCCTGGAATGCCCCCTTGCTATAGATCACAACCCCCAACTCCCTGCCCTCCCCCAAGCTGCCTGGACAGAAAGAGGTCAATGATTAATTATGCCAAGATAAACAGAGTTAATTTTCTTCCTGGATAAAACTAATTACGACTGTGTTTGTTTTGGTAGGACACTGAATTACTGTCCCTAGTGACAAATATTCCTAATTGAAAGAGTGTTTATTTCAAAGGGGTGGGGGCCAGGATCGCTAAACAATAGTTAGGTAGTATTTTCCCCATTTTTCATTTGAAGAGGGACAGCATTAGATACTGGCTTCAATGAAACATGGGAAACCTCTTTTTCCGGTCACCCTTCCTCAGACCTATTGAGCAGCCTATGCAAACCATGAGATGTATCTAGCAGTTTAGAGTTGTTTCTTAAGATTTACTGTGCCCTATAGCTGATTACTTCAGATCAACATCCTCTCCGGCACCATAGCGAGAAAGCACGAAGGAGCATACTGAATCTCCCAACTTGTGAACGAACTCAACTTCTTCCTGCCTCATAAGTCAGCTTCAGTGTTAAATGCTGGAAGTTGGGAAGAGAAGCAGACCATGACCAAATTGAAAACGTGTAGCACGTGGTTCACCTGAAGATTCTATAGGAGCAGAAGGAAGAAATCTGGAAAAGAGTCAGGCAGATTCAGAAAGAGCAGAGGAGCCAGCGTGCGTAGAGCTGTGTAGATATAGGTGTGCTCAGGATGTTATATTGGATCCAGAACAATTAGTCTGAGATAGCAGGGGAAACTGAGGCACTTGGTAATAGATGAGGAATATAACAGATCATATTACTGAGGCTACTATGCACTACCACAAACCCCCATAACCAAATCCACAAAAAAGCAATGCCTTGGTTTCTAGAAGCTAAATATCCAAAAATCAAAAGTATTGTCAGTGTCATGCCCCGGGTCCAAAGCCTCTCTTCTTTCAGATCCTGTAGGAGCCCCAGGCAAATCTTGACTCTCCACAGTCTGCCTCTACTTTACAAGGTTATCCTCCATTTACCCCTTGTCTGCTTCCAGTTCACTTCTTCTGCAGTCATGCAAATCAGTCATCCCAATCCTCATTAGCCTCATCCTAACTAGTCCCATTCCAGTAGCCCTGTTCCTAAGTAAAGCTACTCTCTGAGGTACTAAGGGTTAGGACTGCTGTATGCTTTTGAGGAGATATAATTCTCTCCATGACACAGGTTCCAGAGGCCACCTTCAGAAATGTGAAGCTCATTCTGTGAGCAGAGAAAACACAATGAAGGCTGTGTATGCATTGCAGTGGTTGTGGTCTAATCTAATTGAGGGTCTAATATGGAAGACTCGCTGGTTGTCAGGAACAACAGTAAGAGATTAGTTAGGTGAAAAGTTGCTGTGGTGATACAGGTGAGTCTTAAATCACACCTCAAGTCTGACAGTAAAAGAGGTGAGCTGAGGAAAAGGGAATCCAATGTAATGACATTCACAGTTCGATGATTCTAAAATTCTACAGTTCAAAGATCATGGTGGTTACTGGGATGTTGGAGGACCAAGAAAGATAGAATGAGGCTTCTGGTTCCTGACTAAGCAACTGAACTCAAGGAGAGGAAGCAGATAGGAGGGAACTTTGGTTTGAAACAAAAGCTGTAAGAACTATCCAGTGTAGTCATTCAGAAGGAGACTAAACACATGGAAACCCAAGTACATCCCTCTGGAGTACTGGCCTAAAGGTTACACACACACACACACACACACACACACACACACACACACACACACACACACACCCCACAAAGGTAGGAAAATGACCATACAGAGTGAAAAGAGAAGGTCTGAGACAGGAGCCTAAGAGGCAGCTCACATTAGGAATCTAAGAATCAAGGGATTGAACTGGAAAAGGATAGTCATAGAAGTTGTCAGAAAACCAAAATCAGAAGTCAAGGTCGGGAGATCTGACTGCACCCAAACCAGCCTCCTGCCATGGTGGTGCATGGTGCAGTGCTGAGCAGTGTGCTCAGGTGCCCCGTGCTCAGCTCAGGGGTGGGTGTGTGTGTGTGTGTGTGTGTGTGTGTGTGTGTGTGTGTCTGTGTCTGTGTGTCTGTGTGTCTGTGTGTCTGTGTGTCTGTGTGTCTGTGTGTGTGTCTGTGTCTGTGTGTCTGTGTGTCTGTGTCTGTGTGTGTCTGTCAGTCTGTGTCAGTCTCTGTATCTGTGTGTGTCTCTGTCAGTCTCTGTGTCTGCCTCTCTCTCTCTCTCTCTCTCTCTCTCTCTCTCTCTCTCTCCTCTCCCCCTCTTCCTCCCCCCTCTCTTTGTGTGTGTCTGTGTGTCTGTGTGTCTGTGTGTCTGAGTCAGTATCTGTGTCTATGTGTCTCTATGTCTGTGTCTGTGTGTGTCTGTCAGTCTGTGTCTGTCTCTGTATCTGTGTGTGTCTCTGTCAGTCTCTGTGTCTGCCTCTCTCTCTCTCTCTCTCTCGCTCTCTCTCCTCCCCCCTCTCTTTGTGTGTGTCTGTGTGTCTGTGTGTCTGTGTGTCTGAGTCAGTATCTGTGTCTATGTGTCTCTATGTCTGTGTCTGTGTGTGTCTGTGTGTGTGTGTCTGTGTGTGTGTCTGTGTGTGTGTCTGTGTGTCTCTCTCTCTGTGTGTGTGTGTGTGTGTGTGTGTGTGTGTGTGTGTGTGTGTGTGTGTGTGTGTGTCTGTGTGTGTGTGTGTGTGTGTGTGTGTGTGTGGCTGGCTGACTGGCTGTGTCAGTCTCTGTGTCTTTGTGTTTGTGTGTGGACGCATATGCAGACTCTCCTCACCCTCCCACCCTCTGACCCAAACTCTGTCAACTTCTTGCAGCCACTGTGGGTCATGTCACTCCTTTGGTCTTCTTCCAGACTCACTGAAATGGGTTAGCACAAAATAGTTATCTGCTGCTAACATGTGAATAATTGTGATTGTGTAAACTACCATTACATTAATTACTGATAAAGCTCTCTAACAGGAACTCAGCGATCTCCCAGAACAAGACCAGTGATACCAAATGCTGATGCAACAGGTGGAGAGAAACAGCAGACAGGCAGCTGGCAGCCAGGGATGTTCAGAAAGATACCAGAAGGAGGTTTCATGGGAGAGGCTCACACTGCATGGGTGTGAGGTGGAGAGAAAGGCAGAGGCTCTCAGTGATAGTCACTGGGCCCACTTTGCTCTCCTCTGAAAGTAACTGTTTAAGCTGTAAGGTTTTTCAAGTCAGTAGTAACTGCAAAGGTAGTATGAGAAAAAGAAGATACAAAGGAAAGATACACCCCCTTGCCATTTCACACAGAATTGCTGTACTGAAACTGCTACCTCAATTCAATGACTTTCTCTGGCTAAACTTTAGTCAGACTTCTGAACCTTCTCCTAGGCCCATGTGTGCAGTGCCTTGTAAAATCCAATTTTAGTACATAATGCTACAAAAGCAGTTTAGTAAGAATCTTTCACTTTTATTCCCTAATCACCACCAATATCTGAACAATATTCTCATTCCTCACTCAAGTTTGTGTATATGATAACCTCAGATGATTCTTCCAAAGAGTTCTAGTAGCTTAGTTTAGCCAGAATCCCATACCCCACACAGAAGAACCATACGCACACACACACACACACACACACACACACACACACACACACACACACACACACACACACGGAGGAGAGAGAGAGAGAGAGAGAGAGAGAGAGAGAGAGAGAGATCCCTACTACTTCTTCATAACATTTTCTGTACAGCAATACCCTATTCATTGGCTCTTCGTCCCCACTTATCCCCGATACATTCACAATGGAGCCCATATCTATTCTGGGATCTTCCTCAACTTTTGCAACATAATGTCTTCACCATTTTTTATAACTCGGGTTTTCTTTGACATCTCAGAGAATTAGCAGAGAGGTTTTGATTTGCCCAAGGACTGTGAGAGAGAGGAGCAGAGAGCACAGAAATGCATCAGAGCTGAAATTCAGAGGGCAGCACCTAGATGATGTGACAGCAGGAAGGCATACTGAGGACCCCTGAAGCATGGCCTCTGGAGACAGGCTGCCTGACTGTGAATCCTGAGTCAAGCAAAAACATGTTCCACACAGTTATGGTTATTTGTGAGCTCATCATGTTGAGAAAACCCCTTCCCCCCAGTTCCAGGAAACCATCATGGTGAGCTATACTGCAGCTCCAGGCTTCACATTTGCAGGTGGCTGTTGCAGTCTAGAATGTTCAAAGATACGTTTACTCCGAGTTAACATGCATAGCTAAAACTGTATATGCCTGAGCCCCAAATTTGACCCATGGGGTCAGAATCTCAATACAGGGCCTGAGCATCTGTGTTATAACTCTTCCCAGAGAGCTGAGATCAGACCCATACATACATAGGTTGAGTCATCTAATTGCCTCTCCTCATTTCAGAAACAGCACCTGCCCCCTAGTGCACACAAAAGGTACAGGGCGTACTAAAGTTACCCAGCTCCAGGCAGACTGAAAGGTTTCTGGT
Source organism: Rattus rattus (assembly GCF_011064425.1). Lineage (NCBI taxonomy): Eukaryota > Metazoa > Chordata > Mammalia > Rodentia > Muridae > Rattus > Rattus rattus. The sequence goes on along the minus strand of NC_046154.1, from coordinate 42,247,973 downwards.
GTTTCCTCTGGAGAACTTGCTCTCAGATTAAGATGAGCTTAAATCTTCACTCTGACACCCTCGAGCAATGGATCAAAAGAATGTGTTTGGAAAAGCAGGATAGATGCCCATGTCAAGTGTAGGCTTTCTCCTTCCTTTCTTTCTCCTCTGAATGGGAAAATGTGCTCTGCAAAGATGTACTTTGAGGTGATAAATGGATGCCTAGTGAAAGAGTTGCGGTAAAGATGCAGTGGAGAACGTGAACACATTCTGATTTGCTGTGAACACGTTCTGATTTGCTGGTATTTTTTTCATTCATAATAGTAAGGGGTAGCGCTGATGACAGCAGTAGCCCTTAGAGCAGTGAGGAATAAGATGTGCTCAGCACAAGGCCTCCTTGATGGGCAGCAGTTGTTGGTAGCACATCAGATGAGACCAGCTTATTAGCCTTAATTCATTGAGTCTAATGACAAACAGCTCAGTTGTTATTATTTTCCCCTCTAGCTTCTGCAATTGACCATGATCGGTCCAATCATAATTAGCCTCATCCCCTAGTTTCTCTAGACAGGCCCTATTGCTTTTGCATCAGTTACCAAAAGCCCACGCTGGCTCAGTTCAAAATTCCACTCTCATATCTAATTTCCCCAGCATTTCCTCTCCTGTTTGTCCAACAAGTAATTCCAGTGGAAAGAATGAGAATGGGGTGTGGTCTAAATGAGAAGGGGTGTGGTTTTAATGAGAGGGTATTGTCTTAATGAAATGGGTGTGGTCTTAATTAGAAGGAGTGTGGTCTTGTTTTTTCTTTTCTTAGGTCTTGTGCCTTTCAGGTTGAGGCAGTAAAGAAAATAAGAAGCAAAGGTATGTTACCTCTCTCCGTTATTGAAGACTCCATAGGATGAAGCAACCTTGCTTTTTCTTTTTTTTTTTTCTTTTTGTCCCATTAGAGTAGATACTATGGCTATGGACTTCTCTGGCTGGATGTCATCGTATATGGTCCAGAGTGATCCAGTCATCCACATGCTACTTTGACTTCTGCTCTTGTGCAATGAAGCCTTGACACTCATTAGCATTGTCTGTTTACCAGGGGCTAAAGGGAAGAGGTAAAATGGATGGAAATAAGAACATTTTCTTCTTTCCTAGAGAACTTCACTGGAGTCCATACTGTCATTTTCATTAGTAGGTTGCTCCACCATCTCCCTGGCTGCAGAAATCTGTGCAAACGAGTGACATTAGAACATTTTTACACTTTCATCTGAAATGAAATCTTCAGGGTCAAGTTTACCTTCCTACCAGAAACAAGCAACAGATAGAAAAAGTATCATAAACATCCCAGATAATGGACATCAGAAAACAAAAATTAGTGACCCTGCAGAGAGCATCTATAAATCAGACAAGCACTAGGACAACCATCCTGGATGCTGTCTCCAGGAAGCTTTCAGGCCAGTGGCAACGTAAGGACAGCTGAGCAAGAGCCAAGAGGCCCTTAAACTGAGAAGAGCTTGCTAAGAGCTAAGAGTTGGGGAGTCAAGTAGGTTAAAGATGGCAGTACTGAGTATTAAAGAGCTACATGTAAGATGGTCTACAGGGAGCCCCTATATTGAAGAACTAAAAAGAACATACATTTGAGGGCACCCTGGAAGACTGGAAGATTAAGAAACAACGATGTTCACACTGGATAGGAATATTGGATCTCTCCCCCCCCCAGTAAATGCAAAAGACTCATATTCATTGGCACTATACTGAAAAGTCTTGTTCAGTGGTGGGGAATAATTCCCCATAGACTGCTAAGACATGCCAAACAAATCATAAAAGCAAGACACCAAAAGATCAAACTCTTCTTAAGTCATTTAATAGATCCCAGAACAAAGCTAAAAGAGATTTATAGGAACAAAAAAAATCTGCCACCCAACAAGGTAAAAGTCACAGTTTCTGGCATCTAATCAAAGATTACCAGGCATGCAAAGAACTAAGAAAGGGGAGAGAACAATTAAATAAAACACTTCAAGGAATGGGGTAAACTTATAATTAGTAAAATAGGTTGTCAAAATAATTGACAGATCTGTATTTTAATTGTTCAAAAGTTAACTACCCAGTGCTACTGAATTTATGAATCTTAAAGGGGAACCTATAGCCATCACTTTCTAAAGGAGCATAATCCCTGACTGTACCATAAATATTTGTCCTTAAGCTCACAGAGAAGTGTAGTCTTCATCCCTCATCAAGGAAACCTATCTATGCAATAGGCTAAGACTATTACAGAAAACCACAACCAATCAAAATGCAGAACTGTGGAGCTAAATCTCAATGCATACATCTACAAAAGACTCCCACATGGAAGGCTCGAGGAGCACGGAGAAAAGATAACAGAAAGGTTGTAAGAATCAGATCGGGGAGTTTGCTGTGAGGTCGTGTCTCTTAGTGATATTAGAAGCTAAACCCTTAAAGAGCCACCAACATGACTGCCCAAATGTAAGCTAAATAGTGATGACACCAATAGACACAAACAAGGTGGACCAGAAAAATCCCAAGAGGCCTCAACCCTGCACAAAGAACTAACTGCAATGGAAGAAATCTGGGAACAGGAGATGTGGTCTTTCCCAGAGAAGAGAACACCAATCGGTTGCCCAGTACCAAATGGTCAGCTCTAAAGCACACATGCAAGTAACATTATATGAAATGATCAGGTTATAATTGAGAGAGAGAGAGAGAGAGAGAGAGAGAGAGAGAGAGAGAGAGAAAGGAAGGAGCTGGTCCATTTTAGTTATGCAACTAATAGAACATTTATAATATTTGAAGAACAATATTACTTGTGTCACTCCAAGATAAAGATATTAAGATAATGATAACTTTAATATCTCTATATCTATTTGGTGGCATGGTATTTATAGCTTAAAATGTTTCCACAGAGAAAACTCAACTGTCTTCACTACTGACTTCTATCATGAATTAAGGAAAGGAGCAATACTACTCCTACACAGAAAATTGAAGGAGAAATGCTTCCCAACTCATTGTCTAATGCCAGCATTTCCCTGATGCTGAAACCAGATAATGATATTACCAGAAAACTACAAACCAATGTCTTCCAAAAACAGATGCAAAATCAGAACAATAGAAAATCAAATCCATATTAAAATTTAACAAATCAAAACCCAATATATTAAGAGTATAATGTATCAGGGCCAAGTGGAGATTTTCCAAAGAATGCAGAGCAAGTATCACATTCAAATCTCAATGCATGTTGAAGAGATCTGCTGCTCGGCAACGTGGATACACTTTAAACTATTGAGCTGTATACTTAAAAGTGGTTCAAACTGCAAATGATAGTTTGACATTTTTCCCATATTTTACCCCACTAATTTCCTTCTCTTACCTATTACCTTGGTTACCCTTCATAACTTGTTGGAAGAACCTATTGTTACAAATACCACATACTTGAGTAGTAGGCTATGGTAAAAATCAAACTATACCAACCTGGAAGCTGCATCCCTCTGGCTGGCTTTCACAGTGCTGGAAGGCTCTATGCATCATTGTCAGAGAAGAAAAGTCATTAACAGTTCTACCCAGGGGTGAACACTTCGAGCTACAATAACAATATGCCTGACAAGATATGCCCCCTGGTATAATATTGTCATGAATGGTATGAAAATAAATGCCCAGTTTATGATTGTATTTGGAACTCGTGTCTCATGCTATCAACTGGGCCAAAAACCTGTGGGTGGCTGCCTAGGTCATACATTCTAAGAAATACCTTTATATTATCATTATATACACGTATACTATGTTATGGACATAGTATTAAACTTCTCCTTAAGCTATTATCTTTACAGTCATAAATTATTGCATCTCTCCATCTTCATTAGAGAATTGTAGTAGTAGTAGTAGTAGTAGTAGTAGTAGTAGTAGTAGTAGTAGTAGTAGTTGTTGTAGATGGTGATTAATAGAGAGACTCACTGGTCAATATACAGAGAGTAAGAGACTGTGGGGTACCCAGGTCTAAATGGGGTTTTCATATCCCTATGGCTCATGGGTCATTTTGGAAGAGGAGATAAAAGGATTGTAAGAACCAGAGGTAGTGGACCACTACAGTAAACAGTATTTGTCAGCTATAACAATTATAGACATGAAGTACAGTATTGATGACTACATACATAAGCTCCTCACAAGACCAGGCCACCACATTCACATCATGAATTGAGGACAGACTCATGAAATCCCAGTCCATAGCTTAGGAGATACAGGCAATTGTTGGATACTGGTAGAAAGCCAGTTTTCTTCAGCGATACGGCTAATGACAGATACCTATGCCCATGCAGTCAGCACTAAGTGGATTCAGTGGGTTTAGAAAATTATCACATAAGGCTTGAAGGGAAAGGTGGTCAGAGATAGAGGAGGGATTAGATAGAGACCGTGTTGGATAAATTTGGTCAGAATGCATTATATTCGTGTGTGAAATTCCCAAACAATAAAAAATGGAGAACACATTTGAACCGACATTTTATCAAAATTATATATATATATAGATAGTCAATATGTATATAAAAGCATGTTTATCATCATTAGGGATTTTTAAAGTATGATGGGAAGACATTAAATATACTAAAATGCCTATAATTAAAATATTAATTGTTAGCAAGAATGTGGAGACTCTGAATTCCTATACACTACTATTGTACTAATGAGATAGTACAATGACTTCAAAGAATAGTTTGGTTACTAGTCCACTGAGGATCTAGGAATGACCCTACAGTAGCTTAGGTGTGAATAGTCATGCCAAACTTCATATGTAATAATTTTAATTCAGATATAACAAAAAGGACCACCAATGAGTAAGCGGATAAATTGTTGTATGAATGTATTGCAGAGCCTTTTAACAGAAAAATGGATTAGTAATACAGCAGGAGCATGACTGAATCTCTGGATAGTCTTACTAGATCAAAGAAGCTAGACAAGCATAACTGTGATAATAGATGTATAGGGATGAGTCATAGGCAATTTTTACAAAAGAAGGGAATGTGGGAGGAGTTGAAGGGGGAGATGGAGAACTTAAGATGACATAAATACGGTTCTCATGTATGAAATTCTCAGTAAAATAAAAAAGTTTAATTAAGAACAATCTTACAAAAGAATCACAGAGGTAATAGATCTATTCATTGTCAGCATCCTGACTGTAGACTATGCTAGCACTTGTGAAACTGGACACTATAAATGTGTCTAATAAATCAATTCTATTCCATAAGGTTGATTTCTTTTTAAACATGCTACGGTAACTACCAGTCTCAAGTTCATGCCCACCCTCTAATCCCAGTGAACAGAAGGTATGCGCTTCCTAGGACTCGTCTGAATTTCACTACACTGCAACATAACTTCATATACTGCAATCTAAGTCTAGGATGGATGCAGGCTCGTCATGTCAGAAGCTTCTGATCTGGAAATGAACTTCTCTCTGACTCCCTTCTTAGAGGCTCCCCCTTCTTTTAGGTGTTTCTGGTCTCTTTTCCTGTCCCTCTTTCTTTCTCTCTTTCTCCTTCCCCCTTTCTCCTCTCACAAAGATCAAGGTAGGAACTGTCAGGAGAGAAGAGTGACTCCTAGAAAGTCTGTAGTTCCCACAAAGACTATGACATATTTTCCTAGCTCTCTTGACTTGTCTACTAGCACAGATGTTGAGGTGGGATGCCCAGATGCTGTGAAGAAGGTTATATGTGGTTGCAACTTTTACTTCCTCCTAGGGAAGTATCAGGTCCCACTTGCTGACAGTTGCAAGGCAGCCTCAAGCTCAGCTAGACAAAAGACCAGCAGAGGAGAGGGAACTTACTGATGGACTAATGCTTTGAGGCAGCTTCACAAGTGGAGAGTGGGTAGAGGTGGCCATGGGCCCAAAAAGCTTCAAGCTGTATCTTGAGCTAAGTTAACAAATCTTAAAGACTTCTCCCTTGAGGGAATTAAGAGTTGGGTCAGCCAGATCTTGAAGTCAGCAGTTTTGTCTTGGGCTCTTCCCCCACATCCTTCCTCCCTCTTTTCTTCTTCCTTCCAACATCCACTGTTGCTAACCAGAGAGACAGACAGTTCTCTTATGTGTAATGTTTTTCCAGGGTGAACATAATTTTTAACACACAGTTGTTTAGTTTTGACCAAAAACAAGTTAAATATTCAACAACTCTTGTGTGGTTCATGCCAGTTCAAGCATATTCCCACAATGCCTTGAGTAGGCTGAGTCCACTCCTGGATGTTGTGACAAAGAAAAAGGAAAGAGAAAGCGAGCCTTGTAAAAATTCCACAGAAAATTCTGGTAGTCTCCCTCTCTACCATTATCCAGAGCTTATTTTCCACTGTGCATCCCACAGACCAGCCTCTACTTCTCACCTGGCAAAAAGTTTCTCTCTCCTCTTAGAGACTCCAGAGCAATTCTTGCAAGGATGACCAAGACCTTGGCTCCCAGCCAGGCTGGGGTTTATGTGAATCTTTACAAGCACATCTGCCAGTGAGCATTCTTCCGGGCTCCCATTGCTGCCCAAATGGGCCACATCAATCAGGGCCCAGGCTTCTTCCTGACAGAGTGAGAACAAGGACCTACTTATTTATGACAAACTTCTGAGTGCTTCCCTCTGCCAACTGGGCTCCCCAGGAGAGGAGATGATCATTAAACCAACCACCTCCACTGTGCCCTTCCCTTGCAAAAAAGACCCGATTCTTTAAAGGGATGCTGATGCCAAAAAAAGGAGGTTAACTCATAGGTGGAAAGGGATGGAGAAAGAGAAGTAAGCAGCAGGTAAACCTCTGTCAACTCAGGGTTAACAAGAAAGTTACCTTGCCCACTTTGTAACAACGACCCTGTGATCCTGAGAGGGATTGCATCCAAGGTGCACATAACCGCTGAAAAACAAGGCTCAGATTTGAAGTCGGGTACCTTTCCTCTTACTCAAAGGTTCTTTTCTACAGCTATTTTCATGGGGAGGAAGGATTTCTGAGTAACCAAGAAGTTCTCAAAATCCTACTTGTGCCAATCTAGGAGTTAAAACTCCCTGCAAACACTTTCTTTTCCTCTCGGGAGAACTGAGTTCCATGATGACTATGACATTTCCTCTTCTGGAACTGCATACCGAGGAACCTTATTCTGGTTTAGAAGGGTTCAGAATGTAGATTCAAAACAGAGAAGAAGGGACCCTCGTAGTGACCCTCATGAGGTCACGTTTATTAACTCTGTTATGGGATAGCATATGGAGAAACAAAGAGCTAAATCAGTTTATCCATTGCTAGAGTCCATAGCTAATCAAATCTGAGTTGTCTGAGAAATGAAAGAGACTACAGAGGTAGACCATCGAAGTACCTAATGGATTAGAGTTAGAGACTTGTAGCCTTACAGAAGAGCCTACATAAACGTTCAGCAAGCCCACTTTCTCTCATCACCCTCTACAACGCTTTGCCTAGTCTGGCTTAGTTCAGTAGAAGGGCTATATTCCACTTTTTGTGAAGACCCATAAAATCCTCTATCTCAGTAAGGCCTTCTATTGCCGTGATAAAAGCCCATGACTAAAAGCAACTTGTGGAGGAAAGAGTTTATTTCATCTTATACGATTGGAAGTCTATAATTCAGGGAAATCAGGGCAGAAACTCAAACAAGATTCGGGAACTAATGCAGAGGTCATGGAGGAGGGCTGCTTATTGGTTTGCTTCTCGTTGCTCATTCAGCCTGCTCTCTTACAACAACTAGAACCACTAGTCCAAGCAGACCCTCACTACAAAAAGCTGGTCCTGCAAATCAATTACCAATCAGGAAAATTCCTCATGAGCTCACTCATAGTCTGGCTGGGCTTTACTCAGCTAAGCTTCCTTCTTCACAAATTATTCTAGATTGTGTTGAGTTGATGTAAAAATTGGGCAGCATACCCAGCCAGATATAATTCTCTCGTCTTCTCTCTTCTTCATCTTTTTATTGAATAATCCCAGAAGACCATACCTTAAGACTTTTCACCCTTAGCACCACTGACCTTTGGAATTTTTGGAGGATATCCTGTGCGCTATAGGATGCCTGGAAGTATCTTTGGCCTCTACTAGATGCCAATAGTGTTCCACTCTTGGTAGAAGTAACGTGAAAATGTCTCTCAACATTTCCAGATGATCCCTGGTTAAGGTAGGGAGGGAGTGATTGTCCTACTGGAAAACCATTACTCTAGAAGATTTCAGAGCCGCATAATGGAAGGAGCCTGGGTTCTGAATGACCATGTAGATGAGAGAACATACCACGTTTGTCATAAGCATAAGGAAGAAATTATGTTTACTGCAATTTGTGATCTGTTTGTTCAAAAGTTAGTCTATGCTGACTGATATAGTGTGACTATTATCCCCATAAGTAAACATTTATCCAACCAGGCAGAGAGGATTTGGAGCAGAGGCCTCTTTTGCCAACAAATAGTCACAGAAGAAAATGGGTTTAGGGTTTCCTGTTAGGAGATAGTCCTTAGATATAGAAAATAGAAGAATGTGCTCTATATGCCCTAAAACTATACCTAAAAGTTATCACATAAGTCACTTGTTGTCTACCATGGCAGAAAAATCTTAAATGAAGTTCTCCTTGCAGACTTTCTCCTCATGAAACCAGGATTTTCTGCTGTGGGGGACACCAGTGCCTACTGTCCTTTACTCACACTACAAGGTTTGGCTCAGTATAGAAATGGCCTATAGACCACATGATACCAAATATGTCCAATGTTGCCTCCATTAATTATGTTAGCTTATTTTGTTGTTGAAGCTGAGGATCAGTCTTTGGACAGGGTTGAGGGTTAGTCTGTGGCTCTATGGAAGTCTTGCTTTGTGCAAGGGGTCGTTGTGCCAGCCTATGAAGAACATGTTAAATATGGCTTATGATAGAAAAACAGAACTGGGTTAGAGAAACACACACACACACACACACACACACACACACACACACACACACACACACACACACACACACACACACACTGGCCTTACCAAGAATTCCGTAGAGTTATCATAGCATGATCTGTTTCCATTCTTCATTGTGCTTTGCAATTGCGTTAAGGTTAGGTAGTAGCTATTTCCTGTAGAGCTGTCAAGTCTATGGGATGAGAGTCCTCAGTCCAAGAATGACACCAGAGATTGGAAATAAATGGATGGAAGCTGAGCCATATGGATAGATCCACATTTGATCTGTCATGTATTGGTTGTTTCAAACTGTGAAATCTCTTTCCTTTTCCAGATCTATGATTCCTAGATACATAATATGATGCTAAAGCTTTAATGTGCCTCTCAAAGATTATGTGCTGTAAACCTAATTGCCAATGCAACAGAGCTTGGAGGCGAAACCTAACAAGAGGTAGCCAGATAATAAGGGTTTTGCCTTCCTAGATGGATTGGAATGGTTGTTACAGGAGTACTTACTCTGACAGTGAATTAGTTATGTGAGTGAGCCTGACTACCTTGATTTCCTGCTTTCTCCTTCCTCATCCTCTCTCGCCCTTCTGCTTTCCTCCACAGAATGATGACTATAAAGCCCTTATCCGATATCAGTGCTAAGCTCTTATACTTTTCAGCCTTCAGAGCCATAAAGTTTATGTTCATTATAAATTATCCAGATATTCTGTTAGAGACAGAAAATTGGTTATGACAAGTAGGAACAACAAGCTGGTCATCTCTTAATATTATGGTAGTTGTACTAAGAAGCATTTGGTTGATATGCTTTTGGTATGCCCAATGGCAGCCATGTGTTGTGGCTTCTTCTTGCCTGTTTCTTGCCACATCCAGCTAGAACTTCAGATATTGCAATGCTCTATAAAAGTTGCAGTGGCCTCCAGCAAGCTTTCTTGAATCTAGATTTTCCCCAAACATTAACCTATTCCAGTAGGGGAAAACTCAGCTAGAAACAGTCAGAGGTCCCTTCAGTGATTATAGCTTGCAATTTTCAAATTTTATCATTCTGCTAATCTATAAGACTCTAGGCTCTTGTCTAAAATCCAGTAGCCTAAAGTTCTAGAAATCTTAAATTCTAAGGCTGGCAGTCCAGAATTGTTATTATAAATGTCTGTTTGTATAATAGCACTAACTCAAGTTTTCATTGACCCCTGTGCCCAAGAGACTCAAAGACATGACAGGGGACTTGAGAGTTTGTGTGGCCAACTAAAACACATCTCTGTCCCTCTCCCTACCTTTCTGCTGGTGGTTCTAACTGCCACTGCTGTTAATCATCACCACTTAGCAGAATATGCCTGGCCTGGTCTGATTTTCACTGCAGAGGCCTCATGCATGCTAGATTCCTCACTGTTTCATATTTCTGTCATTTAATATCTTGATTCTCCTTGTTGCCAACTTTCAGACAGTGCAGAGTTATGGGTTTCTTGCAATTTATGATTTTAGACATTAATAATTCAGACTGATTAAGTTTTAGATTCTGAAACACTGCAATTCCAAGACAATGAACAATGCCAGAAAACTGTTATCAGAGGCTCCAGATGAAGAAGCGCCAGGGAAGCTGGAAGTGAGCGAGTTACAGGAAGGAGTGATGGGTCTCAGGTGTGAACACCGCTGTATGGCAAGAGTGTTAGACTCCTAGAGGAAACCTTTTTGATAATAGAACACCAAAAGAAGCCACACCCTGCAGGCTTCCTGAGCCCCGGGCAAGCAGTGAGGTCAAGTTTAATGCCCTCCAATCAAGTGTGTTTCTTGCTTCACAGGTGACTCTAAATAGAAAAATAGAACTGAGGCTTTATGTCCATTTACAGCTATACATTTGGGTAGTTCTCCTCCCAGGGCTAAGGGTAAGCTCTCTCACCTCTTGCAGGCAATCCCTATATCTATCAGGGTTGCCATTGGGGATGTTTGATTCTTCTCAGCTTAGCTACACATTCCTCTGGCTATGGTGAGAGGTGGGAAGGTGTAATAGGCCTTAAAACCATGGAAGTGATTTAGACAAGTGCTGGGAAACTGGGGCCTGGCCCAAATCTCCGATTTTGTAAGAAGCCCATGAAGGCTTACAGAAATTCTGAGCTGAACACACCCTAGAGCCAAGATCTCCATCTGCAGCCAGAAGCAGCAAAATTTTGGTTTGGAGGGAACTGGAGGTGGAAGAGAGTTCTCTGCACAGCAGGGCTGGGCCCTTGATGGAAAGAGCTACAGTATTAAAGAGAAAAGTTTGAGCAAGTCCACCATTAGCCAACCATCTGGTTTTGCTGGGCATCCTTCCAAATTTAGCAGCCAATGTGGGGGACAAGCAGGTCTTTTGTGGGAAAAGCTTACCCAGGATAAAACCAATTATCAATTTAGTCTTCTTATCTGTTACAACCTCCTTGTGACTCTTCCATAGTCAAATGTTCCAGCTCTTTTCTTTATGAACCCGGCTGGCTCCTTCACTATCCCACATCTCACAAGCCCTTTCAGTCTCCATACTCTGTTTCCCAGCTACAATGCCTTTCCTGTTTCTCATGTCACTCCCACTCCATTAGGAGTCCTGATCTAACTACTCATAAGACAGAGCAGGCTTCTCTTTCATACTTAAAGCACCATCCTGGAACATTCCATTCCAGCGTCAGAGCCCCGCTTGGTTACGCTCCTCATCTCATATCCTCAGTCCTTTCACAAGACCTGAATCAGAAATTCATATCTGCAGACTTGGAGGAGTGAGACGCATATCTGTGAATAAACAGGTGTATCTCTTCAGGTCAGTGAAAGCAAGGCGACATCTAAAATACCAGCAAAGGGGAGAGAACTGCATAAGCATGGATGGTGCTGAGCTCTAGCCAAGCAAGATGTCCAGGCTTTGCACTGCTAGTTCTTCCCCTCCTTAACACATGACTATAGGACAGTTACCTGTAGCTAACCCTGTGATCCTTCTCTTTTCCTCCCTGAACTTGTTTTCTTCTCAACATAGGGGACATTGGGCTACAATTTGTTCTAAAACGGTTTCTCATGTTGGATGTCTATAAACCTCTGTGGCAGACTTCTATGATACAGAAACATCTCTGTACCAAAGAACAAGGCTTCATCCCCCTCAACCCTGTCCTTCATGAGCACAGACAAGTCAAGCAAATTACTGCTGCTGAGGGCTCAGGAGGAATAAGCCAGCCTCTGCTAAATCTCCTGTCAGAGACTGTTACAATGAAGAGCAGGTGACAAATTCTTCAATCATGGATGATGAAGAAAAGAGGAAACTACATAGCAGATGTGTCATAAAAGAGGGAGACACCACACTGGCCTAGAACACTCTGGTTGGGCCTCACCATGACTTTAGGGGTTTCATTAAGAATGGGAAAGTGAAACTAGGTGCCATTAGCAAGCCTAGTCACTAGCACCCAGACCAATGGGATAGAAATGAGTCCCATACCACTCCTCACAAACTCTTCCCATTTTCTTCCTCTTTGGTCTTTCTCAGTTCTAGGCACACCAGGATAGCAAATTCCAGATCCTGTCCTCTCGAGGGCCTCTGAGGTAATTCTTCTAGCCCTGCCTCAGGGCTTTCTGCCTCAGACCACTGCAATTCACACCCTCTGTCCCAGGCAGAGGGCGATTTGTGAGATTTGTAGCTGGATCCTGCCCCCCTGACCTACAGCCCTATAAAATAGCAAGCAGGAAATAAAGGGTGGACAAAGCTAAGACCCAAGCACTGATGAAGATTGGAAGTGACTGGGGAGTCTAGGGGATTTATGTCTTACGGATCAAAATGGACAAAGAGGCCAGACAGAGAACAGCAGCCCTGACGCCTCTGCCTGGTTGATAATTTATCCCAGAAAGTAGAGACCTCTGTTTGCCACTCACACAGGCTGGGTGGCTCTCTGGGTCCTCCCAGTCTACTGTCTGCAGGGACCCAGGCTGACTCACAAGTTTTGTTTTCCCAGACCAAACCCACATGTTTGATACTTCGTCAATTCTCTCCACATCTAAGATCTCGTCAGAGGTTCATCTTACACACCCGGTGAGGCTGGCAGGATGGGGACCCTCAACCTCATTGGCCAGAGGAGAAAATTGAAGCTGACAGAGGGTGACTCATGCAGGATCACCCAGGGAATGGAGAGAATGAACCATTGTTGGCTGATGTTACAGCTCCTATAGGTACACATTTCCCTTCTCATTCCCTCCCTTGGCGCCCAACCTACCCTCAAATTAACTTTTCTCAGCCAATGAGTCAATTCAACTAACCTCTACTGCAAAACAGTATTTACTAAGAATGGCTGCAAACACAGGGATGAACAGAATAAAGGCACATGCCCAAAACAAATACACCCTTTCAGAATGTGTGTTGTTGGTGAAGATAAAGACCTCTATCCAATACAATAATCAGCATGACCAACCAAAGACAGAAAATAAATAAATGAAGGCTTCGGAAAGAAACTGGGGGTAGAGACAGTGCTGAGGTCAAACACAAAGGAGCACTTCTAGTTGCTAGGTTCTTTGAAAGCAATTCACAGGTCATGAGGACGACTCTTGACCTGGACAGCATGCTAGCAAATGAGTTCTGAAGTAGAAACATTTCGTTTTTTAAAAAAAGAAATTATTCTTTAATCCTTTTTTTACATCCAGACTTCATCCCCCTCCTGGTCTGCCCCAGACTAGTCCCCATCCCATACCTCCTCCTGCAACCCCTGCTCCAAGAGGTTGTCTCCATCCCACCCTTCACCCTCACCCCACCCCGACTCCACCAGGCCTCCCCACTCCCTGGGGCATCAAGTCTCTGAGTTTTAGGTGCATCTTCTCTCACCAAGGCCAAACCAGGCAGTCCTCTGCTGTGTATGTGTCTGGGGCCTCATTATCAGCTGGTGTATGCTGTCTGGTTGGTGACGGTGTCTGAGAGAACTCAGGGGTCCAGGTCAGTTGATATTGTTGGTCTTCCCATGAGACCACCCTCCTCCTCAGCTTCTTCCAGCTTTTCCCTAATTCAACCATAGGGGTACCCAGCTTCTGTCCATTGGTTGGGCTAGTATCTGCATCTGATTCTGTCAGCTGCTTGTTTGGCCTCTCAGAGGACAGCCACGCTAGGTTCCTGTCTACAAGCACACCACAGCATCAGTAACCTTGTCAGGGCCCCAGGCCTCCCCCTTCAGCTGGATCCCAATTTGGGCTGTCACTGGACCTCTTTTCTCTCATGCTCTTCTCCATTTTTGTCCCTGCAGTTCCTTCAGACAAGAACAATTCTGGGTCAGAGCTTTTGATTATGGGATGGCAACCCCATAGCTCCACTTGATGTCCTATCCCTACACTAGAGGTGGACTCTACAAGTTCCCCCTCCCTACTGTAGAGCACTTCAGTCCTGAGACCTCAGTACCTCCCTAGGTTGCCTGTTTCCATTCTTTCTGCTGGTCCCCAGGGCTTCAGTCCTGTCCCCCTCCCCCATTACCTGATCAAGTTCCCCCTTCACCTCCCTATCTCCTCTCCCACCCAGGTTCCTCCCTCCTTCTGCCCCACCCCCACCCGTGATTGCTTTCTTCTCCTTCCCAAGTGGGATTGAGGCATCCAATAAGCATCCAACACACAGACTGAGTATTGATGTCCATGATCAGCTGTGTGATAAGCCTGTGGATGTCGTCATCTACCAATTGCAAGGGCAAAGTGTCAGTCTGTACAGTGGGATTTTAAAATACAAAACAAAAAGAAATTCTGAAGTTTGAGAATCTGATTAACCAGGTTTTTTTCAATCCTAACTACAATTAAAAATCGTAGAGTTAACTGCTTAGCCTCTCTGAACATGTTTTTTGTTTTGTTTTGTTTTGTTTTCACCCATTAAATAGAAATAATACTAACGGCCTCAATGTTTTTTCTTGAAAAAAAAATTCAAAGATAACTTTAAAATTTAGCCACATTAGTCTAGATTTCATGCGAGGTCCCAAGATAATAGATAACACATCCCCAAGCTCGGTGGAAGACCACCATGCGAGGACTGCCAAAGGTGGTGTTGAAAACTGCTTTTGTGGTTCTTTGCTGACCACCCACCTCTGGCATATAATGGGGGAGGCAAAAGACGCCAACACTTAGTGGAGAGTTAGACAGGGGATTTCTGGAGAGAGCTGTAAGTACTTTGCATATCTTTGTCCTCTCCCTCCCTTAACTCAAGCCTGAGGAAAGGGGCTCTAATGGGATCTTTGGAGGGCTTGATGTTTTCTCTATATTCAGGAGATATGGTGGACAGGAATCTGACTCCCACTGGTAAATATGAGAGGTTAGAGAGTAGCTGGCCAGATGTTCTAACTTCAGAGTAAAGGGAGGTTGCTGCATAGGAAACAACCTGCACTCTCAGAGTTCATCAAAGCAGAAAATGCAGAAGTGTTTTTCTCAAAACTAGATCAAGACCACACAGAGAGGGAGATGATCTAAAGACCTGCTAGGTCCTGACAAAGTACCATGAGAAGTTAAATCCTTAACTGACTGGGACTGGTGGTGCTAGGAGATGCCTAGCAGCTGGGAAGGAGTCTGCAACACTCGGCAAGTAGAATAATGTTTGCCCACATCAGGAGAACCCCTGTATGGGATAGGGACATAGCATTCCAAAATACAAAAACTCCCTGGGAAAGAGCAAGCAAGGTCAATGCCTGCCGGGCATAGACGGATGATTCTATAAAGTCTTCACTTATGTATAAGCGCTATCCTGCCCACCTTCCCTTTCCTTCACCTCCACCAACGCAAAAATTGTTCTGTTTTGTTTTAAATCCACAATTGGAAAATATGTAAGGAGATGCTCTAAAAGAACATGAATAAACTGACCTCACTTCTCACCACAGGAGACTGGTCAGTGGCAGTTCTGACTCCAGGCAAGTGGTAGGGAAAACTACTCCATTCAAATGAATTTTTGACTTTACTATTGTTATTATTGCAGATGGTAATGTGATTTGATCTGATTGTGTCCCCCAAAAGCATAGGCTAGACACTTCATTTGCACCTCAACATTGTTCCAGGATAAAGCCTAACCCCCCCCCCAAAAAAAAAGCTTTCTAAGGACAGTTAAGGTGCAGATAATAGATTATATCAAAACTAAAGCAGAAAATTAGAAAACTGAGCATGGAAAGAAAGATTTAAGCAGGGAGGGATTAGGTAATATGGGGGAAGGGCTAGCCTGAGGGAAGGGTATATGAATAGCCAAATGAAAGCTTACTATGTCACAGCCCAATTCAAAGTACAAGTGAAGGAATAGTAAAATACATGTGATATTAACGAAGAGGTGGAGATACTGGGGGTTGAATGATTAAGCAGGGATGGGGGAGAGGGTTCCCATAGAGGAGATAGTGGGATTAACAAAACTAAATATGTGTGGGAAAGTATTATGGAAAACCACTATTTTCAAAATATAGCCTTAAGAAAAGAGTTTGAACTGAATTATTCTACATGGGTGGACAATTCTGCTCCCAAAAGGCAGGAGATGTTACATAAAAATAGCAGTGCACGGCGTGAGATACTTCCTGAGTTATTAGGCCAAAAGGCCCCAAAGGTCTCCAAAACAACACAGGCTGTTGTCATTGACCTTGTTCACCTTACCATATAGTGCTTAAGACACCACACATTTTTGGCTGCAGGACATAGAAACATCAATCTCAAAACCAACTGGGAAACAACCTCCCCCAGCCCCACCTTGGCTAGCTTTCACTGTGCTGGAAGGTGCTATGCAAGCTGGTGGGAGAGAAAAAAAAATCAATAGTCTTATCCAAAGACGGTTCCTGAATGTCCCAATACCTACCAGCTTAGCAAGATATACCCACTGGTATAATAGCGCCCTGCTGATTACAGGTTAACTAACCACTTTCTCATAGAATTTGAGGCCTGCTCCATAGCATGGAATTTATGCCTAGTCTATATCCCTGAGCTGTTATATTTTTTTATTTTTGTGGTGTTGGGATTGAACACACATGCTTATACATGCCAGGCAAGCGATCTTCCAAAGAGCTATCCCAACACAAAACACTTTTGTTATTAGTACATCCATTGAGGGGGAGCCCTCATTCTCTAATCATTTAGTCATTATGATTCTCTTTTAGTTTTAAGAATTTCATGCATGTATACAATACAATATGATAACATTGGCATCCATTTCCTCATCTACTCTACCTAGGTACAACAAATGTGTCTCTACTTTTCTGGACCTGGATGACCATCAGTCAACAAAGCCAAACAGCTACATTATCTTGGAGCAGCTAATGTGTCTGACCTATGTGACCATCTATTGGCAGAGATAGGAGAAAATTTGATTTTAAACCTTGGTCCACACAGTCTTCAGGTCTGGACCCCCCACCCAAATACATCAAGATGAGTAGCAAATACGTATTGCCAGGCAAGAGCTTCCAAAAAAAATAAATGAATAAGTGTTGCTTGGGAGTTGGAAGGAGCAAGAGGAAAAGGAGTGAGCAAGGTCCCTTCTTTTTTGCCCATATGCCCACCAGCTATCCCAAGGCCACCCATTACCAGCTCCTTCTAAATCAGTCAAAAGTGATGCATCTTTAAAACCATAAAGCAGTGCAAAGAATGTTTTAATCAGCTGGAAGAATATATGGTCAGAGGGGCCTTACTCTGTTCCCTCTTTGCTAGTCCAGTTGGTTCTTTGTGAAGATGGGTGTGTGCACACGTAGTTAAGTTCTCATTTCATTTGGCAGCAATCTTGCCCAGCTTTACAAGGAAAAGTTACTTTTAGATTCTCCTTTTGACAGCGAACTTGGCCCCCTTACTCCCTGTTGAAATCTTACTCTCTGTAGGCGGAACTGGGATAAGAACAATAAGATAAAAAGAGAAATAAATTAGAAAGGAGAAAAAAAAACCTAAAGAATGAATAACTCTCTCAAAGTAGTCACTTAGAGCGAGTGAACAGAATGTTTAGAAGGGTTGACTATCTGGCTTTCTGGCCTTAAGGTAGACAGCCTGTACTATCTGGGTCTTTGTTCTGTGGGCAGGACATAGAGAAAATAACTAGTGATTACAAATCAGATGGGATATCCTCTAGTATTTGTTATCTGACTTTCACAAAGTACTGTCCAAACTTAAGGTTCTAAAGCTAACTCTGCACCTGGCCCAAGGCCCTTGAATACTCCTTAGAGCCCAAACCTGACCACAAGGGAGCCTTCATGCCATTCCGAAAAGGACTTCTGTAACTCTAATTTTTTCAAAACCTTATTTTTTTTAATGATGGTTCTTAAATGCCTTAGCCTCCCTTATAGCCCACCACCTACCAGAGGTAGTGGAAAAGAAAGGATATGGGGAAATGGACCTGTTTAGAAAGTACTTGGAAGAAACTCTGTGTTGTCTGGAAATAAGCAGCTCAGTTCACAGGTTAGCAGGCAGCAGCAGCTTGATCTACTCACCAACACTTTATGGACACACCAGCAGTCCAGTTCAGTAGAGTCAGGTTAACAACAGCAGTACAGGCCTCAGGCTCGGCTCAAGCCAGCAGAAGGGACCTAGCGGGACACCAGGAGGAGTTCTTGGCTGTGCCTCTCTCAGAGAAGTGATGATCAGCAAAGAAGCAAGATCCCCAAGCATTGCACAGCTAGCTGTACTAACAAGCTAAGCTCTGCCTCTCTGGAATCCTATTTATACCCTTCAAACATCACATGTCCTCCATATACCTCACCTCGGCACATGCATCTAATCAGCTCAAGTCCACTGAAATGGCCACAAACTGCAATACGCAATCAGAAGTTTTTTGGTGCATTTCTCTCTATGGAGTCCCAACATATGCAGCTCAACCCTATAATGTAAGGTGGACCAATGCATGCATGTTGTTAGCAAAATTCCTTCATTACATGTCTTTTCAGGTGCTTGCTTTAGTGGAATATCATCTCTTCTGTGTCTGTTTCAGCGAAACATTCCTTCACAAGTTTTCCTTAGCCTTTCATACCTGTGTTTACTTAAACAAAACATTCCTTCACATGTTTGCCCTAGCAAAGCATCATCCAACTGATTTTCCAAATAACCCTTAAGTTTCCACTTCAGACTTCCCTTTACTCTCTTCACAACTGAGGAACAACTGAATGGGAATGCAGGTGCTCAGTGTATTTTATGTCTGTCAGTGTGAATCAATATTCTGGAGTGTATACATCTGAGAGTTGTATAGACAGGTATGCATTAAAAGAAGGGAAAAGAATGCCCATTTATTTCTCACTCTACAGGAGAATAGAGAAAGCTCTTCCTTGCTCTAAATGTTGGGATTCCAGTGGAGAGCAAGGCAGACTAGAGTTTGCCTGTGAGGGTGTTCACAGAGGCACAGGGATCCATAAGTGTACATGGGAATGTGTTTGTGAAAATGTGTGCCCAGATATATGAGGACGTATGTACATGTGTTTGAGACTACATGTGAATCAGTAGGTGTCTGAGTGCTTCTGTGCACATGTGCATGTGGTAAGAGAGTAAAAAGAATCCCTGATTACGATGCAGGCTGTTAAATCTATTAAAATGCCTTTGAGCTAAAAGGCTCTGGCTTAGCCATCTGCACTGCTCAAAACAAAATACCACAAACTTGGTAACATCAAAAGCAGAAATCATTTTCTTACCATTCTAGAGGATAGCATACCACATCAGGGCACTAACACGGAAGTCTAGTGAGAGCCATTCTCTGCTTCCAAGATAGTAAGTATCACATTGAATTCAAACGTAGCATAAGGCAGAAAGGCAACTAAGAAGACCTGTTACAAGGAAGTTAATCCCATTCATGATGACAGACCCTCACTCCTTAACCACCTTCCAAAGGCCACACCTCTTAATGCTGATGCCTTGGAGACTGAGTCCAATGGGAATTTTACAAGGCACATCATCCTTAAAGCCATAACATTCCCTTGGAATATCAGTCTAGTTTACTTCCCAGTGTCCCAGGTTTCAAGGAAAGTTCCATGAGACAATCCAACAGACAAACAAAAGCCTGAATAATACATACACCAGCTACTTCTGAGCTCCAGAATCCTCCCTAATGAAGATGAGTTAAATACAAATTTCAAGTAGAGGGCTATAGGGAACCTGGGACACAGAGTGAAGAGACTGGCCTAGCCAGTCAAGTGCTGTGTCCAGGAGGATTTGAGCAGGTAAGCAGAATGGTCGAGTTTCTTCTTTATGTGATTCTGTCCTCCAAAGAGAAAATCAGCTATGGTAAGAAACACTACAGGAATCTCTGAGGTAGCAGATGTAACAGCACATACCTGGGAGAGGATGAGTCTTCACTTAAGGAAGAGTATAGTAAGGAAGGAGTAGACTACGTGTCTAACCTATCGCCTGAGCCTGTTGCATTCATTAGGATGTGGAGACTGAGCTCACAATTGTTTTTAGTATTTTACACAATGATGTAGTTTTCCATAAACCTAGAACAACAGCCCTGTAAAGTAGGTATTACTTTCCTCAGGTTACTGGTAAAACAATTGAAGCTCAGTAGAGGAGAAAAAGTACACACACCCTGGATGATAGATTGAAGGTTTAGATCACATTTGCTTCAAATAAAGCATCATGTTAATAAGCATTTCTAAAGTACCTGCTTTGGTCCCTTTGACTGCTTAGAACTCCATGCACTCTCCATTTAGTCTGTCAGTGGTTATTGTTCCGTGCTTTTTTTTTTTTTTTCAGAAGAAAAGAAATGAGATTTATAAATGCTGGCAAATTTTGTCACAAAAGCCTGCTGGTTCAATCCATCTCACTCTAATCTCCATAATCTTGCAACAATTCAGCACTTTTGTTCCCAAATCAGGAAAAACACATTGTAATAAAATTCAGAATAAATGAAATTTAAGAACTCCTGTGGGTTGATAGTACAAAAGGCTTAGATTATAATCTGGATTGAAAAAGTTTCATCCTCAGGTCTACCTATTTTCTTGGTGAGCAAAATAAGATAGATCCAGAAAGGGATCAGAGAGTTAACATTCACTGTCAATTTGACTTCACTTAGAATCACCTAGAAGATATACCATCTCAAGACATGACTGTGTGGGGATTTCCAAAGAGATTTAACTGAGGAAGAAAGACCTACTTTTTGAATATGAGTCACATCATCGCATTGACCAGGGTCCTAGATTGAATGAAACATTTTTTAAAAAGCTAACAGAGTACCAACATTCAGGTCTTATTGCTTCCTGTTTGCAGATGCAAAGTGACCAGCTACCTCAAGTTCCTGTCATAATACTACATATCAAACTAAGCCAAAATAAATCCTTCTTTCTAGAAGTAGCTTTACAGGATATTTAATATATATATTTGTGTGTGCGCATGCATGTAAAACTAAAAGAAATTGTTACTGGGAGTGGGGTTGTTGCTTGGAGAGAGCTGATTGTGTGGTTTTCAAAGCCTTCTAAAATATTTTGTAGAATGAGTGCTGAAGAGTTTGAAGTTAAAGTCTAAGCCCTAGGATGTGGTAAGTGGAGCTTAATGGGGATTTTTGGTGAAAGTTTCAAAGATCAGAAGGCTGACAGAAGTACAAACAAAAGAGGTTGGGTTGGTGAGGTTTCAGAGAGGAAAGGAACTCTATTAAGAATTAATGTTGCATCCTGACAAAGAATCTGTTTGTATTCTGTCTATACCCAAAAATTTTTGAAAAAACAGCAATGAACTAAGTCACTTGGTGGAGTATAGGATGAGTTTTCAAGGTGGCAGTTTTTCTAACCCACCTAGCTCCCTAATAATTGAGGTGAGACCTATTGATTTAGCCAACACTATTTATGCACAATAACTGAACAGATATTCCTATCCCTCTATGCTATCTAGCTACTTCCCCAAGCACATGCTCCAGGTTACTTGTAGTTTGTCTCTCCTTACTTGCTCTGCTCAAAGTCTGTCCTAATGGAGAACTTTTAGTGATTCTTCCTCATGCCCAGCCCCATGGAGGCCTCCTCTTCCTTCTCCTCCTCTCCCTTCCTCCACCTTCCTTGTGACCAATTTCTTCTCCTAGGCCATCACCTCCCTTATTGTGAACTCCCTTCCTGGCTCTTCTCCCTTGGAAGATCCCGAGCTGGGATCAGAATTCCAGCCTTTCTATCCTCTCTGCCCAGTCATTGGCTGTTCAGCCTTTTATTAACCAATCAAAGATAATTGAGGAGCATTCTTTACACCATATAGATACAAGAGATTCTCTGATGTTCATGACAATGCCCATGCCTGGATTGTAACTTGATCTCAGGGTACAGAAACCAACATCTGAATACAAAGCACAAGAACTTCCTCCAACAGTGCAGGAAATCTGAAGACAGCATAACTAAAGACAAAGCTTTCCCATAGTTGTTTCTTACAAAGCCTTTTACGATGAGAGAGGTCAGAAATACACAAGAAGGTGCAAGTTGGTAAGAAAAGCTGTGTGAGCAAGTTTAAAGTTTACAAACATAGTACAGAGAAAGCAGCTCTTATTGTTAAAGACATTGGCTGGTACAAAGAAAGAGAAACCACAAATCCTTCACTGAGACCATAGGAATGATGTCCTGAAGATAGGACATTAAGCAACAAAGGCCCAAGCTTGTGAAGATGCAGACTCATTTACAAAGAGAAATCCCGAGCTGAGAATGAAACTAAAGGTGTTTCCTGCTTAAAACAAACAGCCTAAAAGTGTTCTCCAAGAGTCCACAGAGTCCACTATTGCTGTGCCAGAGGGAAGATCTGTGCCACCTTCAGTTGGCAGACAACCTTAGCAATACTATCCACACAGTTTTTCAGGCATGCAAAATGCAACACCGTAGAATCACAGAGGCTTGCATCAAGCTTCTAGAAAGCTGCTAGGGCCAGAAAATGTGAGGAAGGGTCACATTTCCTGCAGGGCCATTATGTAAAGTCATAAAGGAGAAGCCAAAGTTGCAATGAAGACTGCAAAATTTTGGCAATGCTGAGACATCTCTCAAGAAAAGCTGAAGGTACCAAGTAGAGCTATTCCAGGAGAGAAGCTCTAGTAGGGCTGGAAAGGCAGGGCTACTGAAAACCACTGGATCCCAAATGATGCAACAAGTCCCAGACAAAAAAAACTTTATGATTTACTATTTGACTTGGTTTTGGTCCTGTTTAGAATTAGTCTTTCTCATTCTCTTTTAGAATAGGAGTCTTTACTTTTTGCCATTGTATATTGTATGTCTCATAATTAGAAGATTACCTTTAGTTTCAGAAAAGACTTTTGACTTGGGACTTTTGAATAAGGTTAGAACTGTTAAGATTCTTAGGGGTCTTACAAATGAACTAAGCATTTCACATTAGAAATCGCCCATGGCCTTAGAGGTGAAATGTCATGGTTTAAAACTGGTGTATTTGAATGTCAACAGAGCAAGGATATGGTTAATCTTCGTTGTGAACTTTACTTGAGATATAATCACCTTCAAGACACACACAGAGGTATGTCTGTGAGGGTGTTTTCCAAAAGTTTAACTGAGAAGGAAGACCCACCCTAAATGCAGGCAATAGTATCCCATGACCTGGGATCCTCAACCATGGACACTATGTGACCCACTGTCTCAGTCTCCTTGGCCATTTTATTCCCTCAAACTGAGACCCAAAGGAGCTTTTGTTGTATCTTTTGTCACAGCAATATAAAGCATCAAGGTAAACAGCATATGTCTACCTTCATAAGTTAAATGAGAGGGTAAAACATGGCAGTAATAAGGATATTATGAAATAAGAAGCAGACCAGTAAGAAGGAAGGACAATTGCGGGTGATGGGGAATAAATCACCCTATGGACGAACTTTATATACATGCATCAAAATGTCATATTGAAGCCCACTAATTGTGCAACTAATATGGATAATGCATGAGTGACAAATCCTTACTGGAGATTAAAGAACCACAATTCTATAATCAATAATATTTTTAAAGTCATATCTGACCTCATAATTTCCATTCCCTACCTCCTCCAGGGATGGAACAACTGTGTTCTCTACTGAGTAACCATGTAGGGCTGGAGGCAAGATACATGGCCCAAATATCCCCATTGTACGATTCAGGCAAAACCCGATGAGCACAGGTCCTCTCAGTTCCAACCATCTAGAATTCTGTATCCTTAAACCCATCAGGGACCTGTGCCTACTACAGGGTCAGCCTACTACAGGTTCTAAAGCATTCCCACTACATAGTCAGACCTGTGAAGGATCCAAAAACTACAATGCTTGAGACATTAAATTAAGAGTCTTCCCACCAGAAAATCAGACCTTGAATTTTACTATATCCCCTTCCCCCCCCAACATCAGCAGGTTCACTTGCACTACCATGCTGACCCTGGCACTTTTTCTAGACATTCCCTGCCCTCTGCCCCATTTTCATTTCTTTCCACTGTCAATTAAAGTCCTACTATAAACCAGGCAAGGCATCAAGAACCTGACTTCCAGAACTACTGTCCCCTAACTACTGCCGTCAGAAGCCTTGGGTAATTCATATGAATAGATATTGGTTGTTGTACCCACTCTCTCATGAACTTACAACCCCAAAGTTGGCCATTTAAATAATCTGAAACCATACTGGCTCCAGTACTATCTCTCCCTCCCCCACTGGGTTATCTGCCAAAACCCCAGCATGCTTTTGGTCAAGCTTACCCAATTTACCACATGAGCTGAATTCTGACTTTTTGGTCCCAGAATCTCTAACCTCGCTCCACCCTAATGCCTGAAACTCATTCTTGGCCCCACTTGAAAGATCTTTAAGACTGAGTAAAAGCCATCTGCTACCTCCAAGTGCACAGACATGGAGACCCATCGGTACTTCTTTCCTGCCCACAAAGTGCCATCATCAGAATCCAGTAAGAGCTTGGCTCTCTGCCTTTATCAAGGTCTCTGCAAAGTCCTCTTCAAAAGACACAGTTGTCAGAAAACACACCCAAGAAAGTGGTCAGGAAGTAACCAATCTGAATTATTTACTGTCCCATGGAAGCCAGCCAGCAGTTTCTGGTCATGCAGACATTGAGAAAATATTTATGTGGGTCCTGATGGCTGCTTGGCCAGGAAGACTGCCCGATGTCATTCTTTCTTCCTGCTGATAAGGCAAAGCTACATATCAGACAGCTCCTAGGAAACCCAGGCGGAAAGCTTTGGCCTCTGATCAGAATGGGGCATGTGTCTAAAGCATTTGGTTCCAAAGCCTGTCTTTGCTACTGACTGGGGCTTCCGTCCCAGGGTCTGAGGTCCTGGGTCTGTGCCATCATGGCATAGACCAGACAACCTCAAGGACTTTGTGATAGTATGAGATGGCAACTCAGACAGAATCAAATGTATTCTCCAGACCTGCCACCATGGTGCCATTGGTTCATCACAGAGCTATTTTTCTTGGCATCCTGGAAACGTTCCTGGCATTCCAGCATCCTAGGATTTTTCTTTCCCCTTATCCAGTTTCTGTAACCAGATGGGAGAGCTCCATAGGGACAGAAAGATCTGCGCTTAAAATAAAAACGGTAAAATAGAAAGGGGTGAGTTCAAGCAGTGTTAATCATGTGTCCCATACTAAAGCTTGGTATGCAGCCACATGAAGTGTCCTGTGACTTGTCCTCAAAGCCACCCTGAAGCCCACCCTATTCTCGGAGAGGTCAGACTAGGCAGCTCCAGGTAGCTACAATGCTTTTCTTATTTCTGAGCTGCCTCCTGTGTTTCCTACCCATCTCTGGCTACCAGTCTCCTCAGCCATAGAGTTCTGTCCTTGTCCATAATCACTTTATGCCCCTTTCTTGAAGGACTTCTGTCCTCCACAGATCCCCATTCCTTGTGAACAACCTTGCCTCACAGGTCCCTTCGAAGGTGGAATCTCCTGAAATACTTACCAATGGCAGCTTACAGACACAGGAACATATCCAAGAACCTGAGTTCTTATGACCATTTTCTGACCTCAAATACTACTGATACCTTCTCAGAGATGGTCCATGCCATCTAGCTCTGTCTGCCTTGGTTTTTCTGAGCAGGAAGCATTCCCAAACTTCCTACCCCTTCAGACCTGTACTCCTCTGGGAAGTTTTCTTTTGAAGCTATGATTTGGTAGCCATTGAGAAGTAAAAATCTGGTAATCTTCTATACTGGTTAAGTGCATTAAATTAATGTTTTCTAAAGAAATTAAGGATAGGCCTAACTCCTATGGAATATCATCTCAACATATCTTATCTGAAGAACTATTCTATGCACATTCCTTTGATCCACTCAAAGGGTGAACAGCTAACACCTTTTCAATGCAAAACATTGTGCAAAGAATCAGTAAGACAGTATGCAAAAGAAACAAACTCTACCTCTCCCAGGTACCTAAGGTCCTTAAATCCTACCTCAGAACCTATCAGGCTCCCAGCCTCTTCTACCCTGGCCCTTCCTTATGCTTTCTCCTAGCTTCAATTCACAGAACTGTGACATTTCATTAAAGCTGAATTTCATTTCATTTCATTTCATTGGATATCAGAGCCCAAAGAACCCTTAAAACTAGACAAGGTACAAAATTTTAAAAGGGATTGAGTTTTACACTATAGGCTCCCATCTGCAGTGCCATGCTCTGTGGTATAAAGCTGTGTCATCCAGGATCACATCCTGAAACATTCTGACACAGAAACCTTGTAGCCAAAGATACAGAGAACCAGAGGGAGGCAGAGCTGGACCCAAACAGGAAGAATAATTCCCACCACCAGACAAGACATTCTACTAGTTAATATAGTTGTCTCTAAAATTAAGTTCATAATACTAAGAGGTCACATGCATTAAATTTACTGCTGTTCCAAAAAGGAAATAGACTAAGAAATACAAAATAACCTCTAAGGTCACAGCCCTTGATTACTTTAAAATCATATTCAGATCATTTTAATTTTATAGTCACTTTCGAGGTACTCAGCTGTTTGAAAGAGAAAAAGAAAACATCCAAGGAGCCAAGGACTACTAGTGGCTGCTGTTGTGATTAGCCACGATTAGAATGTCAGTCATCCCAAGGAAGTTGCATGTTGATATTCTAAATTTATTCACAAGGAAAAATAACTAAAATGCAAAAAATGTGCTGTGGTAGTAGTCTAGGTAGGAATGAAGAAGTACAACCAACATCAGCGGAGGTTTCTAGTGGGCAAGCACAGTCACTTCTTAGAGAGAAGACACAGGAACAGGCCCCTGAATGCCGGGAATAAATTCATTCAAGAGGAAAGGAAGGAGGCTCTCCACAGATGTCCCAAGCTAAAGAGCTGTGAAAGATTATTTTGCCGTCTGGGAAGCAGCTGGTGAGTAGAGAAAACTGACAAGATACAGGAAGAAATCTAAAGGTTGTTAGGGGAAAGGAAGGATGCCCTTGCTTTATATTTAAAGACATCCTAAAAAAAAAACGTTCAATTAGATAAACAATATCTTATAAGTTAAAGTCTCTAAGCATGGAGAAATTAATATGCTGTAGAAAGAATATCTTGTGTATTGTATGGGTACATCACCTGTCAATAATAAATCTGATGGCCTGCAAGTTAAGCAGGAAATAGGTGTGACACCTGAGAAGTCCAAAGAATTCTGGGATAGAGCCAGGTGGGGGATTCACCCAAAAAGACGTGAGGAGATGGACTCATGGTACCTGAGCACAGGTAACCAGCCACATGGCAGAATGTGGATTAAAATAAATGGGTTACCTTAAGTTATGGGTCTAGTCAGAGGTGAGCCTAGCTATATAGCCAAAGTATGTGTAAATATATTTTGAGACCGAGTCTTATTTCTGGTAGCATGGAGCTTGGAGGAAGAACTGGACCCAATTTCTACAGTATTGTTTTTAATAATAATAATAACTGGTCATATGTATCAGGTGTAAATCTCAAATTGATTTTTAACCCTAAACAACAGTTCCGTGAGTTGGATAATTGGTCTTCCTTCAACAAAAGAGGAAGGTTGGGTCTAGCGTCTTGTAACTGTCCCCTCTGGGCCCAGGACTGTTCCTCAGGAACACGCATTCAGATCCTGAGCTCTGGGCCAGCATGGGCTGGAGAAGCGAGCTTGGGTTTCTGGCTTGGTGGGAGACCGGAGCAGCTGCTAGGTCTCATCTCACTTTGAGATTGTAAAATCCTGCAACTCAGCAGCAAGGCTAGCTGCCTGCTGGGACTGATGAGCTAAGCCGTGGGTGGTCAGGAATGTTTCAGGACTTCCTGGGCCCAGTGTTCCAAGTCTAAGTGTCTGGATTAATGATCCATCCCCAGGAGAGGGAGCCGAAGCCCTGACTGAAGCCAGGCGCGGGGCATGGATTCGACTTTATACTCTCAGTTTGCTTTCAGCAGAGACGCCCCAGGTGGGCTGGACTCTAATAATTAACAACCCCTGAGCCCTACAATATGAGTGACCTAGGAGAGGAGAACATTTCTAGCAATGGGTGATAGGAGCGGAAACCCCAACGCATAAGCGTGGACTCCTAGCAGACCACTATGCCCACCCAGCCAACACAGTGATCCCATCTGAATTTTCCACACTGAACGATTGGAGTCTTACCTTTGAGTGTCATTAAGCCTTTATGGGGACAAAGCATTAGGATTCGCACCCTCACCGAATATATGAAAAAAAATCATGTCAGGAGAGGGCAGAGGTGCCCTTACTTTGAAAACAGTGATTACACCAGGATTGACATTTATCTAACACAGGAAGGCCACCTCTTTCAGGAGTGTTGAGACCCTCCCTGAGGTGAGAGAAGGAAGAGGAGTGGTTTGGTTTGTATTTTCCAAGTGAAATCATGACAGAGGTGCTCTGTTAGCCACACATATATTTAATGTATACTGAATACATATATTCAGTATTATAGCTGCTGTGCCAGGTGCTAGGGATAGCAAAACGGAGTCCTGACATCATGAACCTATAGTCATGGCCCAAGGGAAAGTGGAGTGTAGCAGGGAAAAGGGACATGCAAACTCTGCTCATTAATAATAATGAAGACAAATTAGCATATCTGCTCATTAGAGAATCGCAAAAGTTGGAGTATTGAACACAAGGGGCCATGGGGGTGGGCACAGAGTATCACAGCAGAAATGAGTGATTTCACTCAAAACCAAGGGTGCAGGTAGTAATAGAAAGATAAAAACATCAGATAAAAGCTGACCTAGGATGCAAACTTAAGGGAGGAATGGATGTTGGTTGAGCCAATAGGAAATGGAGATCACGGGGATGGGATGATCCTGGAGGTTTGGGAGTATAGCATCTGGTTAAAGGCATAAAACTGGTTGGGGCCATTGAGTTGTCTGCAGAGCAGGATTTGAGTAAGAGGCATCCTGACCCACATTGTAGGGATTTGGGATCAGGAGTCTGAGGATAACCTGTGGGGTACTAATACACTTACCATGATAGAGGAGTTTAGAGAAGTCCTCAGTTGGGGCAAGGGGACTGAGATTAACCTTAAGGGCATTAAATGAGGAAGCAACATGGTTAGAATTTCACTTAAGGGAACTCTTGTCCTCTGTAGGCTGAGAATGCTCAGAAGAGGAAAGAGAACAAAGAAGACAGCATTTGGGTGACAAAAGATAGTGGTGACCTGCTTTTGTCATATTTACCACAAAAGACATCAACATTTTGTCTTGTCTGGAAAACTCTGTAATAAGAATTTTTTTTTACTGGAAAAAACGGTGTGCCCTGTGGTTGTCAACTGATGCTAAGTCTCCTAAATATTGATTAGTTCCACCCTCCTCTGATCTGAGAATAAACCATAATATTCTGGCCTTTCTTGTATTATAAACTTCTCCCAAATCACTTCAGCAACTCTGCAGAACATTTTCCCCTGGTGGAAAACCCTTCTATCATCAATACACATGGAGAAAGTCCTTCTGTTTCTAACCTTAGATAATTTCAGAAGATATGACTTCCCTTTCCATTCATAATTGAGTACAAGGCAGCTGAGCGTCCAAGATAAACTGGCATTGCTAGGCACCATGGATGCCAGCCTCTGCCTTACCTCAAGGCTTGAGGACAAACTCTCAGCCCAGCATTTCAAAGCCTTAAGTGGCCCTCCATAGCCTCATAATCTCCTCTCTGTTACCTCTACCTCCAGGCACTTATTATCCCACAAATATTCTGTAATATTTGTTTTCAAAATGGAAATGTCTTTTTTGTCAAGATGCTAATACTCACACTCTAAATCAAGTAGTAGCAAACCTAGAAAGCGGGAGTAAAATTTCTCTTCCCTGTTTTCCTCTCTTATAAACTCTACTCAACAATGAACCTTTGGGAAATATCTTTCCAGATTCTTTTAAATGCTTTTTCTGCCTTTGGTCAATTCTTACCTATTCTTCAAGACTCATTATAGTGGTGGTTCTCAATCTGTGGGTTGCAACCCCTTTGAGGACCAAGTATCAGATATCCTGTGTATCAGATATTTATATTTTGATTCATATCAGTATCAAAATTACAGTTATTAAGTAGTAATAATGATAATTTTATGGTTGGGGGTCACCACAACACGAGGGTCACTGCATTTTGAAGTTTGAAAACCACTGCATTATAGGGACAGTAAGATGACCCATCGGCGTCAAGTTACTTGCCATTATACTTAATAACGTGAGTTTGATCCGTGTGAGGACAGAGCTGTAACAGTCCTTATCTGCTCACTGTCATAGTCACAGTGCCTTGTATGTAGTAGACCCTCATTAACTATAAGATATGTGGATGCATGGACAGACAGATGGGTAGCTGTGTCAATGAAGGGGATGGATGCAAGGACTGATGGCATCCCTGTAAGGTGTTCAACAGAATACCTGGGACGAGGTTGACATCAAGCAGTGAAAAGGATCTCCTCTGGGAATTAGGAGCCTGGACTAGTGTGTCTGGCTCTGCCTTCCGTTTGTATTACTTTTTTGAGTTTCTCAGCCTTTCTAACATTCCATTTCCCTAAGTGGAACTGAATAGTGGGGCTGGGTAATTCTCCAAAAGCCTCTCCAACGGATGCTCCAGAATGCTCAGTTGGCGGTGACCCAGCACCCCTATTTCACACCTCTATAATTACCCACCTGCATGCCTTTTATTATAAAGATTGGGGGTGGGGGTGGGGCTCGTTAAATAAAGGGCAAAAGGAAATTGCTAGCTTGCCAAAATGACATTGCTGGCATTAACTAGATTAACGTCTGAAATGAAAAGCCCACAAAAGCAAACACAAAACAAAGAAGCAAAACCAAAACAGAGAAGCAACCATAGCTTCCGATGGGGGCTTCATGGTCAACTGCTCCAGCCTGTCTGACCTTGCAAATCAATCTATCCTTACAGGATAGGTCAAAAGAGTCACTCCTGTCTTCCCAAAGCTTAGTGACCTCAAGAGTCATTATCCTCCAAGAGTGACCTCAAGGTTCATTATGCTGAGCACTAAATCCCAGGCTAGGGACTTAAGAGTTGAGGGGGTAAACAGACAATGTGCAGAGCATGAGAGCTTCGATAGGAATGACAAGGCTGAAGAGTCTCCAGTTCCTGAGATTTAGAGCAGGAGTCTCTAAGCTGAGTGATGAGTTGTCTATAGAATGTTTCTGAGCAGGGCCTTCTGGGTAGAGGGAAGAAGAAAATGAAGTCTGAGGCATGAAGGACCACACTTCTTCAAAGCTGTAGCATGGGTGGGGAGGATAACCCTATTCCACTGTAGCTTCTTCTGGCTCTACACCTACCCCAAGATAAGGAATACAAACACTGTAGCCCAAGATATCGAAGTGCAATGCCAATCCCCACACCAAGTCAGAGTGCCAACATCCACAAACATCCATTGAGTAGTCATGGGAAGAAACTGCAGCCAGATCTGTTGCTGGTACCAACCAATTCTGAGGCACAAAACTGACCATGGACAACAAGATCAAGACAGTTTGCAGTATTGACACTCTGAAGAGATGCCATGATCCTAAGAGAGAGGACCAGCCCTATCCATGGCTTCCCACTACTCCAGTGGTGGCCATTATGCAATTATGGGCCCTACTCTACTTCCTCTCAAAAGGTATGTTTTAGCCAATATTGAGAATGAGAGAATACAGGAAAGCATTAGCATATAGAAAAGCTCCCTCTAGTTGATTCAGCTTCCCCAATCCTTACAGTGGATAACTACTTGCTAGCCTTTGCACTAAAATCTAAATCCTTGCCCTCAAGCACCTTACAGGCCTGCCATTTGGACCCTTTTCTGGCTTTATAGATACATATTCTTGGATTGTGCTGTGGATCCAGCCATTAGAGAGGGGTCTTTAATTAAAAGCCACAACTTTTTGAACCATTAGACACTAGAGTTATCACATCAACAGCTCAAGGGACATTCTTAACATGACTTACATTACCAGCTGCTTTTGCCAGGGTCATTTAGGATGTTTTTCTTCTGAAGAGTAACAATTTAATGACATAGCCACAGACATAGGACTGATTATATGCCATGGTAGAAGGCCATCCTTCTCAAACCTCAACAAGCCATACTTAATCCCAGGCTACCAGCACATGCATAGGTCAGTCCTGGTCAGGATCACCCATGCCAGACTAGGTCACTGGGTATTAATCATTGCCAAAAGAGCAGTTAAACTAAAAACCAATTCATTAAAGATTAAGCTTCCCCTCCAAACCCCTCAGGGAAGGGGAGCTGTGGCTGGGTGGCTATGCCCTGCTCTAGGAGGTCACCAACTGTGAAAGTTTTCTCAGAGAGCCTACAATGAGCAGTTTGGTAACCTAGGTTCCAGTCCTGACTCCAGTTTCAACTTGCCAGGGAACACTGGGCATGCCCAGTCTGCATTCAGAGTTTAAGTTCTTCCCTAGGTAAATGGAGAAAATGTCACTGGGTTTGCCATCCTGAGGATGGTATACATGCCTGCCTTTCTTACTCTGAAGATTCAGGTTGTCAGTTGCAATTGCAATATTGAAACCATAGAGACTTGGCAAGGAGTCACCATTCCACCCTGAGATATAGAGGGCAGGGTCTCAGACCTTCCCTTCTTGCTCTCCATACTAAACAGACTGTGCTGCTTACTCTAAAAGTATGCCTGTTTCATTCTCTAGGACAAGAGTTAAGTCCTCTGAGTTCATTCATCCACAAGGAAAAAAAGTCCTTATTTGATCTATTCTTGGCACCACTCTTTGGATCCTGCCATCCTATTGGGGTCTGCCAAACCAAAGCTTATGAACTTAGGGAAGACACAGAACCTTCATGAATCAGGATCTAATGTTGAAGTGATGATGTAATATAGAATGAAGCAAGCAAGGATACTGGGCATCATGGTCTGTATATGCAGCAGGTAGTGTGATAGCCCCCAGAGCTCTCCTGGTGACCCACCATGGAAACGGCACCATTAGCATCTTGGGTTGCAACAAACAGATTCTGTTCCAGTGGGATGTGTGAAGCAAGATAAGGGAGACATTGAAATTGGAAAGTGAACCTCACCTCTTCCCTTGCTCTTCAACCATAAAATGGTTCTAATCACGTCTCCGTCTGTAGGTGGCAGCACTGCCCCCTTTCTCCAAGAGGAACCTTGATTTTTTTTCCCCTGAGAAGACATGTCTCAAGAGAGTAAAGTGCAGAGATTAAAATGAGATAAACTAGTCCCAGAGCAAACATCCTCACACGTGTAAAATGTAACAAACGTGAATCTGTCGAACTTCCGAAGCCTCAATCCATTTGTGAAATAGTCTTTCCAAGGCTCTAGCAAGATTCCACAAATCACCATTTCCTAAGGAACCATTATTCAGAATCCATGCCACAGTCAGCACCTACAGAGCCCAGCTTGGAAACTCCAGAGCAAGAGAGGTGCTACTTGTAATTCTAGAACAGCTACCTTCTCCCCAGCCTGTTCTGCACCAGCATCTTACCTTGGAGCTTTCACAGACATTGCCTCTAGTTCTTACATGCCGAGTTCTCACCATGTGCCCTGAGCACTGCCAAGTTGGTTGCCTACACCATGTTATGCCCTTGGAACCCATGATCCTGACATCTGACTTTACCATGAGAAAACAATGAACTGAGGGGTTAACCTTGGGCTGGAAATGTAGCTTCATTGGTAACGTACTTGCCTAGCATATAGGAAGCTTTGCTTTTGATCCCAAGAACCACATAGACCAGGTATGGTAGCTGACACTTCTACCTCCAGCACTCAAGAAGATGAAGCAAGGGGATTGAGAGTTCAGGGTCTTCCTGGGTGGCATAAAATGTTTTAGGCCAGCCTAAAATATGTGACTCAACAAGCAATAACAGCAACAGAACATGTTACCTTTCCAGGTAACAGCCAGCTGTGGGAACACAAATGGGAAATTGAAGAAAGTAGAACATCCCATTCAAGAACACATGGTAGGAATCGTATAAACAGGGAAATGAGCCTGGTCTCCTGCTGAAGGAGAATTTACAGAAGCAGAAATCCAATGCAGTATTGGGGAGTAGCACCAGATTAGACTCATCTCCAAATGGTTCCTTTAAACAGTGTGCCCACTCGCTAAGAAAGTTTTGCAGAAGGAGTCAGGTATGCCCTACAGCCACTAGAAGCACTGCACCCAGCAAGCCACTTCACTTTATCAAGTCCCTTCATTTTGCTTAGCATCCCCTGGGTGATGGAGACAATCTGATAAGTGATACAAAAAAAAAAAATGCTTTAAAGTCTAAATGCTCTCCTGCTGGTGATGTTATTAATAATTATTATTACTATCATCTTCATCTTTCATGGTTTTTAGCTACCTGTTACACATTATGGATCTGAAATTTCGGAATTTCTTTATGCCTTTTGTAGACCTGTTTATCCCAGTCAGCAGCACCTCTCTAGCTTTTGATCCCTTAGTCCAGCTTAAGTTCTACAGGCTAACTCCTCATATCTGAATGGATTTTCTAGTCTCTTTTGTGGGTTTCATCATGACCAGCTGAAACTCTCTGCAATAGGGCTTCACCTCCTCATCTGGCTGGGAGAGATACCCCAAGGAGCAGAAGGAAGATACAGACTTTCCATTCTGAACCCATGACCTCCAAGCCCAGAAGTCCTGTATAAAAAAAAGACTAAGTAGGTCTTCTTAACCATCTCAGCTAAGACTGAGACCAGAGTCCAGACCCTACTGCCCTGAAGAGCACCCAATGTCCAGGATACTATTTATCCTCCAAGCCTACTGTCCTCTTCACAGGAGAACCAGGAGACCAGGAAAACCTTTCTCAAACACATTATGTAAAGCCAAAGAACATGGAAAGAATGCAATCTACTCAGAATCTACTTCGGTCTGTGTTCTACTGAGTTCAGGTTCAGTTGGACAATACGCTTGCCACTTACAGGAAGTTCACCCTCAAATAAAACCAAAGCATAAACAAACTCCACATGCAGTGAGACTGGCTGAAATCTTAAATAGAAAATTTATGGAAAGCAGAAATTTAGGGAAGATCCTGACTATACTTGCATGGAATAACCTGGGAAGACCTAAAGGCTGGAGAGATGGCTAATTTGATGAAGTGTTTAATTTACAGACGTGATCATCTTAGTGTAATATCCAGAACCTGGAAAGAGAACATCCTTGTGTGCAGAGGGTCTGGGGGTAAATTCATGGGACTTTGTCCAAAGCATCCAGGCTGGCCAAGTTGGTGAGCTCCAGGTTCAGTGAGACCCCTGCTTTAGAAAATAAGGTAGAAGGCAATTCAGGAAGACACACAATATCAAACTGAGCACAGGCAGACAGAGAGAGAGAGAGAGAGAGAGAGAGAGAGAGAGAGAGAGAGAGAGAGAGAGAGAGAAAGAGAGAGAGAGAGAGATGCTAAACAATGGAGAGGAGCTTGGTTGGCAGAAAGGTGTGTTGAGCTTCAGGGAAGGATTTCTGAATCAGGGAGATGAGCAAATACTGAAGTACTCATGAATAAAGATGGACAGGTCAAAAAACAGAGAGGACCACCTAGGGTCTACGTTCAGGAAAGCACTGCTGGTTCTAGTCTGCCTAGCAGAGGCACTGACAGGCCTCCTCATTTCCTGCTCTTTCAGAAAGCAGCTTAGTGGCAACTCTGATTGAAGCATCTAAAGAACACTCTGACTTCCTTGGGCAAGACTGTCAGGTTTCTCCCCAAGAGAATCCTGAGCATCTTTTTATTCTATCTTTACACATCAATGCCATGGGTCTCAGAACAGCCCCCACTGGATAAGTCTTCTCAGACACACCCTACCTCTTCCCTTTGACTAGCCTTCCACCATTGAGGGAACCTTATCTTACCAGTCAGAAGCAGGGGTTGGAGTGAACCCCAGCCCACCAGCCTTCTCTCCTACCCTCCCCTCCTGCTCATGCGACTGGGTAAATCAGCCCACCCAGTCCATCTGGAGGATGGAGAACTCTAGACAAATTTGGGGTGATTGTAACAGTAGCGTTTGCCCAGCAAATTATACTCCATGAGCTAATTAGGAAGGGATTGTGGCCCTCAGCCTTAATTAATATCTAGTCCCTAACAACTTAATCCTGGGTGAAATCATAGCAAGGATCTCACCCGAATACTGGAATTCTTTCCTCCTACAAATCACCTATATAAATACATATATTTTAATAGCAGCAATTATAAAGTTCTCTGCCAACTTCTGGGGCTGTTTAACATTCCTGGATTGAGGCCACAGCTTTTCCTTGGTCTCCTCCCTCACCACAGCCGAGGCCTGATGAATAGTCACTCAGGCAGTTCTGCGTGCCATGTAACCAATATCTCCTACCAGTGGGTCTTCGCGGGGATTTAATAAGCAGTCTGGGAGGACGGCCTGAGGAGGTCCACGAACCTAATTGTTAACTCTGAGGGCTAATCAGCCTCTGCTTCCCACCCAGAGTCCCTCTCAGCTATGGAGCCTGGTCCTCCCAGTAATGGATGGAAAATAGGCGATTTCCTGACAGTTAGCAACCAATTTTCCACCAATTAGCTGAGAGATGGTGGTCTCTGGAGGGAAGGAGATGGTTCCAGCACAAGAAACTGGGCTGGAAGAAAGAAGATGCTAACAGTGTAGGAGGCCAAAGCCTGAGAATAAAGGACGTTGGTTCCCCACGCCTTCTTCTCTTCCCCCAGGACAGCTTCAGCCTGTATCTCTGGGAAGGGATTTCTGGGGACAGCAACTATACTGGAATCTCCATGGGACTCTTCTCAGTGACCTGTTACATGGCACTCTCCCTCTCACCTCTCTTCCAGGGCAGATGAACAAGGGCCAGTTCCCTTGCATCTCTTCACAGTGCCCAGGTGACATTTATGAAATACCTCCACGGGCATTACTGTGGTGACTTGATTAATTCTGGAGTCACAATGCTGTACCCTAAAAGTCCTGAATTTGGGGCTGGACAGGTGGATCTGTTGTTAAGAGTATTTTTTCCACAATTACTAGGGTCAGAGTTGGGAATCAAGCACCCAAGTAACAAGAAAGACATCCATCCCTGCAAGCATTTATAGTTCCAGCTCAGCTTCCTCGATTGTAAAGTGGAGATGATAGCATTGCCTGTGATAAAGATTGCATGGAACAATGTGGCCTTTCATACCTTGTGAAATAATGCTCAATGAATAAGTACTATCATTAACTCCATGAATTATTAATAATCATTATGAATGGTAAATATATGCCAGTGGTAGGACTCCCCTATATGAGAACCACCACCTCTGACAATCCTCTAGTTTTTGACAAGGCCCCTCATTTCCTTCCACCTGAGTGACCCTTGCCGTCATTGACTATCTGGCCGTTCTAAAAGGCAGATGGGCCTCTGCCCACATGGCTGCCCTGGTTGACCCCTGCAGGAATGCAGCCTAGAGTGGGCCCCTCTAGTGTTTAAGTCCTAGTGAAACTCCTTTTCCATACCTCATAAGTCCATTAGTAATATGTTCCCTGCTGACTTCCTAGGCTCCTCTCTCACTAAGCCTGGCCTTGCTTTTTGTTTTATAACTTTCGGTTTTGGAATTTAATATACATAACTGCATATAAAGTACTTTAATCAAATATATCCCAGATCCCCTTTCTTCTAGGTCCTCCCCTATTCTCCCACACTTTGCCCTCCCAATTCATGGTCTTCTTAATACCTACTGAATCCATTTACTACTGCCTGGATGCATCTCAGAGTCTGCATCCCTGAGGAAAACTGAGTCTCCCCTCCAACACTGGTCTAATTTTTTATAATCCCAACTGAGGGTCTC
Organism: Rattus rattus; assembly: GCF_011064425.1. Classification (NCBI taxonomy): domain Eukaryota; kingdom Metazoa; phylum Chordata; class Mammalia; order Rodentia; family Muridae; genus Rattus; species Rattus rattus. The sequence continues at coordinate 42,210,087 of NC_046154.1, read as the reverse complement.
ATTACTGGCTGAGATCCTGTAGATTTGGACCTGCCTCTCTGAACCAATGTGAGTCTCTATTTCTTAGCTGGTTGGTACAGAAGACACATAGGTTCCCCATTTGGTCACCCTTGCTGTTGGGCCACAGGACTGTTCTGCAATGAGTGAGTAATGGCATTGCTGACACGCTCCTGAGTCACAGAAGAGAGGTCACCCTCAGCCCCGCAACTGCATATTTAGATGTGAATGTACTTTCAACTTTCTCACAATTAGCTTTTCTCCTCTGGTAACTGAAGGAGACATAGTCTTTTCCATGTTGAGCTGTCTTTTGGGGCGGGGGACAAGAGTAACAGCGGTGAGTGTTTGATGTACACTCTGTGCCAGGCAACCCATTGAGAGATTTTGCATGAATTATGTAATGGGATCACCTAATTTTGTCAGAAGGGCTTTAGGTGCACTAAAACATAGTTTATCACACAAACTGGGGCTCCTCTAGAGTAAACTTATCACTGATAATAACTACACAGGGACAAGAGGGAAATCCAGGACCATTTCAGGCAAGATAGAAGAGATAAATCCCTAAATAAAAGTAGCTGCCCTGTGTCTCAATTAGGGTTAGTGCTGTTGGGATGAAGCACCATAACGGAGTCGACTTAGAGAAGGAAGGGTTTGCTTGGCTTGTTCTACCATGGAAGGAAGGCAGGACAGGAACTTAAACAGGACAGGAACCTACAGGCAGAGGCTGATGCAGAGACCATGGACGAATGCCACTTACTGGCTCGCTCTCCCTGCTTTCTTATAGAACCCAGAAACAAAATGGGCTGGACCCTCTCACATACATTACTAGTTAAGAAAATGCCTACAGCAAGATCGTATGGAGGCATTGTCTCAAGTGAGCTTCCTCCTCTCTGATGACTCTTGTGTGAAGTTCACATAAAACCGTCCAATGCAGCCTTACTTTACAGTGGGGCTCGGACCTGGATGTGAAGATCTAAGGCCACTTAAAAGAACCACACCCTGGTGTTCTCTATTTTTAACACAGGACTTCAAGTCTCTGACTCCAATCACATGAGCAAAACTGGTTATGATGCAACATGGAGAAATCGGGGGCAGGGCTCCCTGCTAGGGGTAGAAGCAAATGACCTCCCCGCAGGATCCCCTGCAGTCACACATCTGTGTGTGTGAAGACATTTTACCCTCACACTTGTACTGGGTGCTGAGAACCACTACCTATTCTGCAGCACCTCCGTGTTACTTCAGCTGACCCTCCAGATCCTGTATCTCAGGCACTTCACAACTCAAAGCTGGAAACCCTAGCCCATCCTCCCTCTCCTCCTACTCTGTATGAACATCCATTGCCTGCCTCCAGGGAAGGGGTTCAATGTGAGTCAGTACTGTGCCTCTTTCAGTCCTGAGAAGGCCTGAGGATGGCAACCCGTGGAGGAAGATCATAAATCATTATCCTTCCTGGCTTTTTGCACCCCAGGCTGCATTTCTCTGAGTGTTACCGCATTCTTCTGCCCTTTGCTACTGATAGTTCTTAGGATAACCTTGTGCATTTAGAACAATGGCCACCTCCACCTCACCTAGGCAGCACAGTAGAAGTGGCCCTGGTGGACGGGGTTTCAGGTGAGCCAGCTCTGAGCTCAAGAGCCAGGGTGCAGCATTTGGGAGAGAAGGCCCTGTGCCTTGGCTGGACAGCACAGTGGAGCTGGCTCTAAAGGCGAGAGCATGAGAGCAGGAGAACAGACCCTACCTCCAGCCGATATGAGCACTGGTGACCTAGCCAAAGCTGTACTGGGGAGATCGAGCTCTGATCAGCTTAGGTACCTACACCCAGATCCACAGCCCTAAGTTGGCCCATCCCAAAATCCATATCATTTTCAAAAAGCTGAAACACATGAAATGGCCAATCCTGTTGGTCCAAAGCTGCAAGACCTTCATGGCCCAGGACAACAGGAAAACCCAGAGGAGTCTTGATGAGGTTCTAAGACAGAAATTTCAAACCAATGACTCAATGCAATAAACATTTGCAAGTGAAGATGTGTGGACAGAAGGATACACTGCAGAAACTCTGTGACACACTCCAGCTCCAACAAGGAGCTGTTTTCTATGCTTTGCTTTGTTGTTATTCTCTCTCTCTCTCTCTCTCTCTCTCTCTCTCTCTCTCTCCTCTCTCTCTCTCTGTGTGTGTGTGTGTGTGTGTGTGTGTGTGTGTGTGTGTGTGTTTTTATTTTGGGTGACAGATTGTATGGGTGAAGGGCAGATATGAGGGGATGAGGAGATGAATGGGACTAAGGTGCAAGATGTCAAATTTACAAAGAACCAATGAAAAGTTAAAAAGGAAAAAAGAAAGAAAGGAAGGAAAAAGAAAGGAAGTAAGGAAGAAAGAAAGAAACAAAGAAAGAAACGAAGAAAGAAACAAAGAAACAAAGAAACAAAAAAAGGAACAAAGAAAGAAACAGAGAAAGAAACAAAGAAAGAAACAAAGCGACAAAGAAACAAAGAAAGAAACAAAGAAAGAAAGAACAGGAGACCTTTCCTTTGGTTGGAGACACCCTAGGCCAGATATTAGATTTGTGAGCAAGGCTCTCTGGCTGTATTTTCGCTCTGACAGACAATTTAGCAGGGCTTCTTAGTCCAGAATACACATAGGCAGCTCCATGCATCATGCTCTATCCTTGCCAAGATGCCCAGCTAGCTCAATTTGGGGGACACACCTTCATCTTACAATCACACTTGTAATAAGCAGTAATTGATTGCTATTTGCTTCTTCTATCACAAAACAGGGTAGGAAAATGAAGAGACAGGACTGGGGAACTCTGAAAGTCCATTTGACTCATAGGAAGACGTGAATGGGTCTTGTTACCAGCTGCACTGTCCACCCCACTTCAGTGTCCACCATTTGTAGCAAGGGCTAGGTCTGTGTCTACTGGGAACATGCCAGCTACTCCATTTCCTTTCTCATGTCACTTTAGTCTTAGTATTCTTAACTTCTGACAGTCAGCCTCAAAGCTCCCTTCCCAGCCTTCTGCCCACACACAGACACACAGAGACACACACAGGCACAACACACACAGCACACACAGGCACACAGCTCACTTCTTTGTACTCACTGCAAGAGAATATGACAATGGAGCTCTGGAAAGAACAGGGTCTTGGTCACTTCCAAGCTGTGAAAGATGACAGAATTCCCTCTGAGCCAAACCCTCATAAAGCACTGTTCTTCGCTCTGAAGTATTTTAGACAGAGCTTGGCCACACCAAGAGAGCAATGTGCTCTGGGGTCTCAGACAAAAGTAATGCCAACTTTGGTCAGGCAGATCCTTGGCCTTAGGGTCCAAGAAGATCCCAGGGGCATCCTAGATGGCAGTAGATTCTGAGTGCATATGATAGCTTTTGTCTTGTCGACACAAACTAGAGTCATCAGAGAAGAAGTTCAGTTGAGCAAATGCCCCATGGGATTGACCTGTAGACATTTTCTTGATTGTTGACTGATGATTAAAATGGAAGGGTGGTGGTTCTGGAGCATATCAGAAAATAACCTCGGCAAGCAGGGGGAGCAAGTCAATAGACAGCATTCCTCCATGGGGTTAGTTAGCTTCAGTTCCCACAATGGCTTCTCTCAATGGACTATGACCAGGATATGGAAGTCAAACAAATCCTTTCCTCCCCATGTTGCTTTTGGTCATGATGTTTTATCAAAATAGAAACCCTAAGACACTGGGATTTAGCGGGGGGGGGGGGGAGGGGGTACTCAACAAGAAGTATATGTCTGGCCTTTTGAAGCCTGAATATGTAGATTTCATTTTGTTTCATAATCATTTCTGTGATTCCAAGAATCTAGAATACTAATTATTTTTTTAATTTATTACTCCATGATCCCGAGACTATTTTAACTCAGTGACTCAAAAGGCCCATATCTTGAGAACCCAAGAGGCTTAGAATTGCCATATTTCCTGAGACATGGTCATCCCTGTGCATTTCTTTTAAAGAGGCATTGAGCACATTCTGCATGAATTTATCTCCTGTACTCTTTTCGGTTATAGATTATGATTATTCCCATTCTTCAGGTGAGGAACTGAGGCATAAGTAGTGAGATAGCTTTCTTGAGGTGACACAGTAGTACCTAGTGGCCATGACCAAGACCTCTAGGTGGTAAAGGTACTATACCCAAAACGTCAAGTTGCTTGGAAGGTCCACAGCTAGTTCGTTTTAGAGCCATCTTGAGGTTCCCACTCAACCAGTTGTCCCTGTCCTTAACTCAAGCCATGTATAGTGATAAGATAATCCAGTGACTAGTATTATTAGGATGTGCAGTTTTCACTCCGTGCCCCAGCCTTCATTACTCCTTTCTTGCCACCTTTCCAAGTCAAGTTCCCTCCCTAGCCTCCAGTTCTGAATCCCCCAGGCAAAACCAGGCATATTCTTTGGGCTACCATCCAAGTTTACTTAAGGAGAGGAAAATGTTATTATAGAGATTACAATAGCTTTAAGAAACAGAGCATCTATGTACCCATGCATGACCACAAAAATGCTCATCAGCTTTGGAGCTTCCTGCGGGGACCTTTCAAGCCTTGCCTGAAGCTGGTTGGCATAGGGTAAGGGAGAAAGGATCAAAATGAGGCCAAGTAGCCGGTTGATGCTGCTCTTCTCCTCCTTGCTCTCGAAGAAGTCCAGAAAGAAGACCAAAGATACCCTTTCCCTGCTTCCGCGTGCCCTAGAGTCCTAATCGTGAATGCATATAGCTCAGTTCACATTCTCAGAAGAGGAGCTGTGGGTGGCTATTCGTGTGTGTGTGTGTGTGTGTGTGTGTGTGTGTGTGTGTGTGTGTGTGTGTGTGTGGTGTGCACACATGCCTTCATTCATGAATAAATGGGTAAGTGTGGTGAAGTGTATAGAGTATCGGGGCTCCTCCTCCTCCTTACACTGTATATGAAGAAGTGTGCTGCTCAGACCCTGCCCAGACCCACCGTGGAGCTCCAGATTTGGATGCCTGATTAAAAGAGAGTAGAAAGAGGCCGAATAAAAAGACTTCAAGAATGCCATAGACTTAACTCCCTCCAAACATTTTTTTTTAATTTTCGTGCATTTATTTATTTTCTAGGAAGAAAAGAAAAAAGAAAACCATTAAAGTAAAATTCCTGGGGTCAGGAGCAGCCAGAAGTCTGGCTCACATCTCCTGCTGGGTAATTATCTGGCATTTAGCACCCCTCTTCCCAGCACTTGTAATTAGCAGGGAAATGAAGATGCTGTCATCCCACCTCCCAGCTTCTCTCTGTTGCCCAGAGGCTATGGGAGAAGTTCTTTGAGGGTGGGGATCAGTGCAGCAAACTGACTGAATGAGGGTTAGATAGCAGAAGGGACTTCCAAGACAGTAAAAACATCAATAGGACAGTAACTGAGGGTCTTCTGGAAGACTTTCTACCTCTCCTACCCACAGAGCCATGTCTCATCTCTGAATTTCTACAGGGAATGCAGAATAGGCTGCACCCCTTCCTACAGGGAGCTAACCCGGCTTTGAGTAAACAGCTGTGTGCTAGCAGGATCTCACTGCATTTACCCAAATTGTCCCAAGGGCCTCTCTCATGCCTATCTCTGGTCAAAGGTGACCTGAGCCACCTGGAAATGCAGTGACCCCAAGAAAGAGTTAAGAATCTGGTCAAAAGTGACAGGAAGTAAGTGAGTGAGGCAGGATTATCTACTTAGTTGGGAGGGGCTTAGTGAAAGCAAAAATTGTGTGGAGTAATGTGGGTTTTAACAGTGAAGACGAATTTCTTGGAGGAAGCTTCCAGCAGTCAATACTATTTAACAAGATCTCTGCCTATTTGGCTATTGTTCTCATCCTTCACACGCCATCCACTCTCTATCTCTTCTGGAAAACTTCCCTATCATCCCTAAGCTAGTCTGGATCTTACTATCAACTCCCAACTACCTCAGCCTTCCTCAGTACACTCCAGGGAGCAACCAGGAACACAGAGGACCCAGACACACAAAACAGAGTCTTTACTCGGAAGATTTGGAGGCTGGAATTAAACCAGAAAGGCCCTTAAATGACAGGATAAGGAAAGACATAACTATTCTGTAGGAGAGCCTGAGCTTTTGCAGATCAATTCTGGGTCCACAGAGAAGATTGGTGACAGAGAATGATTGGCAGAAGTTGGGAAAGATAAGCCACGCAGAGAGATAGAGAGTATAACCCCAATCCCAGCAGAAGGTTAGGGTGGTCTGGACCAGAAAACAGTCATGATAATAGAAACAGACACCATGAGCTTTGAAGCCCCAGCCACCCTGGTGGCAGCAGTGCTGGGTCACCAGCCAGCTATTCCAATTATTCATAGAAATCAATTTTGTTCCACGGAGACTCAGATAAAACTCATGTTGCCAGCTGACAGTAATGGATGAGAAGCTTAGGGTGAGGAGATAAGAGGGGACCCAGAGTGGGGTGACCAGGTGGGGCTTTGCAGGCACAGGGCAGTGTGGTTAGAGGTTATCAAAACATCCCTTCAAATAGCAAAGATTCAGCGCCAGCCAGCTCAGCTATGATCTGTGTGGAGAGGGACAAGCCAGCCCTTCCCTAGGCCTGAGCCTTGAGGCCCAGATAAAAAGACCTTGAGTATTATTCCTACCAACAGGGAGAAACTAATTCAATCTTGACTGAGGTGGAGGCTCAAAAGATAAGGCTATGAAACAAGATGCCCTCTAATGCCCTGGCTCTCTGATTATGAGGAATTGCTCTCTCTCTCTCTCTCTCTCTCTCTCTCTCTCTCTCTCTCTCTCTCTCTCTCTCTCTCTCTCTCTCTCTCTGTGTGTGTGTGTGTGTGTGTGTGTGTGTGTGTGTGTGTGTGTGTGTGTAGTACTAGGAAAAGAATGGTTCCTTCGAAGCACTCAGGAGATATCAAGAAAGACAGAAAAATGACTCCCTTGTCTCGTCTAAGCATGGCCAGAAAGTCCAGGTCTCCATCACACCTTCTGGGAAAAGATTCCAGGGCAGACCTTTCTCCAGAGACATAAGCAGAAAAGGGTATAGAAGAGGAGGTTTACCAGGGGAAGAGAAAGACAATGAGAGATACTGGGGTTCCCAGAGCAGGGGAACAGAAGGAGGCTGAAGATGTCCAGGAGAACAGAGAGGGAGCCGGAGATTAACCCCAGTAATGAATCACTGACTCTTATGCTGTTTGCCTGCTGGGCATCACCTTGTGCATCTCACATGAAATAACCAGTGTCCTCCTCAAGACCACCCTCACTTTATACCAGAGTAGGCCAAAGCTTTGAAGTGAAGTAAATGTTCTCACAGTCACCACTTAGAGGATGTAGCTAACATATGGATGCTGGCAGTGTCTTAGCTAGGGTTTTACTGCTGTAAATGGCCAAGGCAACTCTTACAAGGACAACATTTAATTGGGGCTGGCTTACAGGTTCAGAGGTTCAGTCCATTATCATCAAGGCAGGAACATGGCAGCATCTAGGCAGGCAAGGTGCAGGCAGAGCTGAGAGTTCTACATCTTCATCTGAAGGCTGCTAGCAGAATACTGGTGGATCTGAAAACCCACACCCACAAAGACACACCTACTCCAACAGGACCACACCTTCTAAAAGTGCCACCCCTAGGCCTGGGCTGTGCATAAATAAACCATCACAAGCAGCCTGACTCCATCACATCACTACAAGATCCACTGGCAAAGGGCTTGCTCTATGCAAGACTAACAAAAGCACCCACAAGAGCATTGTACTCTGTATGCCTCAAACAGCTTATACCCACTGTGCAAGAGCCTCAACGAAGTGGTTTGCTCACAGTTGCATTTCAGAGAATTGGCAGGGCTGGCAGGTAGATCTATCCATCTCCCAGGTCACCTTTCCATCTTCCCTGCTAAAAAGATGAACAACTGCGTTGGGGCATCCCCCAGAGAAAGATGGGGCTGAAGGCCAACCTCATCCCACTCTGCTCAGACAGCTTTTCCTCACAGCTCCAGGTTGGCTTGAGAGGCCACATCTACCAACACTCAAGGCTGGGAGGAGATAACGCTTTTTATCTCTGCAGAGGGTTCAATAGTTTATTCCCATCCAGGGCAGTGGGGTGCCTAGTGCCCATTCTTGGAAGGTGTCCAGTGACAGGACAAATGTGAGGTACTTCCTACCCTTCTCTCCAGCGCGTGCTCCTCTCCACACCCCACTATCACCAGCACGAAACATCTTGGAGGCAGCACGTCTAAACAGGCACCAGGTCCAGCGGAAAATAACTACCTTGAGCTCAAAGCTCTGACCAGCGAGGCAGCAAGCTGGGAGGAATAGCACAGCTTTGGACTGGACCTAAACCAATGTTCTTTCCTGGCTCTACTGGCCTCTAACTGTGTGTGGCTAAGCTATTATTAAATCTCATTTTATTATAACTCCATTGGGAAGTTATGCCAAGGCTAAGACAAGAAAGATGAAGTAGGAACTGGAGAGATAGCTCAGCAGTTGAGAGCATTGGCTTCTCTTTCAGAGGACCTGGGTTCAATTCCCAGCACCTACATGAATCTGTAACTACAGTGTCAGGATATCTGACACCCTGTTTTGGCCTCCTGGGGTACCATATTGCATGTGGTACACAGAAAGATATGCATAGAACACACTGATGATGATGATTATGATGATGATGATGATGATGACGATGATGATGACGACGACGATGACGACGACGATGATGATCAAATATTCAGTAAACCAGCCCTGGGTCAGACCTATGTCTGGGACTGGGAAATTATCCCTCCTTTCCTGCTTGCACCACATGAATTTGACTACCGTGAATGAAACAAACACTATTGAAGCCCCAAAAGATAGAGCAAGTAAGCCCACTAGCACTCCTAGCACTCTCTAGTGCTCCCCACAACCTACAGAGGGTGGAGAACACCCCCTTGGGCTGGAATTCAAGTCTTTTTGGGTACCCAACTCTGGTCTCCAGACCCCAGGTGACTTACTACCCCGAACAATGCAGGCCCTATCCTTATCCTCCAGTACATCCTTCAAGGCCTGGATCATCTGCCGCCTCCAGATCCCCGAGGGAGAATGAATCACTAGCTCCGCTGTGCTTCCACAGTTCTGAGCTCATTCTTCTTTGTGTTGTGAGCACAGATTTATGCATCTATCTACCCAGAGTAAGAAAGCTCTTGCTAGTCAGCAAGAGGCATCTCCATAGCACAAATTTGTACAAACACAGATTTGTAAATGAGTCCATTAGAATATCCTAGAATGCAAGTAGTTCCTTCAAATGCTTACCTAGTACAAGTACCCTCTTTTAGAGATGCAGAGGCCTAGAGCTGGAGGCTAGAGAGAGGCTGGGTAGGTGTTAAGATAGATAGCAACAATGGAAAGGTCCAAGGTAGTAGGATGAGCTAGCAGAGGAGGCGCTGGAGTCTAAGCCTCCAGTATAAGATGTAAACGAGGATGGTCATATTTGCTCTGTAGTTGTGGAGGCCAAGATGCTCCCACGGTTCTCCACTGCCTCTGGATGAAGGTCAAGTACAAGTCAGCAGTTCCTAGTCCCCTTGTAATGTGGTCCCCACCAGCCTGTAAACCTGACGTCTTGTTAACTACATACTCAGGTGTCTAACACTCAAATCTAGAAAAGGCCCTTCTTAACCTCAGGGTCCCATTTGCTTGTTCTCCCCTGGGTACCCCACCCTTTCCTTTCTCTATCCTAGCTGAATCTGAGAATCCTTACGTGTAATCCATTGAAAAGTATTCCTTGCCACCTTTCTTTTATTCTTTATTGGTCAACCTAGGGTGCCTTTCTCTACCTTTCTCTGTGGACAGTGAGGAGGGGCATCAACCATATCGGAATGTGTTTAGACTATGTCCTCCACACAGAACACAACCTGGAAAGAAATGAAAATGAGATATTGAACAAATGGATGATGAATTAATTAATTAAGTATTAGGACAGGAACTCCAGACCACAGGTAGAAATACTGTGGATCACGGCTCTTGGGAAAAGGCTCAATGGTTAGGCACACAGACTGCTCTTGCAGAAAGCCTGAGTTCAGTTTCTAAATGCTGAGGTCAGATAGCTCATAATGCCTTGTAATTCCAGCTCCCAGACACATGACACCCTCTTCTGGCCTTCATGGGTACCTGGCATTCATAAGCATATAACCATGCGTAAACACACATGCATACATATAATTTAAAATAAGTCTTTTATAAAAGACATACTGTTGACTCCAAATCAGATTCAAATTCTATGTCAAAAGGAAATGTTGAGTGAAGAGGAGGTGTATAAAAGACTTTCAGGACAAACATGAAGAGAGCTGAGGAAGTGTTAAGAGGAAGGAGAGGTGTTCCATGGGACCCAGAGAAATGAAGCCCCATTTATTTATCTGAGCTCTGCTTCATCCACCGATCTCCCTTATTTCTGGAGAACCTTTGAATCATCAAGTCAGCATTGAGAAGGAAGAAAATCCTTGAACAAGCTCAGCCCAAGTCAACCATCCCAAGTGCCTTAGAATCATCACACCAAACTCACTTCTCCCTCCCTCCTGTCGCTCATCACCAGCCATTCACACTCCAGACAAAGCGCTTTTGGCCTCTGGGTGATTAGTTCCCTGCTGCAGGCTTCAGCCCTATCCCTTGAAACTGCCAGCTCTGCTCTACATTCCCTGGCTTTAAGCAAATCCCTATTTAGACACTGGAATCCTTGTCTGGCCCAACTACATCCAGGTATCATATAACTTCCTGTTGCGGAAGATACCATTCAGTACTATCATTCTCTCTTACTCTCTGCTATGGCTTAGTGCCAAGCATACAACCTACAATAACAGTAGACACTCAAATTACTATTTTTGAAAGGAGTTTTGGAGAATGCTATGGTTTGGATACAGTTTGAGTGTTAAGCCCCATCCCCAAAGTTTATGCATTTGGAACTTGGTCCCCAGTGAAATAACATTAAGGTGGAAGAATCTTTAAGAGCTGGGGCCTAGGGCAAGGTAATTAGGTCATGAGAACACTGTCCTGAGAAAAAGACTGAGTTCTCCCTGGACCCCAGTTAGTTCTCACCAGTGCAGGCTGTTGTAAAGTCATGACCCATGTATGTGGCTGTTTCTCTATCATGTTTCTGGTGCAGCCAAGGAACTTTTACTGGATTGTTAGCACTGTGCTGTTTGGAACTTCTGTCACCATAATCATGAGCCAAACAAACATCACTTTAAAAAATAAATTTTCTTATAGCCACTCTAAACAGACTAATCTTGAGACCTTGAGAGGGGAAATTTTGGAAATTTTACACCATTCCCAGTATCAGAGTGCTAGGTTTCCATTTTTTCTTCAACGTCTACATTGTTGGAGGAAGGCTCAGGCTCATCTCAACAGCAGCTTCTTCCAGCCCCTGAATAATACAGGGGTGCTAGAGATGCTCTCTCATTCTACCCCTAACCCCCAGTTACAAAGCACACCACTTTGTGCTGCTGCACCATCAACAAGGCTGGGAAGGACCACCCCGTCCACAGCTGGGGTCTGCTTCACCTACTTGGGGAAATGCCTGGGGCAAGCTCTCCTCACTCCAAGGCTCTATCTCTGTTTGTTATAGCTGAACAGAGCCCCAGCTGAATAGAGACCCTGCCCAACCTGGAGCCAGAGTGATAAAAGGATCCAGTAACCTATTTGCAGTTCTCCATAAACTTCACACCTAGATCCTACGGTAGGTAAGAAATACATCCATTCTTGAGACATCAAAAATTGCAGAATCTCAAAGTTTCAGAGATCTTAAGAGAACAACTAGTCATTCTTTCCTGGCTACTTTTCCCAGCCACTGGCATAAATGGAAAAATTGAGGCACAAAGATGGGTGAGAATTTTGTCAAGCACACAAAGTTCCAGTCCTTAAAAAAAAAAACTTTTATGCTCTTTGGAAATGGGAGATACTTTTGGTTGGATAGATGAATGAAGGATAGATAGATGGATGAATGGATGGATGAGTGGATGAGTGGATGGGTGGATGGATGGATGGGTGGATGGATGGATGGGTGGATGGATGGGTGGATGGATGGATGGGTGGATGCTAATCCACTCAATGCATTGAAGGCTTCTTCTTAGCCTCTCACTAGCAGCAAACCTCCTAGGACAGAGAAAGCATGAGGCAATCTGGGTAGGTCTCAGTGTTGAAACGAATGTCTCCATCCTGAGTCAGAACAAGCCTCTCTGCCCTTTGTGGACTCATCTGGGAAACCCCTGGGGACAGAACTCTTGTCAGGATGTTAATGTGGGAGGAAAAATGAAGAACACTACTTTTCTTCTAATTCTCACCTATGGCAGAAAGTAAATCAGTAGTCATTTTTCTATGGTCTGGAATGGAACAAAAGCTTATGGGAAGTCCCTAAACTGGACTTCTCTAGAGTCTGTGGACAGGGTCACAGGTCACAAAGAGTAGAGGAAGTGGTAAGTCTTCCCTAGACCCAACTTATGCAGGTGGTAAGACCTGTGATCCCTCCTCAATGACACCATCAACTCTTCAGTAAAGTGACAAAAACCAGAAAAAAATTCCATGTGTAATTAAATTTTCATGGGAAAAGAAGAAGAGCAAAGTTTTATGTCTGTGTCTGATGGTTTGACACAAGGGAGAGGGGCTGCAGACCCTCATCAGCAGGGCCAGTAGACACACATGACAACCAACTGCAGAGCAGCTGAGTGGCCTGTGACTCAGAAGGGGTCTTTCCAAAGCTATGAAGGGTGTGGAAATCCCAAAGGCCACAGAGGTAGGACACAAGGATTTGAAAATGGTTCATCTTTTTTGTTCCTTTGAGAGGCAGAGATATATTAAATGTTGACTGCGTACATGAGACACTGGGGTTTCTATTGTGAAATGACTAGACTTGGTATCTTGGATATCCTTGTGAGCATGTTTGGCTAAGTTATCTTCAGTGGGAATCTCCTCTCTCCCAATAGCTTATAAGTTCATTGAAGACTGGAGCTTAGTTGTTTCTTTCTTGATTCCCCACACCTGTTCCCTTCTGCTCCGTGATAAACAAATACACCTTTCACGCTGAGTGAGTCTCTAATGATATTTGTAAAAGTGCACTGTGTTGCTGTCAGCCACATTCACAGACCATTTAGGCAGTTAGAATAACTATAGACTAGTTTCAATATGTTTTCAACCCCCTAAAGTTGTATCATGTAGGCCCAGAGGAGTCAGTCCAAGCTCATCAAATATATCCCTCTGCCTCTAGACCAGGCTGTAAGCGAGGAATAGTCAGTATGTGTTGATTGTCTAGATATAACAAAAGTTTACAAGTTAGGGGACCTGTACGTAACTGGACTTGGCAACTAGCCCACTGGTATACTGTCATGGTCATGTCCACTGCCTGGAAACCCTCTCTCTGCCTGTCTCTCTCTGTCTCTCTGTCTCTTTCTCTCTCTTCCCCCTCATTTATCTGATCTTCTCCATAACCTCAAAGTTAAGCAAAGTGGTTTCTGCTGTCCCTGTTTGACAGTGGATCACTGAAGCATGGAGAAATCAAGTAGTGTATTCAAGGTCATGAACTGGCGGGAAGTGGTACAGGGATTTGAGCTCAGGTCTGTCAGGGCCAGGATCCTCTTTCTCAGTCAGTGTCCCTGGGGTGCATATTCCAGATGCCTCTGTTCTATATCTGACAAAGCAGCAGAGCTGAGCTGATTCATGAACTGATGGACCCAGCTTCCCTGCATCCCCTGCCTGATGGATTAGCTGGCTCTTCTACCCCCAGCATCACTGGCCAGAGACCAAAGAGAGAACAAGAAAGCTGAGTGGAGGATAGGATGAGTGGGAGAGAGCAAAGAGGCAGATGAGAACGTCTCAGCATCCATCACCAGGGCAACTCACTCTGGGATCGCACTCCTGGACCAAGTTTCCACCAGAAAATATGTCTTGCCGAAAACTTGCCAGTCATTCTCCAGAGCGAGCAACTTCCTAGGCATCTCTGGTCTAAGAGCCTCCAGGACTCTGGGCAAATGGGCACCACAGACCACAGAGCCTGTTCTGACAGGGAGAAGAAGCAGAAACTTAGAGGCAGATGTCAGACAGACCCACATGTGGGCACTGGAGGAATTGTCCGTGTCTGTTTTACTTTTTAAGTCACTCCCAACTTGCGTCTCTGAATCTCCACCCTAAATTCCCAAAACTTCTTCTAAAGCTTTGTTGGTGTTATGGTGTTGCTGGTGTTGCTGGGTGCCTGGGAGATGATGAGTGGCCAGCATTTCTCCTTTGGCCACATCCTCATCTCATGCTGAGTCAGAAGCTTCTGTCCCCTTGGCTAGATGTGTGTATCCATCACGTATCCTGCCTTGTCACATCCTGTTGGAGTCAGAACACAGAGGCTTAGCAGAAAGGAGGGGAAGAGGGGCCCAGGCCAGCAGGGGTGGGATTGTGCCTCAGAGGTAAAATCCAGAAAGAAAGGCCCCTGCTGCAAATTAGTTTCTCCCTCCTTGCACTCGAGAAACTGTTGAATGGTGTTCCTGTAGAGAGATGGACACTGGTGGACATCAGGACTGGGACTCTGCTGGATTGTGGTCACAGGCATGAATGAAGAGCTTCTGAGTAGTGGGGACAGCTCGACAAATAAATCATCAGGGCCCAGAGTGAAAACTACCCTTGAAAAGCTGAAGAAGAAAGAAAGGAAGGGAAGGAGGGAGGGAGGGAGGGAGGGAGGGAGGGAGAGAGAGAGAGAGAGAGAGAGAGAGAGAGAGAGAGAGAACAAATTAGCCTGCTGAAAAGAGCTGAGACTTTGACCCACCCTAATTTGGTTCAACAGACTTACAAATCACTATGATAAGGTCTCTGTCCTTTGAGCAGAGGTCTGAGGACTGTGGCTTTAGGTGTGACTGGATGCTTAGGAGACCCAGGGAAAACTCACAGAAGAGGCAACGCTATGAGAAAGGCATATGATCCTGAGCACCGTGTGCTGAGCAGGCCTCAGCTCCACTCAGACACGACCACTTCTGAGAAGCCATATGGATTGTTCATGTCTGTCCTGCCATGGCTTCATGGGCTGAGTTTGGGAGGGGGGAACCTGTGTCACTCACTGAAGCATCCTTAATGAATGCTGCATGTAGCCTACGTGGATGTGCACAGAAATAACTAATAGCTGGCAAAGGATGGAAGAAACGGTTTAGGCAGAGAAGAAATAAAACAGAACTGACAAGTAGAGCCCTATCGTGCCTGCCACTGGCCAGGTTGCTTCCATAGATGATCAGGTTAGTTCCCCAACTCCCCACAGTAGGCTGTATAGTGTTAAAGAGTCATAGTGTTAGAGAGATGCACAACGTTCTTCCCTTTTTACAGGTGAGGAAGTGGGACTCACAGAGGATCCACTGGGTAGAAATGGGCAACAGGAAGAAATAGCCCTGAGGTTCCCATCCATGATTCCACATCCCATTTGTGGATACGCAAGGTTCCTTTCATCCTCCTGGGCTATTTCCAATTGGCCTAGGGATATTTGGCTAAAAACCCAGGATCTAGAGGGCAGCCCCTCCCCACCTACTGGTCTACCCCAGCCCAGCTGTGTAAACAGACTCCAACTGAGCTGTTCTATTGAGGGTTGGGGGTAGGATATAAAAGGTCTGACAGGTTAGGGTGAGCTAGGCTTCCTGTGAATAGTTCCAACCCCAAGGTAGCATAGAAAACATTTTTCCTATGGCCAGGAGAGGGGCTATGGCCCTGACACCAAGTCAGCCAATGATCTAACAATAAAAATAACTGTTCACCACCTGCCCCTGCTCCAGGTTCACAGGGGCCTTGCTTGAGCGGCTATTCAAAGACCTGGCAACACAATCCAAGCTTTTTATATGTGTTGTCACACTCTATGATGGTCGCCACTGCAGCACAATGCCTGTGAGTGCCACCCCTCACAGGCAAGAAAGAATGCCTGAGGACCTCACTGGCCAAGTCTTCCTACCTGATCACATCTTTTTCCCTCCATTTTCTTTGTGCCCCAGAGTCACCCTTCTGCACCACTAGCTTCCTCACCCCTTTCCCCGTTATTAGGCCCAAATGCAAGGCCAGAATCTCAGCAGACATTACTGTAAGGATCCTAGCAAAGGTTACACAGAAGTCCCCAACATCAGCGTGGGTGCTGGAGGCCACACAGAGATCTCTTGCAGGGTACCACTGCCTAACACTCACAATCAGTACTTCCCAGCATACATTTCCTTTGCTGAGTGATTATTTTTCCTGAAGGACCACATAATCCCCATGTAGGAACAACCAACCACAAAGGCCAGCAACCAGCCGCAAAGGCCGCTGTGTTCGCACTAACACAAACACAAGCTGCTACCCCCCAGCCAGCACCATGAGACGCACGCGCTCAGCATCCGCACTTGGCTCTCAGACAAGCCGACACAGCCTCGCACATACCACCCAGGAAGTCGGGAATCCACCCTGCCCAAGGGCTGACACCAGCATAAAGGGAAGCATAACCTTGTCAAGGGGGAGCCTTCCCTCCTCAAAAGCTGCTTAAAAGCTTACCACTTGGAGATCAGACCCCATGAGTCAGGGAAGCAGTGTGTCTTAGCAGGAGGGGACTTCCTAGCCCAGGAAAATGTGCTCTGTCCTTCCTATGAATGAAATGTCGATCTGTAGCCAGTGTGACCCCGATTCTGGAATTCTCAAGGATTTCATTAGCCCCCTCATAGACATTTAACGCCCACCTACTATGTGCTCAATCGTTAGGAGGAAGCATAGGGTAGCAAATTAAGTAATGTCTGGAGTCCTGCCTCAATATTGATGCCTGATAAGGATTACACAAACATTTCTTCCTCACGTCAGACGTTCAGTTTTTGTTACAGATACAAACACTGGGACCCAGAGATTCTATGTGAGTCCTCCAAGGTGAATGATTACAGCCTCTCTAAGCTGATGCACTGCAATCCCAACCTCCCAGGGATGTTTTAAGGCTGCATGAGTTAATCCATGTAAAAATTTGAAAGGTGCCTGCCACAAACTAAGAAGTTGTCCATAGATGTTCCATCATAACTGATGTGCCTGTTAAAAAATTCTTTGTAGGAACATAATCAAATGACTCAAAATTCAGCTCCTCTCTTAACTCCAGCTGCCATATGGTCCTTTGGTTTACAGTATTTCCAACAAATAGTTTTTGATGTCAGCTCTATCCCAGGAATATGAGAAAGCGGGATCAGGCTTGGATCCAGTGATCTAAGTCTCCTCCGTCCAGGCCCTATCTCTCCCTTCCCAGTTCTTTCTCTCCCCTCTCTTGAGCAAACACTTTCCCTAACCACCATAAACAATACACACGTCTCCATGGTATTCACCCCAACCCTGCTGCTCTGCATTCTTTGTTCAGATGAAAAGCTTTCCCTCACTGCTTCCATGGTCTCTTAATTCCAGCAGGAGTACCCATGGGTCCCGCTCAAGGACAGATCTGGAGAGGCCTGTGCCCTGGGATGTAATATAAATCAGGTGGCTTTCACCCCAGAGTCATTCTGACTATGTGACCTTGAACTCCTTGAATCTAAGCTTGCAGATATGAAAAGTGTGTGAGTTATCTCCCACCGTTTGTGTGGGATAAGAGATCACGAGGAGTGCACTCTTCTTCACGCTTTCAATTCACACACACGGATTACATTGAAATCTATTTTCTTTATTTTCTTCCATAAGCTTTTCATGAATTTTTATGCCTCCTATACCTTAACCATACTAAAATCCAATTTAAAAAGCGGCAATCCAACACTCAGCCAACATATCAAGTCATTTTGAATTTCATTTCAAAGTGGTCCGTGAAATGTTCTGAAAAATCTCAAATTCCTAGGGAATAAGCCCATAACCCTCTTTGAGACCTCAGCTCAATTTTGCCTCCAGCCTGTAGTCACACCCTTCCCATCTTTTGAGGCTTGGCTCCAAATTGAATGACAACTGTGGTGTCACAATGCGTTTACTATGAGCTCCTTGGGGATACAGGCTAGAGCTGACTCACTATGGAATTTAAAGAAGCATCAATACGTCTTTAAATGAACTATGATCTGTTTTCGTTCTCCATCTCTCCAACCATTCAGCCACCCACTCATCGCCTGTGAAATAAGCACTCCGCAATAAAGGAAATCCATTCCCTCCGAAGCAGAGAGCCTTTGCCTCATTTAGTTAGGAGACAAAAGTGCCTTCTTTCCTCTCCTGAGATCCTTTCCACCCAACTCTTCCTCCTTTAGTGGTTCCAGCTGCCTTCTCGATTTCCCAGCATCCTTTTCCATTGCTAGCCATGCAGAACCTCACACTTCCATGCAGGTAGGAGTTCCTCAAAAGGAACAATGTCCTGTGGTCCACAGCTGGAGGCCTTTAAGGATATTTGAATAGGCCTTCCACCCCCTTCACACACATACACACACACACACACACACACACACACACACACACACACACACACCTTGGCCTTTCAAGCTCCAGGGTGACAAATCTAATCCCAGTCAGATAAGGAAGTTAAATTGTCTTGTGCACATTTGGCAAGGGGAAGAGAGGAGGGTGGGGGAAGGCAGGATCTCACCTAGTGACAAAGCCCCTCTTATCTGCAAGTTCTTAGAAGCAGGGGAGAGGTGCTCTCAGAGGCTGGGAACCAGAGGGCAGCTTTTCCTTACCATAGTTTCAACATATTTCAGTAGGAGAGACTACCTGGCCCTAGGAAATATTTGTCTCCAAAGAAGGAAAAAAAAATCCCACAATGTTCCTGCCAACGGGTACAGCATGGAAATAAAGGCTGAACACAATGCTTGCAGACTTCAGGCCTGATGTGGAATCCAAGACCTGTATTTGATCCCTGAGCACTCTCTATGATGTCTGACTAAGCAAAGGAGCCTGGTGCACCTATCTGTATGCTTCCCAAGATGTGGAAATCACTACTTATTTTCTCTGTCTGCCCCAAGCAGCACATTATAACACTGAACCCTCTGGTAAGTAGAGTGTGTCATCAGAACTGGAACCTCTTCCCTCTGCCCCTCCCACTGGTCCTAGCTCTGGTGTTTGTGATGACACAGGACTTCTTTGACTGTGATTGCTCCAGAACACAGCCCTGACAAGAATTAGAGGTGATATTAGGTACCCGCAAAATTCAGTTCCTAAAGATTATTTTGCTATAGAAATATCACCCAGAAGGCAAAAATAGACTGCTGTTTGATGAGGAGGAGTCCAGTATTAAACCAGGTGAGATATCATGTATCTTGAACCAATCAGAAGCTAGGACAGAACAAGTCAAAGACAGGTTGTGCTATATTTTGGAGACTGTCTTAGTCAAGGTTTCTATTCCTGCACAAAATATCTTGACCAAGAAGTAAGTTGGGGAGGAAAGGGTTTATTTAGCTTACATTTTCCACATTGCTGCTCATCACCAAGGAAAGTCAAGACTGGCACTGGTCAGGAAGCAGGAGCTGATGCAGAGGCCATGGAGGGATGTTACTTACTGGCTTGCTTCCCCTGGTAAGCTCAGGGATGGCACCGTCCACAATGGGTCCTCTCCCCTTGATCACTAGTTAAAAAAATGCCTTACAGTTGGGTCTCATGGAGGCATTTCCTCAACTGAAGCTCCTTTCTCTGTGATAACTCCAGCTTGTGTCAGGTTGACACACAAAACCAGTCAGTATAGAGACTGATAGGAAGTTGTGCTGGATGCTGGAGATTCAATGCAAGGTCATAATAGATACAGAAGACTGATGGGATGACTGATGCTGGATGTTGCTAACCGATGGGATGCTCATTCTGCCTGTTGAAATAGGAAAGGCTCCCTTGGAGTATATGAGAAAAGGAGCCGCCATGCTAAGGAAGGACTTTTTATTCCTCTCTTAGGCTGAGTAGTTATAAGAACGATGGAAATTCAAAAACAGAAAATAGAAACAGTTCTCCACCTCCAAGACCTGTGCCTTCTTCTCCCCAGGCAAATGTGTACCTCTTCCCTGGTTCTTCCCCAAGGCTGCTCTCATCCTTGCCGATGGAGGTCAGGAGTTGCCCTTATTCTTTGGAGCGTCCCCAACTCCATCCTGCTTTGTCTATAACCTACATGCAACACTGGTTGTGACTGGTGCAGAGGCTGCATATCTAAAGAGTAGGAGCCCATCATCTGTATATAAATAGTAGAGGTCAGCCTTACTTTAGCCAGGAGACCCAGAGCTTTGCCCTGACCCTGCCAGTGATTTAATTTTTTTTCTAGGGTGATTTTGAGCCAATCTAGTTTTGTCTCCAAGATTTGGCTTCACTGTTTAAGGGTCACAGGAGAATTCTCAGGCATGGTAAACCCTAAAATCCTCCATGATGATCAGGAAGGTACCACTGGGTTTATTTGGTGGGGCTAATTCCCCTTTGGCCATCAGAACAGACCATTGTCTTATTTCCCTCAGAGAACCTTCATTACCCTCCCTGCCTATCACCAGACTATTTCTGAGTTCTGGGAACCAAATGAAGAATGTGTTCAACTGTGAGCTTGGCCAAGTTAAACCAAAGTCACCTTTGCTATTTTAAACCTCTCCCCACAGGGCAGCCGGTGGATGGGAGAAGTAAATCCCTGCTCTTTTCTGAGTCCACTTTGCAGTAGCTTAATCCCCCAAGATTAAGGTCCCACCCCTCATCCCCAAACCACCCCCCACCCCGTACCAGTTTCTCCTTTCCTCTAGGTCCTCCCCAGAGGCTACTTTAGGCAGACTTGGAATGTGCAGTTCCCCACCCCCAATAGCCTGGCTATGTATGCACCCTCTCTGGGGACACTGTTGTTTCCCAGAACTAATCTCTGTTGATTAGCCCAGTCTTTTCTACCGGGTCTAAGTCCTGCAGTATAGAAGTCTCAGGCCACCCAGGTTAAGGACCCTAAGGCACAGGGTAGCCAGAGATGAGCTCAGCCAAGACTTGGAGGTAAGAATGGAAGTTGAATCTAGTGGTCGAGCTTTTGAGTCTTAGGATGCCAAGGTGTGAAGGTGTGACTAGACCCTCAGGGTTGAGTTGACATAAACCACAGTTGTAAGACTAAGAAAAGGAGATTTAAAGAAAGCAATAGATCTAGGGCTCAGACCCAGGTTTCAGTTGTTTTTCACTGCCTTCCAGTCTCAAGATTGACCAGTGGCACATGTAGATAAATACGCATGCACTAAACAAAGCACATAAGACTTTGTATGCACTAGGGACTATTCTAATAATGTTGTCAATACTGTCTCATTTAAACCTTGCAAAAAAAAAAAAAAAACAAAACAAAACAAAGCAAAACTAAAGATAGGTTCTCCTACCTCCAAATTATAAATAAGATTAAATCTGCAAGACCTATAAGAAGTCCTTCACTTATCCTGCACTGGTTCATTTGACAAAAGAGAAGTCAAATTATATCCAGTGTAGAGAGCTGGGGATCCAGGACCCCAGCAAGCAATGGGCAAGCAATGAAGCCTGGAGAGTATCAAGATCATTGGAAGTAGGGGAGATGGCCCCAAGGACAGCCAGCTACACAGACGCACGCTGCCTGGTACACATGGTGTGCAGCTCCAGGAAATACCATCTGCTGTGCCTTCCATGCGAATTGTGCCTGGTGGGATTGGCAGTGCAGCGGAGCCCCCAGCTTCACCCGCACAGGCGACTGCCAGCCAGGTGTGTGTCACAGTCATTTAGTGGGGCTGTTGCGTTCCAGAATGAGGAATCCTCAGCCCACAACGGAGGCCTTGCCAACCCCAGAGGTAATGCTCCCCAGCTGCAGCCGCAGCCCCCACCGATTCAGCACGACATCACACCAAGGGGAGCCCATGGGTCATATGTCTAGACAGTCAGACTGAAAAGGACACTTAGCATCTTAGGAGACGTTTCCTGCATTCCTCCCACCTTCAGGAATGGAAACTGAGCTAACAGCAGCGAATTTGTTCTAATTATGAGGAAACAAGGAGAATTGAACAGGAGTTGCTCAAGGCTAAGGTCTTCCAAAGCTTTCTCTGGCCCTCTCTGCCTTTTTTCATCTCCTCAGCAAGAAGTGCCCACTGTGCTAGATCCTGCTGGGGCTCTGCCCTGAAGCACTGACAGCCTAAAGGAATAATGGACCCACGGCCAGGTCACAATTTTGCAGGTGCCATCCCACAAGAACTCTTGGGGAAAGGAGCACAGAGAAACACAGATTCTCCAAAGCCAGGCCTGAAAGCTGGCAAAGCTTGTGAGTAGAGTGCAGGAGGGGTTCTCTGTCCTCTTGTACCCCATACTGAAGGCCCCTTGCTAGGATGCCCTGATCTCTTAAGAATACATCGATGGCCCTTCAGAATTTATTTTCTTTTTTTTTTTTTTTTTTTTTTGGTTCTTTTTTGGAGCTGGGGACCCAACCCAGGGCCTTTGGCTTCCTAGGCAAGCGCTTTACCACTGAGCTAAATCCCCAACCCCCAGAATTTATTTTCTTTACACATCTCAACAGAGGACTAAACCTGGAGTCAAGGCAACTCCTTCTCTAAGAAGCTTTTACACGTGGTTCACCCATTATTCTACCTCCAGGATGCATGTGTACATGTGCGTGCGTGCATGCATGCGTGCATGCGTGCGTGTGTGTGTGTGTGTGTGTGTGTGTGTGTATGTGTGCACGTGCACATGTGTGCACGTGCACGCATGCATGTACCTGTGAAATGTTCCAATGTATTCTTGCTCTTAATTTTATTTCAAGAAGTAGTTGGGTATAATGATTGAGAACAGGGACCCTGTAATCAGACATTCACAGTCAAATCCTGACTGAGAACAGGGACCCTGTAATCAGACACTCACAGTCAAATTCCCAGCACTCACAGTCAAATTCCCAGCTATCCTTGTATGACCTTAAGCAAACTTCTTAGCCTCAGGCCCACTCATTGGAGCAATTGACAGTTACTGTAGAAACTGTGTAGCCTTAATAAAGGGATTCATAAGAAGAGCTTAATCTCGTGCTTGACCACTAATACTGTGACCAGCCACAGTTTGCCGCCAGCCTCAGTGGCTTAGTTAATAAGATGGTCCCTGAACTCAGCTCAGCTGTGTAGATACTTGGTTGGGTTTTGCCAGGTGTGGAGGATATGAATGTTTGGCTTTTTTATGCATATACATATAAAAGCCATAAATATAAAATTTCAAGTATATGATTCAGGGGTATAAAGCACTGTCCACAGTGTTGTTACCACCCTCCTTATTATCCATCTTTAGTACTTTTTGATCCCAAACATAAACCCAACTCCTTAAACAATGACTCCACATTTCCTTTCCTACCCACCCAGCCTCCTGGTAACCACTCCTCCACATTCAGACTCTATCAATGGCTTGCTGTAGAAATGTCACAGAAGTAGAGTCAGCGGTTTTTATTCTTGTGCTTCTGACTTACTTAGCTTGTCGTTTTCAAGTTCCATCCATATGTCTTTCCTCCCTTGTAAGGCTGTGACGATTCTATTATGTGTATGTCACATTTTGCTAGGCTTTCATCACACGGTACACTTCTATCACTTGACTATTGTGACTCATGCTGCCATAAGCATGTGGGTATATAATATCTGTTTTTGGCATGTACACTGAAAAATGGAATTTCTGGGTTAAAGTTTGAGGTATCTACCATCCTGCATCTCGCGGCATTGCACTAAGTGCTAGTGTTGCCTTCTCTCAGCACATGTGGTCTTAAAGCGGCGTCAAAGGCTATAAGAAGTGTGCTGAGGGCTCCTGGTATGCTACCATGGAGCATCCTTGAGAGCAACGGAAGCAGAATGCAGTACACTGAGGCAATTGAGAAGGATGTATGCTCGAAGTAGAGATAGTGGACTCATTGCTTTTGTATTGCTGTAATGAAACACCTTGACCAAGCGGCTTATGAAAGAAGCGTATAGCTGGGCTCATGGTTCCAGAGGATTAGGGTCCATGATGGCGGAGCGAAGGGATGGCAGCAGGAATAGCTGGGAGCTCACCTCAAGCAGGAGGCAAAGAGCAGATTGGAAATGGCAAATCTCTTAAAAACCTAAAAGTTCACCCCACCCCCAGTGACAAACCTCCTCTAACAAGGCCATACTTCCTTTCCCAAACAGTTCCACCCACTAGAAAGCAAGTTATTCAAAGATATGAGCTGGTGGGGATCTTCTCATTCAAATCAGCACAGAAGGATCTGGAGGAAATACCGAAGGGGGTGTGAGAAGTCAGAGGGTGGGTCTTATAAGGCATGGCTATTGCTTTTGGGCATCTCCCAAGTAGAGCAGCCAGTCCCAGAGCTAGAGTGGAGAACATGGAGGGAATCTCCTGGGAACCTGAGTCCCAATGAGGAAAGGGAAGGCAGAACTGTCCAGAGACAGCTCCAGGTCACTGGAGGGATGGACAGAGTGCAGGAATCCTCTTGAAATGAAAAGCTAAAGGACACAGGAGTGGTGGGGTAGTGGTCCTCACAGTCTCCATGACCCTGAAATCAGTGCAGTGGGCAAGTTTGTGATTTTAAGATTCTGTGCTAGACCCCAGGTGAAAGCAAAGATTTCTCTGCCCCTTTCTTCCCTCTTGCTCCCTTCCCACCACCAGTCCAGACGAATTCTGCCCTCGCTTCTCTGTATTGGCAAAGACACTGTTCGGCCCCCGTGGGGATGACCTTCATTTCCAAGCTCTGGTTGCGGATATTATGTGATTAAGTTTCTGTGGCTCCCTTCTCCCCTTTCAGTGGGAAATAATATTATGTGCTTGCAAAGGAAGACTGCAAGGAATAGTGGCTAGGTGTGTCTCCTCCCTGGCCTCTAAAGGATCCCCTACCCCCCAGCCCATGTCCCTACACAACAGACTCTTACCCAAGCACAGAGCCGACTTTAGCCTAGGACATCTTCTCAAACTTTTTTTTCACTCAAATAAATCCTAACTTCTTAGAGCTCATTCAGAAAGCCAATAAAATAGTCTTCCTCCTCCGCCCTCTCCTCTTCCTCCTCTGAGGTGTGGTCTGCTGGGAGCCTCCTCATGCCACTATTTATAGATGTTTATCAAGAACTTACTCTGCACCAGAACTACCCTAGACACTGGGCTACATTAATAATAAGCAGTAGTCATCTTTCCTATCACTGTGTTTACATTGTAGCCAGAAAGAAAATAAATGAACATAGAAACAAAAAAACATACATAGCTACTCAACTTAGGGATGGTTGTAAAACATATCAAACAAGGTCTAGTCTATGCCACGACAGAACAGCAGCTCTCTAGGGGACACCTGACTGAAGACCTGAGTTACGACAAGAGCCAGCCACAGGAGGACCCTGGGAGAGAAGGTAAACAAATGATGAGGTTCAAACCTGAAGAACTTGGTTTGTTCAGGGGGAAAAAGTCACTGTGGCTGGAACATGGAGACCAAGGGGAGAATGGGTGGTATAACATGAGGAAGACAGGCGAGGTGATGGAAACCATGATAGGGACTCCAGTGGGAAGCCAAAAGTGATGTACAACACAGTTTTATGATGTGCAACAGATCCCTGGCTCCTACATAAAAAAAATAGACTGCAGTGCAAAGACTGGACGCAGAGAGAAAGAAGCTAGAAGCTGCTGCAGTAGAATAAGCCCCAGGATGGTGGGCAAGGCTTTGACTGCAGCAATGTGCACGGTGAATCTGACAGCAGACTAGGAACCCTGACACTTCCTCAAATTAATGTTTATTTGCCCCAAGGGCTTTAAAACAGCAGTGTGAAAGACCCATTCAAAACATTTCATGGGACCTTTGTAGAAATGGTCTGATATTTGGCCACTGTAGTTTCTCCTTTCCTATGTCAGAAGCAGGTTGATTTCTAGCTTGAGCTATTCTGAGGTACGTTCTGCCTATCGGTTCTCTGGATATCAGTTCTCTGCCTATCACATCTCTGGATCCTTAAGGGGCAGAGTCAGGTATCTAGAGACTGGCAAGCAATCATTTTATCTCACTCTCTAAGTTACACTCAGCCTTCTCCACCGATGGGACTTAACCCAATCTGATCAGTTAATAAGAAGAAATGCCTATCCTTCTCTTAAGCTCCCCTAAGACTTGGCAGAGAGGTTTAAATGCTTAACCTAGCCATGATTAGAGTTGTTTGCCATTTTGTTCCGGACTCAGTTTCCCTCTCTGGTGGGACAGAAGACTGGACTCAGTGATTTACAATGTCTTCTAGCTCTGAAGCTCTCTGGCCTGTTTATAGTACTCTGTTTCCACTCAGAACCCCTTGTACATCTGCTCCTCATGGAGAGAACAAAGCCGCAGTGTCTGGATGGAGCTGGTTCTGCACCGGGCCTCAGTCCCACAAGCAGAGAGGCCCAGTCAGAATCCTCTGAGGAGGGCAGCAGAACCCGACTATGGTCTGCTCTGCCCTGTGTGTTCTGGAAAGCGCCAGCGAAGCCCACATTCCCAGCCCACGCGCTGGAGCAAGCCGTCCTCTCTTTGAAACTTAAGAAAGTAGCAGGAACAGCCATTTACCTGTCACATGGTTTTCATAATTTCCCTGGCACCTTCGCTAATCATTGAAGCGGTTTCAGCAGGCACTGAAGCAAGCTTCAGGTCTGACGTGAACGTGCTGGACCGCAGCTCTTTTACAGTGAGATCTTACAGGACCCCTCCGTGTCCAGCCACGGGAGATTGCTTATGAATATTTGGGGGTCCTGATGAAATCCAGCAAAGTAACTGAGTCTCAGGAAGATAAAATCCATGATGCTTTGGGAAGTAAAGTCACTATAAGGCTAACTCTATGCTAGAAACACCCAGGGTGGCTGAAGGAGAGAGGAACAAAGAATTGCAGACAGCTGAGACTGAGTGACTTGGGGGTGACAGGGAGGCAAAGTATTCAATATAGGTCCATGTAGACTCAAAATGAGACTCTTGTGTTCCCTTTCTCCTGGGGATCAATGTGTGCAGTGCCCAAAAGGACAAGGGACACAGTGAAAGGATTTTAACCTCAATCACTTCCCAGAAGTCCAGACTCTAGGGAGCCAAACACTGTGGTTTCAGGGGACTAGGTGGTTTCAACAGCTGAGGCTGCAGACCAGGTGTGCTGTGAGGCTCTCCGGGGCATCTGTTTCCTCATCTGTGCAGTGGGGTCTACAATGCAGAGGGGTTAAGGACAACCCATAGCTGGTTCAAAACACTCTCTAAAGTTCTCGAAGGCTGTATTTGTGGTGGTGGGAGGAGTGACATCAAATACGGGCTAGAAAACTGCTTCACTCTGTGCCTACCTCTCAGCCCCGAGCAAGGGTTGGGATAACAGACCCGGATCCTATTTGGTACCCAATGGCCTTCTCAGTCTCCGGGGTGGGGGTGGGGGGTTGGAGGATGCACTGGTACAGCAGTTTTCCTTGGGTAGCCAAAGAGTCTGAACCCAGTGAATTTCCACAAGCCCGGAGGGCCCCACTCAGAGCCTCACACCTAGGGGAACTTGAGATGTTGGCCAAGTTCAGGCTGTGGGAGGGAAACGCAAGTGCTGTGTCGGCTGGATTTGGTGGGGAAATGGGCCTCCAGGGTGGAAAACGAAAATAAAGACAGGGATTCTTGCTGGAGCTTGTTCACAGAGAGATACAATCCTCAAAGCCTCCTTTCCCCCATCTCAGGCTTCGGTTGGAGAACTGAGTTTCTAAATCAGGCCCAGCAGAGACCCACCTCCTCCAGGCAGCCTGCATGGATAATTCTAGTTCTATTAGTGTTAATACACCTCTCCCCCCCACCTTGAAATATGAGTTCTTACACTTGTAACAGCCCTCTTCCTACAACTTTGGTTTGATGATTTTGATTGTAAACATCCACAAGGAAAGACAAAAGAAATAAATTCTCCATTTATTGACTCACTACTGTCCACCTCATCCTGTGTTAGATACTTCTTGTATGTCCACTCACATAAATCTTGCAGCTGCCCTGCAAGGTTAGGACCATTGTATTGTGTCTATCATATAATGACAGGCTAAGTGGGGTATAAATCCTAGAATTGGAGCCAACACTGCTGCTCTGAGATTTTCTAATGTCAAGTGTCCTTCAAGTCTCCGATCCTTTACGTCAATGCAAGTTTCCCTATGTGAGAAGACGAATCATATATTTGGGGTGTGCTGTCTGTTAAGAATCCCTCCTGTGTCTCCTGGGCCCCAGGGGTGTGTTCAAGGCTTTGAAGGGCCATGCAGAGAAAATACAGAACTTACTTTCCAGAGCTCAGTGTATTGGAGGGAGTCCAAGCTCAAGACAGTTTGTAGCACTCCTCCAAGTCCCTGGCCACACACTTTGAGACATGCCATCTCTAAAGAAAAGGAACCCAAAATGGCAGTATCCGGAGGGCTGGCTCTCTGAGATACATGGGACATGGCTGTGCCAGCTGAATTCAATGGCTAGGAAAGGGAGAAGGAGGGCAAGTGAAGTGATGGGTGAGGGAAGGAGAGGCATAGAGACCGAGATGAGCATGAGAAGACTCAGACAAGGAGACAACAGCTACGGCTGCAACCCAACATGAGCTGTTAACATCTTTTGTGACCACAGAAGCTAGTCTCTGTGGCCAGAAGCACAGCATGACTCTGAGTCATGCTGTTCAGAGCTACAAGCAGGATGCAGTAGCCGAAATGAATATAAGGATGTGTCTCTGTGGCTTGGAAAACAGGCAGAGAAGAGCAAAAAATACTTCAGTTAAAAATTAGTTGGGCAGCAATGGAACACTAACCAGTGCCCCCTTAATCAGGCAATAGATTACCACCCTGGTGTAAGAGTGTGTGTGTGTGTGTGTGTGTGTGTGTGTGTGTGTGTGTGTGTGTATGTGTGTGTGTTTATGTGTTTAGGGGTATGTACACATGAGTGTAGGTACCCAAGAAGCCCAGAGGTGTTTGATCTCCTGAAGCTGAAGTAATAGAGGCTTGTAAGCCATGTGGTATGGGTGCTGGGAACTGTGTTTTCTGTAAGAGCCATAGGGATTCCAACTGCTGAGCCATGTCACCGGCCCTTTATGTCCCCATTTTCTCAAGCTCTGCTATGTGGGATCATTCAACAAGAAAACTTCATATTTTAAAAATGAGCAGTTATAATTTATTTATTTATTTTAAAATTTATTTATTTACTTTACATCCCAATAACAGCCCCCCCTTCTCCTAGTCCCCTCCCTCCCAGCTTCTCCCACACTCCCACACCCCTTCTCCTCTGAGAAAGGGGAGTCCCATCACCCAGGTATCACACACACACACACACACACACACACACACACATGTCACTGCAGGAATAGGTGCATCCTTTCTCACTGAGGCCAAACAAAGCCGACCAGTTAGAGGAATGAGATCCATGAACAGGCAACATAATTCAGGGACAGCCCCCATGCTTCTATTGTTGGGGGACTTGATGAAGACAAAACTGCACATCTGCTACATATGTGCAGGGGGCCTAGGTCCAGTTTATGATAGCTCTTTGGTGGTTCAGTCTCTGGGAGCCCCTAAGGGTCCAGGTTAGTTGACTCTTGTTGGTCTACATATGGACTCCCTCTCCCTCAAGAAGACTTCTCCTTTCTCTTCCTTTTTCAAAGGTAACCCATGCTGACCGTAACCTTTGATCAGCCTGCCTCCACTTGTCAAGAATTACATGTACCAACATATGAGATCTAACCCAAGACGTTTCGCATGCTAGAGATGGTGGTTTGAATGAGAATCCAAGCCCCCATACATTCATTTTTGAATGCTTAGCCCAAAGTTGGTGAAATTGCTTGGGAAGGATTAGGAAGTGAGGCCTTATTGGAGGTTTTGTGTCATTGGGGGTGGGCTTTGAGATCTCTAAAGCCTACCCCATTCCCAGTTAACCCTTTCTTTTTTCTTTGTCTCTCTCTAGCTCATTCTTGTGAATCAGATGTAAGCCCTCAGCTAATGCTCTACACCATGCCTACCTGCCCAATGCCATGCTCCCAGCCACAATGATCATTGACTTTAACCCTCTGGAACCGGTAACCATGAGCTCCCAAATTAAATGCTTTCTTTTATAAGTTTCCTTGGTTGTGGTGTCTCTTCAAAACAATAGTAAAGTAAGACATTAGGTAAGCTTTAACCCAAGATTTTGGGCATATTAGTAAAGCACTCTATCAACTAGACTACATATCCAGTCCCTGTCAGGATAACATCTGAAGACTCCATGCTTTCTTCTCTCTTCTTTAAAAAAAAACAAACAAAAAACTCAAGTCTGTTTCCTCTCCCAAAGAAGATGCTGGAGACAAGATGCCAACATCTGGACTTGAAATATTGGTACCAACATTAGGTAAAGAAATGGTCCCGCTGAATTCCACCCAGCACTGAACCCTGTCGGGAACTCTCTACAAGGGTATACACGCTGGGGTGTCCAACTACTGACAGACAGGTGAAAAGCTCCTGGAAATTGCCCTGTGAGGCATAGGTAGAGAAAAAGGTCAGGGCAGGCCAAAATCAACATCTTCAAGCAATGGCTCTCATTGCTTGTGACCTGTTTTTTTGTGGAGTATGAAGCACTGTTTCTCAGTGTGTGGTCCCTGGGCCAGCAGTATCTGTCACCTGAGGACAGGGTAGAAATATAAACTTTTATATTTTGCCCTGACAGAGCAACTGAGTCAGGAACTCCAGTGGGATCCCACTAAGAATTTTAATAAGGCTTAGGGAGTCTGAAGCCTGTGAAGGTTGGTGATCCACTGGCTTACATTTCCTGTATCACTGCTTGCATGAAACTGCATTGTTAGTATTGCTTGCTACAGAAAACACCTCAGAGAGGACACTTGCTGGGTCCCAGAACTCACAGCAGATGAGCTGCACAGCTGGAGGACAACTCAGCTGGGATTCCACAGGGCAACTCTTCTGTCCTCAGGGACATTCCATCTGGGGACTGGGAGGAGCTTCCTAGAGCAGGACTGAGGGTTGTGCCCAAGTTACCAAGAGAGAGCTGCCTGCCTTGGCCTAGAGAAGGCTTTAATTGGCTCATTAATAGCTGTGATTAGTGAGAAAAGAGAAGCCTTTATCTTTGAAGTCCAGAGGCTGAGCTGGAGCTCATGCAGGGGGCATGCTGTGGCTAATTAAAGCTGAGCCACGTTTCCTGTCAAGGCCAGGAGTGTTAATGGCTCCAAGCAAGAAAAAAAATGAAGCTTCAATTTCCATTGAGGGGTAATGGATAGAATCAGGAGAGTGAAGATGAGAAGGGGCCACTTAAAGGGGCAGAGCCCCTGGGTGGAAGCAGGGCTCTGGGCCTTTTCTAAAGTACCCAAGGAGGTATTACTGGCCTTGGGGTGTCATGGGATAGGAGGGAGGTTCAGATTCCCACAGGAGAAGCCCTGAGACTGATATCTTCATCCTTCTTGCTATTGTGACTTTGAGTACTGCAGCTTCTAGCCTGATTCCACCTGCTCAGGGGAGTGTGAATGATGAGGGATGCTGGGTAGCAGTTCTAGAAGCAGCAGACCTCAGAGTCCTTGAGGGTTCTGGTCCCCAAAGCCTAACAACAGCTACTTCATCAGGCTCCTTTCTTTCAAAAATAGTCTAAGAGCTAGACACACAGCCCAGGCCTTTACCGAAAGGATCTCCTACGGTGCTCTTAGTGGGTAGCTTAGCCACTTGGCATACGTCTGAACAATGTGCCAAACTGCTATAACTTATCTACTAATGTGGCCGAGTGTCAACCCCATCTTTGAACCTGTTTTCTTGGGGCCCAGATTACTTCAAAATGAGAAAACCAATTGCTTCTGGCTCTCCGTCTGACAAGAAGACCCAAGACCTCTTCTCCCTCTTTATCCTTATCCTCCGTGCCTACACCCCCAGCTACATGAACCCTTATTAAGAAAAGTGACTATAGAGAGAATCTGATGTAAGGATACACTGTGGGTAGGTAAAGGGGTCAAACCAGATCCACTATGTCGACATAAGCATAGCAGTGATATTTCTTCATTGGAAGTCAAGATAATTACCCCGCAAATGCCTCCCCCCCTTTTTATTTCATCAATTTCTTGCTCTGAAAAGTTTGACTGAATACATATCACCTTCCATTAAGATGATATCAGAAAAAAAGTAAGTATAAATTTTGCCAATAATTGTTATATTAGTTGAAATAAGATCTGGGTAGTTTGGATAACCAACCCAGGATATAAAATGTGTAGTAAGTGTAGGTTCCCTGGGAGCCCTGATCTTTAGCTTTGTGTAGTCAAAGCTTTCCCTTTCTCCAAAGGCACATGTCTAACCTTCCCTTCCCTGGATTGGCCTTCAGTCTTCAGATCTCTGCTATTATCTTCCCAATCGCTTATTTCAGAGTTGATTGTGGAGCCTGGTCATCTCCCACCATCCCCAGTTCTAAAGTTCTAAATATAAATAAGTAAGAGCTGTCTGAGTCATCTGGCTATCCCAGGGCCCATAGCAGTGCATACCAGTGCACCCGTTGATGAAGGAATATATGACCAGATTAAGTCTCCCCTGAAAAGAGAAGAAGTAAATGTTGGACTCTAGTTCATCTCTGCATCCCTCCCAGCGTCTTGCCTTTCTTCCTGCCAGCAACCAGGGGTCTCGATTCTGACCCCCAGAGGTGATGGGCACATCCAAGGCAAGAACTAAGGCTACCCCAACCCTGGTCCTCAGGAAACAGTGTCATAGAGACCAAAGGAAGGGTTTCTAGAAACAACAAACGGTCAAAAAATGCAGAGAACTTGTAGCCAGCCAAACAGCTTAAGTAAACCATGACTTTTGCTTGACAGAAAACCCTATGTGTGAGCCTATATTACCTCCTTCAGTCCTTTCTCCAGCAACTTCAACACTAGAAAGCCTCCCCAAATGAACAAATAGGTCTTGGAGAGAAAATAAGGCTCGCTGGAAGACTAAGGTGACCACTCTGGGAGCACTGGCAGGGCAGAGGGGAGAGAGCCAAATGACTACGGCTATCCAGGTCTCCTCCACAATGATGGGGTGAGAATTGCTGCTCTGTGTACAGCCCCCCTCAGAGCTCACAGGTACCCTTGTTATGTCAGGTTCCTTGGAGCTCTGTATGGCCTTGACCCAACTGAGAGGTCACCACAGAGAAACAGAAAAGGCACAGGAAGAAACTCTGGCTCCTTCATGACCAAACTGCCCCTTCCATATGTCCTCCCCCATGAAATAGAGTGACAATAATACCACCTTCGGGCAGAGCTGAGATGTGGCAACAGTTGTGTGGCACGTTGCCTTAATGGCTTCCATAATGACAGAAAGTGGTGGTGTATATGGAGGGGAATCAGACCAGGCTGTGCTCAGGGTGCTGTGAAACTCACTTCCCCAGCACATTCTCCATGCCAGATCCTGGTAGACACATGACCACATATTACTTCATTAATTCCCTGAGCCAAGGGAGAACAGATCAGCCCCACAGAAACCCTGGGGAAACTGAAAGTAGAAAGACTCAAAGAGGTAGTGTCCCATGCTGGTCTCAAATGTCAATACTAAGCAAAGCTGAAAATCTAGGACATTCTTACTTCCATATTCACACTGACGCTCCCACCCACAGACACCTGTTCAAGCTTCATGTCAGTCATGCGTGTGCTGTTACCTTAGAGACAAGTCCTTCCCGCTGTGTCTGTTGGCATCC
This sequence comes from Rattus rattus, assembly GCF_011064425.1. Classification (NCBI taxonomy): domain Eukaryota; kingdom Metazoa; phylum Chordata; class Mammalia; order Rodentia; family Muridae; genus Rattus; species Rattus rattus. The sequence continues at coordinate 42,176,670 of NC_046154.1, read as the reverse complement.
TTAAATTGATTCTCTGCCAAGTCTACCCAGACCTCCATGACCACCTGGCATCACATCACAGTTCCGTTACATTTGTAACCAGCATGGGTGTGCTTCCTAGGGGAAAGGATTACAGGAGCCTGTACCCCTCCTTTAACATAATAGGGTTCCATGGAACATGGATCTTATGTTTTCCTCACTCCACACACCTCTACACAACTCAGCCACAGAACTCAGATTTCATGGTAGCTGGTATAAGCCAGATCTTCCTAAATGCTGAATGTGTGTGAGTGAGTGAGTGAGTGAGTGAGTGAGTGAGTGAGTGAGTGAGTGAGTGAGTGTATTGGTCAGAACAAGGGTGATGAGGTGGACGAATGCCTACTACAGTCAGAGGTTGAAAGCTTGGCATCAGTCTTATCCAAGTAACTCAGCATTTTCCAGTTTCAACTCACCAGTGTTCCTGCTCAAATCCGTTCCTAGGTAAGGATCCCTTGTGCCCATCTGTCCTTATGTGACTCGGTCAGCTGAGAAGCCATTTCCTCTTTGAGGATTTGCTCTCTCAAGGAAACTCAAGCTTTCTGTTACGAATGTTTAGGCTTCATAGTAGCCTTTGGTCATGGGGAATACTTCTTACCTTTCTCAAGTTAGGTGACAGCTCTTTGGTAATATGGTGAAACCTGTCTCTGATAAGAATGTAGGCGAAGGTGTCTAGAAAAAACAAATGTGAAATATCACACACACACACACACACACACACACACACACACACACACACACACCAAAAGTTACAGGACACCCCTAGAGGGTGGAACAAATGATCAGCAGACCCTGCATTCAACCACTTTGCTCTTCAGAGGGACAGAAGGCTTGCCTCTTCCCCACCTCTCACCCCTTGCCTGCCAGGGGACTGCTGGACTTCCTCTTAACAAGAACCATGATTTATGTTGGTGGAGCCCAATTAGCTCTAAGCTCTCTTGGGCCGCCAAGTGCCCCGCTGGCCAGCAGCTGAGGCCTGTCTGGCGGGACATATTTGGATGATGAAGCCATGCTGCGTGCTAACTCAGCCCAGGAAAGAGCAACTCAACTTGTATGCCCACCCTATGCTGCCAGGCTTGGCTCTTGCCCATGAATTGGGCAACAGAGCAGTCTGGCAGAGGAAGGGACTGTGCTTCCTTGGCAAGAGGCGGGAGGCTGGTCCAGAAGAGCATCGCCCCGGGGCAGCATGCCCTCCCTGGGCTTGGCTGCGCCTAGCAAGTTCAGACAGCCAGAGAGCTCTGAGCTGAAAGTCAAGAGATCTGGACTGACACCAGCCCCACTCCCAGCTTTTTTACGTGACCCCAGCGAACTGTCCATCTTCCTTTCTCTATCTCTACATCTACCTATATGGTGGACAGGATTTTCTCCCCTGACTTGGGAAGCACATAGAGTTGTATAATAAGGCCTCAGTTTTCTTATCTACAAATTGGGACAAACATGGCTTTCCTGGGCTAGTGTGAAAAGTTTATGTGAAAATACACAGTACCTACACAGAATGGGAGCTACCTCGATTGTCTATCTAACCTTTGGTTTTTCCAATATTCCATTTTCATATGGTATGGATAATGGAAGCCAATTAGTTTTATGAGAAATTAGTAAGTTTGAGTTCTTTACTTCAATCTCTGAGCCTACACTCGACATTCTAAGACATCAAGATCTTGGCACTATCCAATGGCATTCAAATGGCTTGTTGGAGTGGTAGCTATACAACCTGGAGCTGATTTGGAGAGAACCAGACATACAGATGCAGACCTCCCCACCCCCACCCCAAACTGCCAACCCAATCCCAGCCCCGTTAAATCGATGCCAGCTCCTCTGCAAAGCCCAGTCTTCCAGGAGAAGAGACAAAAATCAAAACAGAGAGCAAGGAAAGGTGACTCTGTGGTTCAGAGACTGCACTCCATGGTGCAAGCAAAAGAGAAAAGATCAGACTTCAGGATCCAATCAGGTGTTCCCTGACACCACACTCAGGTCACATAGGCTCCTATTAGTCAGCCCTAAGTACTCCCTGCTGAACGGAGCGAACAGAGCAAGGCTAAAACTGGGAGAAGGAGAGCAGGGTATTACTATCAGTCTAGTCACTGATTTCTTAGACTAATTTGCCAAGTGCTTTCAACTATAGGGTCCCAAATGTATCTTTGAGAAACTAAAAGTGCCATGAAAGCCCTTCAGTATGGCCGTCCACACCACAAGACATTTTTTTTTTTTTTTTTGCTTTTGTAAACTTTTGGCAGTAAAACAACTGGCTTCTCTTGGCTCTGTTTCTTCAACATCTCTTTTAAAAGAGAAAACAAAAAGCAAACAATTTCCCTTCTATTTATTAATATCTCTAGGACACCCAGCAGGGGGATGGAGAATCCAAGGAAGACGGACGAGGAGCCCAGCTAAGTGTGCAGTTCTTCATCCCCACTTGGGGGAGGGCAGACCGAGGCCCATGCCAAGCTCTGTGAACATGAGAGCCTGCAACTCCCGGAGAAACAAACATAGTCCAGGGTGAGGGAGGAGCTGAGCAAAGCTAATATGCTTGGCAGGACTTGAGAGGTTTGGGGATATTTAAAGCAGAGTATTAATTCATTTTTGGGAATTCGTGGCTTCTAGATGCCAACTCTGGACTAGATAAATAAGAATCTGCCTATGAAATGCTTTAAGTGTTTACCTCAAGGCACCACTACCCATTGCTATTCTCTCCTGAGAAGATGGGATCCAGCTAGTCTGTTGATTCATTTTGAGTCCCTTGCACACACCCGCCTATCCTAGTGCTAACCAGAGGATCCTCAGTAGACCTCCTACCCAGGCACCAGCCTCCACTCATCAGTGACCCCATAGAGACACCATTAGGATTCAATCACCAGGGACCAGTCCTGCACTGAGGACGTGATAGGTGTCCACTGTGGCTAAACCCACACATGTTGCAGCACAGAAGATTCCAGAAAGGATAGTCGGTTCAGATGTGATTCATCCTTGTCACAGAACCTCGGGGTGTGACCTTAGATAAGTATGTGATGGAATGTGTGAGCATCCAGCATCAAGACACCATGATCCAAGCAATTTATAAAGGAATCCATGTCTGTTTATTAATCGGCAGATGGTATCTTTCTGATCTCCCAACTCCCGGGCGTGGAGAGCCCAGAGAAACTGGGACAGAAGGAAGTGATCTGTGAGGCTGGACTGAGCCCTCATTAGTCACTGAGTGGGAGGAGAAAAGTCAAAGACTACAGACAAATTTAATCCTTGGTATTTTCAAGAATGATGCTACAATTTTCTAATTCTATACAAATGTCTCTTCTAAGCCAGTGAGATGGCTCTGATGGCAAAGATGCTCACTGCTGAAGCTGGCTTGATCCTCAGAATCCATGTAAAGGTGGAAGGAAAGACTACAGAAAGACATTCGCCTTCATCGGTGGCCCATGGCATGTGCACATAAGCACACCATGTAAAAACGAAGATATTTCTTAATTTTTCAGAACTTAAATTAGCCCTTACAGCCACCATCATTACAACTTTCTTATAGGTGGTAAACTGAGGTACCTAAGGATATCTTACTATCTTTCTCCATTTATTAGTAAATGTATTAACTGTCAGAGTTATACTTTTGGGTTCACAGAAGGTCATCCATTTGACTCCCTGTTTTTTTCCCAAGGGAATGATATGTTAAAACAACAACAACAACAACAACAACAACAACAACAACAACAACAAAAACTTCCTTAAGGGTGGATTGTGGGTCATTGATTAAATTTCCTCCCAAAGGAACATCATGTGCTGATTAAAATCTACTGCCCTATAATTCTAGCCTGGTGGCAGGTGCCCTCTGAAAGACAGCACCTCTCTTCTTAGTAAATGGCTCTGGCCTTCTGGCCCTCTTCATAATCTCCATCTTATATTTTACTTGCTTTTCTGAGTTATCTCCTTCACATTCTGACCTCAAATGCTATCTCAATCACATTCTTCCAGGGTGGATTCTTCTCCCAAGATCCATAGCTGCATGCTATATTGTGTGTGTTCGAATCTAAGCTTCCCAACATCATTAACTAGCCAAACAGAGCTGTTTTCCTCCCCAGGAAACATTGTTCTTTCTTTTACCCTCAACAATAGGTTAAATAAATGAAACAAGGAGGCAGAAAACAGAAATGAAGACAGGAAGGGAGAAAAATAATCAAATCTGGTGGAGAACAAAAATGCATGATGCTAGAGAGTGCTAAAAGTTTGTCTTGTCCAACCTTCTTTCTGAACATGAGCAAAGTGGCCCGTCTGGAAACACTGTCTCCTAACATCTGGGAGGGATCTTTGTAAGATCACCAACACAGAACACTTAGGAGTGACCCAGAGAAGGCACGTGGCCATGCTGCAAATCTGGGCCTTTGCTTTGGAACACTCATTCTAATGTGTGGTCATGTGTTTGTCTATTTGTATGTGCAGTGTCTGTCTTTGCACAGTAAGATCTGTGAGGCCAGGGGGCCAATGCTGGCCGCTTCCCTGCTGTGGGTGCTTTATGCCCTGCTCTCCTGTCTATAACCTGGTACTCCTTCATAAAGCTAGTCCATTGGCACTTGTATTCTATTTTTGTCAAGAACACGACAGACACACATATAAAAGAATTTAATGTAAAGTCAATATAATGTAACAAACCCACACAATACTGACAGAGCACTAATTATTTTGTGTAGGAGACACCTAGCACATTATGTGCAGAAGTGTAAAACTTGATCCCTTAGCACTGCGTCATAAGCAAATGCAGGGGCCATGTTGATTAAAATACACATGTGAAACGAAAAATATTAAGTTACTGAAAGACTAAGAAAGTCTGAAGTTAGGGAAGTGGAAGTGGGTCAGTTACTATCGAATGAAGACAACTTCAGAGCAAGAATTATTGCCATAAAAAGGGGGTCCTTCCATAGTGATAAAGGGGTTAATTACCCAAGAGGACCTGACCATAGCATATCACCACCATGACAGAAAGGAAAGGTGGCAGAATGAAAGGAAAACCAGGCAACTTGAAAACCACATTTGAAAGCTTCAGCAGAGTAGATGCAAACAGAAAGATTACGAGGACTTGAAAGCACCATGATCTCCATCATGGGCCTGACATCTGTGGATGCTTCCATGCAACCACAGCAAACGTCCTTCTCAAGGAAAAGTTTTAAAGAGAAATCCTATTCGGTTTCATTTGAATAAATTGAAAAGACCTGAAATCATATGAAATATGCTGTGTGGCCACAAAAGAATTAGATTAGCACCAACAATAGAAATATAGTTGGAAAACACTCAATAATTCTGAAATGAAGCAGTCCTTATGAATCACCTGAGTAGAGAATCACATGATTGATTAAATATTATTAACTTTTTAATTGAATGGTAATAAAAGCACAGCAAGCCTTAATTTGTGACATGAAGATGAAACAAAAATACACAGAATTAAAAGTTCAAATCAGAAAAAAAAAAGGCTCTGAGTTTTAACATTTTAGGAAATTAGAACATGGCCTAGGGCTTCAGCTCAGTGGAGATTCACATGGTAAGCACATGCACACACACACACACACACACACACACACACACACTCAGAGAGAGGAGGGAACTAAAACAAAAATTAAACCATACAGATATAAGTGCAGAAAAATAGAAAACAGAAATGATGAAAAGTGTCAGTAAGGCTGTTGGTTTGAGAAGACCTATAAAAGTGAAAAACTTCTAACTGTTCTGATCAGGAAACAAAGACAAACTAAAAAAAAGAAAGAAAAAGAAAAGAAAAAGAAAAAGAGGATCCATCCCCTGAGATGGAAAAAGTAAAAGTCTGCAGGAAATAATAACTTAGAAAAATCAATTATATTATACATTCTTTAGAGGAACAATCATAAAAAGATCACTTTAAGATGCTGTTGTAAGAGCATCAAAACCATTTCAAGAGAATTTGTGTAAAAGGTATGCAGATCTGCATTGCAAAAGTACTGCCAGGCAGTTAAAGAATCCTTCTGGCAGGATAAATATCATTTACAGATTGCAAGAAGCTTGGCATCACAATGCACATTCTCTCCACATTGTTCAAGAGATACCTTTAAGTTTCAACTAAAATCCTTGCAGACTTCCTTTTATTCTTACAGAAATTGACAGACTGATTCTTAATTTTGAATGAAAACTTAATTGATTTGGAAGCTTAAAATGTAAAGCAGAAGAACAAAATTGGAAGATGTATATTATCTAACTTCACAAGTAAGCACAAAGCTATAGCAATAATGACTGGGATATCTGTGAACGTAGATGCATGCCAGTGAGACAGCCTCCAGATAGACCCGTGCAGAAATGAACAGCCGATGGCCAATAAAGTTGCTGGAATAGCACTGCATAAAAGGGCATCTTACAGCAGCTGGTTTGAACAATATACATTGTTTTTGAAAAAAGGAGGAAGAGGGAAGAAAAAAATGAGGCCAGACAGAAGAGAGGAAAGAAGAAAGATGCAAATGGAGGGCAGGGGAAAACTGACAAGGAGGAGACCAAAAAGCCTGGATTCCTTGATTCATATCTTAACCATGTACAAAACTTAACTAAAAGAGGACCATTTCCTATTATGCTTGGCTCTTCAATGTACACTCAAGACTTCTAAGCTCAGATCTTGGTTCCCAGCACATCATTGTTCAGAGCCGAGGTGTCTGGGGGATTATTGGAGTGTGAAGGCTCTGACCCATTGGTGAGAATTGTAGCTTAATGGGCATCAGGGTAGGGAATATGAGGTGAAGGCAAGCTCTCCCTTTGCTTTCTAACAACCATGAGATGTACACCTCTCTCTGAGGTGTGCTCCCCACCATGATGCTCTCTGCCTTGCCCCACAGCTATAGTGATGGGAGCAAGCGATCATGGATAAGACACCAGAGTCCATGAGCCAAAGTAAAAGTGAATCTTACTTCTTTCAAAGTTCTTATTTCAGACGCTTTGGAGCAGTTAACACTTGCCTTAAGCATAAAACATAAAGCTGAAGATCTTCTAGGAAGGAGTGGGTGGGGAAGGAAGGATGAGAAGGAAGAGAGGAGGAGGGAAAGAATGGAAGGAGGAGAGAAGGGAAGGGAGGAGGAGGAAGTTCCTGTAGTAGAACGTTAGTGGCCATGAGTTAGGTCAAGATTTCTTAAGTAAGATATGAAAAGCACAAGTCATGCTTTGAAAACTGATACATTGGATCTGCTCGGAACTCAAACATTAGCTCTTCAAAAGACACTATTAAGAAAGTGAAAATATAGGCCAAATCCTAGGATGTTTATACAATTATATTTGACAAGAAACTTAGAACAGAAATAAACAATGACTACTCAACAGTAAAACATCAAGCAGCACAATGTAAATGAGCAAAAGACCCGAACAACGGCTACATTAAAGAAGACAGGTGAGCAGGGGAAAAGATACTCAACACCATTAGAGAAATGTAAATTAAAAGCTCAGTGAGAACCACTCTGCACCCCACCTAATGGCTGTAATTACAAAAGCTGGCAAGCCCAAGGGTTTATGAGGTGGTAAACAATTAGGACTCTCATATGCTGTTAAATGTCTGAAATGTAACAAGTATCCCAATAGATTATCAATTAGTCATAGCAGTGAGCAGTCGCCATGATTATGACTGGGAACTATAAATCATAGAGATGCCTGAAATGGCCCTTAGCTTGACTAACCAGGCTCTTTCCCCCTCCATTCTTTGAATCATCCTCTTGAAGACTCATGTCTCTAGCCCTGGGCTAATGTTGTGTGTTGTAGCTGAAAATGGTCGTCATTCCAACTGGTTATGTTGGGGAAGACCTGGGGAAAGGAGTCTCTGAGGATGTGCATTAAACAGACTACACCGGGGACTACTGTTTTGAGAGCAGGGGAGAGCTAAAAATGCTGCAAACTGTAGATAGATTAAAAAAAGGTCTAGAGGCAGAAAGCAAAGACAGACATACAGACACTTACTCAAACATACACACTCATACATATATGCACACACATTCATATACTCCCACACTCACACATTAACTCACAATTCTCCCACACACACAATGATACCCTCTCACACACATACTCATACACACTCATAAATTCACATACTCACACATAAACTCATACCCACACACACACTCACACATACACTCACAAATTACACACACACACAATCTGTCTGACAAAAGTTGAGAAGTTAGCAAGCTTTTGTCACCTCAGGTGCTACCAGGATTCTAAGTCAGTGCTCTGTGCAGAGGTGACTGTGGTGTGGGGAAACAGAAAGGATCTAGTCAGGGGAAGACATAGTACCTTAAGACTCTGGACAAAACACTTCAACAATCTTCATTTCAGATCTCCAGGCATAGAGATGCCAGGTGAATTGGTAAATCAGTGGGTGTGAAAAAAAATCTGCAAACTGTTTGCACCATTTCTAGACATAAGAACATTGATGACATTCAAACAGAGTCATCAGAAAGGTGAGAAGGAACAAAACATCTTTGAGTAAGGAATCTGTGCGTGGGTGGCATGAAGGAAATGGAGTCTGCTCTGGGAAGCTGCAAGGGTTGCACACAGCAGGGACTGGTGGGGATAAGCTGCAGGGTGGGTGCTGGTGAAATGGGCAGGTCATCAGTGTCAAGGGCATTGACAAGTGTAGCAGGCTGCCTCGAGAGGTAACAGGCTTCCCATTGCTAAATGTCTTCAGCAACATCCAGACAACTACACGAGAAGATTGATGGAAAGGGAATTCCAAACGTAGGGAGTTGAGAATCCAACCCAAATTCTGAACTGAGAAAAAATAAAAGTGTGCATTTGATTGGATACGATGTGCCTGATGGGGAAATGGGGCTTGCATAGCACAGAGGCCAGGCTGCATGTGCAGACTGCAAGGTACCACAGAAAGGACAAAGGCTGGATACAGACCCACCAGACTCCCCACCACTGGATTAAGTGAAGGCCACGCATGTAACAGCTAGGCAGCATGCCAGTGGATTCTGTGAAAACCACAAACACCGTGTCTGCCTTGTGTGCAGCACTTGGTAAGGATAGTGTTTGCTGGACTTTGCCATTCACTCGGCTAATCAACAGAGCATCTCTAGGCAAGGGCCATTTTGTCCAACTCAATCAGTAGACCTAGATTCTGTTCTGATGAAGACCCTCAATAGAATTTCCCAACCATAATGTAACCATGCATGCTCGTCCTGGTGTTTTAAAGATCAAAGTATTTACCCTAGTACAGGAATACTTTGAGGCTACCTCTCTTCCTCCTCCTCTTCTTTCTCCTCCTCCTCCTCTTCTTTCTCCTCCTCTTCCTCCTCCTCCTCTTCCTCTTCTTTCTCCTCCTCCCTCCTCCTCCTCTTCTTTCTCCTCCTCTTCCTCTTGCTTCTACTTCTTCTTCATGATATTAACAATGATCCTAAAGCCATAGCACAGTTCTTTACAGCACACAAAGTGCAACCCAGTCATCATCCTTTGCCATCCCCATAATAAACCCAAGAGCCACACATTACAACTGTTGTGACTTCACAGATAAGGGAGTTAAGCGTGGAGAGGAGTTTCAGCTAACCGTTTGTGATGCCTTTCCTAGTCAACAGGTTATTTTGTTAAATACCTATAAACTTTGATCATCATATACATGTAGAAATGTATTTAGTCTTATAAATGAACAAATGTATTCATTTATTTAGCCATCTAAATGTATAAATGTATTTGCACTTAGTAAGGGATAAAAGCTGAAAGGCCCTCAGCTCTCTGCCGAGATGAAGCACCAAACACACTCCCAGCCCACTTAGGCTTCTCTCGGTTTCACTTGCCTGAGTTTCCACTCCTGCTCTGCTGGGCCTTTACTTCTTAAAACAAAGCAAAACACCAACAACTTCTGGGAGAACCTCATGTATTTAGTTCCATCCTGTCATGATTATTCTCCACAGCTAAATTTCTTCTACACCACCCTGACAGGTCCTGGAGACTCTTTCCCAGCAGAGTCAGGAAGGCTGTACTCAGCTCTGAACACCTCTAAGCCTCATTTTGCTTCCATGGTCTTTCTCACTGTAGAGATCCGTTGTGCTGGGTCCCCTGTTGCTCCCCCAGGGTGTCCCTTAGGAAGAAGGGAGGTAGCTTGATAGAATTGGGCATTCATCCTACTGGTCTGGGCTTGGTATAAGGCCAAGAGTAAGGCTCAGTATGTGTTAGTGTCAGGGCTGGGGTTCAGCAGGGTTACAGGTGAAAGCTCAGAACCCTTCTGTAAAGAACAGAGATAGTTATGGCAGGGCATCCTCATCCACTCATCTGACCACTGTGCAATGCCTAGGTTTGATGCCTTCTCTCCAAACAATGCTAAGCCTCATGTCGTCACTGGAGATAACCGCCTTCCTTCCTCTGGAGCATCTCTGCAGTCTCTCCAGTGATAACACTCCCAAGACGAGTGGTTGCAAAGGTTTTTCCTTTGTGCTATATCCTTCATTAGCCTACAGCTCAGGCAACTGGAGTCTGCCCATCGGCACATGTTCTTCAGCCACTCAAGCGTGACTCTGACACAAATCTAGAGATTCCTCACAGTGGCTACTTCTACACCTTTGCCTTTCCACTTACTTCACATCATTGCTCTTGAGTTTTCATCCCTAAAAGCCCACTAAAATGTCTCCTGTTAACTTTCAGGATCAAATATAATGGTAACTCCTCTATTTTTTGAACGCTGGCACCATGTTCCCTCCTCTTCCTCCTCTTCCTTCTCTTCCTCCTCCTCCTCCTCACCATCACCCTCTCTGTCTCACTCTGTCTCTATGCCTCTGTCTCTGTCTCTCACTACCTTTCTCTCTCTGACACAGCACAGATCTTTTGCTATGCAGTGCTGACATGGATTATCTGGTACTCAACTGTGTAGCTCAGACTGGCCTTAGATGTCCTGCCTTAGCCTTCTGAGTGCTGAGGAGACAGGTATGGACCACAACACCACCCAGTTCCTCTAAGTTTAAACTTTATCTGTTTGGGCCTTTTGCCTTGTATGCAAAAGGTGCATGCAGTGCCCAGGGAAGCCAGAAGAGGGTGTCAGATCCTCTATCTCTTTTAATGGATGTTTCTTTTTCAAAGTTGAAATGAATGTGCTCCTTGGGCTTAGACTTACCTGCATTCAGCCTTTCTGTCCCCCCCGTCTGTCCCTCTGTCCCTCTGTCCATTTGTCTGTCTGTCTGTCTGTCTACCTACCTACCTATCATCTGCTATCTCTATCATCTCTAACGGGTCTAGTGTTGCATCTCATCTCTGTGCAATGAGCCCTAAATGTGCCCATAGCCCTGAACACTCTCCCAAGAAGCAAGATATTTCTAAGCTGCTTCCTACAACTTCCACTTCGTGGGCAGCTCATGACTAACATGACCTCAAACTGGACCATTGGTGTCTTCTCACAAGATTCTGCTCTTTGCTCAACCTGTCAAATTTAATAAAGAAGCTGCCCAAAATAAAAACATCTAAAGCCATGCTCCCTCCACTTATCATCTGTGTCACGCAGTGTTGGTTACTGGCTCTAACACTGTGGGCTAGACCTGCCCCCTTTCTTCCAGTCCCACTGCAGCCATGTGGGTAAGACCCTACATTCCCCGCCTGCTCCTGGCTCTGCTCCTGCCCAGGCTCTTGGATCTCTCTGCTGCCACCTCAGCATCCTTCACCCAGAGTTCTGAATGGGCTTCTAAAATGTAGATCAGGCCAGAATCTTCTTTAAAAAAAACCCAAACCCCTAAGTGAGCACATAATTCAAGCTTCATTCACTTCACAGTCATTCTTCATGTGACCCCTCTCTCTGCTACATTTCGAAGAATTCACTCCCTCAGGGAAACATCCTTCCAAGGGACATCTTAGTCCCTTGACTTTCCTCTTTCCTGAACACACCACGGTGCCTACCTTACTACATGGCCTTTGCTAAAGTTCCCTCGGCTGAGGGTACCCTTCCCTCATGTCCTCTTCTGCCAGAACCTTCTCGTCAACCGAAACACCGTCTCCATTTTGATTTCATCACTTGTTTATTATTTTCCTTTTGAAAAGAGAACTGAATATGTGCAAGCATTCTCACGGTTTCATTTGCCAAGCCCTGTGTGCTTGTATGTGGCATTCATGAACAACTGGGTGTTCTGCTCTCTCTGCAGAGGGTACCTTTGCTATCATGTCCTAGGCCCTGACGCTACAGACAAGCAAAACATGAGTTCAAGTTCATGTGTGGTAGGTCTAGAGCTCCAGGACTTTTTCAAATACCCCTCTGCTCCATCACTCACTGGGTTTGTGAGTTTGGGCAAGCTTAATTCCAGACTCCAGTTTTCTTATCTAATGGATGAGGATGATGGTAGCAGTTCCCTTGTGGACTCATTATGAACCATCAAGAGTTACTAGATTAAAATAATGATTGGAAGTACTTACCATACAGCAAATGCTCGATCAAAGATAATGTATCTACAGTATGTATAGCATAATATGCATATAGTATCCCATAGCTACCGTATAAGGCAGGATGTCTCAGCACTAGCAGGACTGGGATTTGTGGTGCCATATTTCTAAATGAGGTTACACCATATGTTGCAAGATACTTAGTATCATCCTGGTCCCTGTCACAAGATACCAGCAGCACCTTCCCACTTATGAAAACCAAATATGTCTTTACAAAGTCTCAAAGGTCCTTCAAGCAGAAAGAAGGTTAATAGCACTACTGAGCAAGTGAGTACCATTGCCTGGTGGTATATATACCGACTGGAAGTCTACAGAGTCTGGATAGCTTGCCCAAGGCCAAAGAGGATAAGGGTGAGGTCAGGCTTCAGTCCACTCTTCTCACCCTGGGGCGTGCCCTTTGCTCTTTCCCACACTCTCTCTGTACTTGTGTCTCAAGCCCCCCTGCCCTCACCCTGGCAGTCTAGCTAGCACATTTGCAGATCCGTGCTAATTACACAGCGACGTAAAACTTTATATGTGGTTTGTTATTTTATATCCAGGAACATGGTCCGCAGCCTTCATTACATAACGCAGCTGTGTGTATATTTGGGGTCTAAGTGCCATTTAGTGGTCAGCTTGATGGTGTATTTTGTTTCAAGTATCACATTTCCTTTTTCCCTTTCTATACTTCAGTCAGGTCCTAAATAGAGGAATGGAGCCTCGCATAGCTTGGGCAAGAGTGACAGGCAAGTCCTAAATGACAATTACCCTCTATCCTAATTAGATCAGAAGGCAGACAGAGCCCAGAGCTGCCATCTGCGGTGTGGATGTACTCCCTAGTGACTAAGCGTGCACTAGTGTGTTCTCAGGCCACACCGTGCTTGCTACCTGCAGCACACTCTCCCCGTTTGTGTCTTGGAGTGAATGAAGGGTTTAGCAGAGGTTTAGACAGATGACTTTCTAACAATCAGCTGCATGGCTTGAGTGTGTCATTGCTCCCCTCTGAGACACGTCTCATCTTTAAAATGAGGACAAACCTAGCTGGGGAAACAACACAGACAGTAAAGTATTTGCTACGTAAGCAGGAGGACCTGAGTGTAGGTCCCCAGCATATACATACATCTAACATACACCTATAATCCTGACTCTGGGGAGGCACCTCTCATCCCAGTGCTGGGGAGGCAGAAACAAGCGGATCCCTGTGGCCTGCTGGCCAGCTCAGTGAGCTACTCTTTTAGCACCACCTCTTGGTCCTGACCAGAACATCTCTCCTTGCTCCTCCTCCATTGTATCTCTTTCACCACTGTCCTTACTTAAGGTGAAAATAAAAGTGGGTTTCCTTCTATTGAACCTTGTTTTCCTTTCATAAGCCAGTTCGAATCATGTCCTCTCCAGAAAAGTGCCCTGGAACCCCCGGCTCTCGCTGTGCCTGGATTTTTATGATAGTGCATCACCCAGTCTCTGCATGGCTTTTATAATGGTGCATAAAACGCCTAACCAATATGTTTTTTTCTTTATTTTAAATTCTTTTTTTCCCTCACCCTGAAATACTTACTGGACAGATTATAAATGTTCAAAGTGATGATTTAAAAACATATAGACACTGCATAATAATCGTGACAGTTAAACTCAGAATCACACACCGCGCTGTGTGAACTACAGATTATTAGATCCCCAGAATTTACTTCGGGATTACAGATGTATGTCCTTTTGACCAATCCTTGCACTTATTGCTATAAATGTTGTTAATACAGCCATTATTTTTTAAAAAAAAAAAGCCTGAAGGACTGTTTGTTTGTTTGCTTTTATAGCAAGGTAGCAAGTCTTCCTTCAGAATGTTTTCAAAATGAACGAAATCATCTTCTCAAAAAGAGCTCGACCCTCCAGTACATTGCAACAGCACTCACTGAAATGTCTCTTGACTCAACACTTACAGGTGTTTCTTGTTCAAAAGTCACAAGTAGTTGGCGCAGAGCAACTCAGTTATAACTACCAAACACATGGAGACCGTATATGAGCTGAGCCATGGTTATCCCTGAGGGCTGCTCACGGGCAGCCAGCCTTGCACACCTCCCACCTAGAGCCTGCACTGTCAGATACCCTCTGGGTAGCCACAGCTTCTGCAGAGCAGAGCATGTTAAGATTGTCTCCTCTGATGGGTAGTGTAAAACACTTTCTGACCTCCTGCCTAGTCCTTGCTGGCACCTATGGATTCTGACCATGCCTAATTCTAATCCTCCTTGATCATCCTTCCCAGTTCCTCTAATGCACCAAACTCAAACACACTCCTACCCCTGTGTGCATGCAATCCCCATGGCCCTTAATGCCCTCTTTTTCTTGCCCAGCTCCTGTTTATTCATTGGTTGGTTGCGATTTGGGGGTGCGGAAGAGGGACTCTATGTGGCTGAAACTGTCCTCAAACTCTCCAGCCTACTGCTTCAGCTTCCAAGTGCAGAGGTTCCAGGGGTGGGTGTCAATTCCTGTTTTGCGTTTTATTTTGTTTGGAGCAGGGTCTCCTGAATTCATCATGTGGTTGAAGAGGATCTTGAATCCTTGACTCTCCTCCGTCCACCTTGAAAGCACTAAGATTGCAGGCACTCACCACCACACCCAGTTTCCTGCTCACCCCTTAAAGATGTTTTTTTCACAGACTTGATCTTAAGTGAGTCTCAAGGGTGACACTGATTGGACTCAGTAAGTCTCAAAACAATAAGTAAAGGAGGACATGGAATCGAGTGGGAAATGTCTTACCCCAACCTCACCTTTTTGGCAAAGATCTCTGCTGATGTGATGTTCTATTTGTTTCCTCACGCTCCGTTTATTTGTAACTCTGTCCTCTCTACTGGGTGGCAAGCTCCCTGAGGGCTAAATCTGGGGCTGATTCCTCTGTATCCAAGAGTTCCCTACTGAACTGAGCAGATGCAGTGTTAGTTTTAATGAATGCCATCCTGCTTAGTAACTCTGACGATCCCTTCCTACACTCCTTTTTCTACTTTAGTGACAGAACGCCCTTTGACCAGTCATCTCAGCGCCTGCACGTTTTCAGGTGCTTTCTCACTCTAGACTATTTTCAACATTGTCTGTCCCTGCCTGATTCTTCAGTCCTCTCCCTTTCTCCTGAATCCCAGATGCAACCTTGTTCTTCATTCATCAAGGATTAACTTCTAAGCAAGGCTGAGGTTAGAGAGCTTGGGGTCATGCTGGCTATGGGAGCTTGAAGTCAGAACATTGGGATGGTCACTTCCTTTGAGCCAGAGTCTAAGTTCCTCTTCTCTCACCCTGGAAGGGACACCCATCAACAGAGCAGGGCCCCTGAGGCCAACTTTGTTGGTTTAGTTACGCTACAAGGCTTCTGCTCCTGCCCCTGCTGTTACAGCCTACAGATTCCTGGTACCAATCTGATTGAACAACTTAATTAAGATGCAATAAAAGAAAAGTGGTCCGGATGTGCCCCGAGGGAAAGCAGTCTAGAGTCTGCAGCCACTGCCACCTCTTGAGCCGGGAGCCCTTTCTCACCCTGCCTAAACGCCCCAGACTGGCAATGGCCCTAAAGTAAAAGCTTTAGTGTTTGGTACAGAGGCTCTTAAAGGTTAGTCACTCACCGGCTTGTTTATGTTGGTTGTAGGTCACCTCAGTTCATTGTCACGTCCAGAGAGGAAGTTCAAGTGCCAAGTCTCTAGGATTTAGGACTTAACACCACCCAGGGTTTATCTCACAAGACCAATGGGAGGGGGAAATGCCTTAAAACACCATACTGAAACTGAGCTGGAAGGCTGGATCAATGGCTAAGACAGCATACTCTGCTCTTGCAGGGGACCTGAGTTCACATTAGCTCCAGCACCCACATCACCCGAAACTCCAGCCCCAGGAAGGGAATGCAGCGCCCTCTCATGGCCTTCATGGGACTCTACACACATGTGGCAGACACACAGATACTCACACATAACAAAAAATGAATTCTTAAAAAAAAACAAAAAACACTGAAACCCATGGTCTTGTTTATTGTTTTGGGTAGCAGCTTCAGAAAACATGGTTCACGTACCATGCACCTATTTAAAGTGTTTTGGTTTTTTTTCTCTTTTAGTTTGTTCCAAGTTGGGTAACCATCACTATTTGGGATTTCTTTTTTACTACCCCTCCCCCAACCCCAACATTTCTTTGGTATGGTCTCTCCATCTCCTTATCTAGCCTTGTTCTGGGTGATCACTATCCTGTTTCCTGCCTCTGTACATATGCTCCCTTCAGTCCTTTCTGAAGTCAAGTAATATTTTATCTTGGATATGCCTCTTTAAAAAAATGTATGTCTTTCAAGTGCATAGCTTGATGTCTTGACACATCACTGTTGACTTTCCACTCACTTGCTAGCTGATGGACGGTTAGTTGGGCTGTTTCTACACTGTGGCCATTGTGAAGAACACTTCAGTGCACAGAGACTTGTGTTGATAAATGTTTTCGATTCCCTTGGATTGACATATTTATTTGCTCATTAACGGTACCAGTGCCTAAGGCCTTGTCACACACATTGAGTCACTGAAAAACAGTGAGGCCAGGAACTGGAGAAAGACTCCAAGAGGCCGTGGTCTAAGCTTGCTGACTGCTCTACACGAGACAGTAAAGGAAGAAGTTACAGCAGTTACCTCTGATAATTAGCTGCCAAAACCTTCATCATTCTGGGGGGGAGGGATTTGATCCGAGAGAACTTTTAATTGGAATACAGGAGGAAGCACTAATTCATAGTCACACGTACCCTCACTTGAAGTTTGATCTGGTCAGTTCTCTAATTCCCGTCTGCCATCTTCTAATTCCCCAGTGAAGACCATATTCCTACTTCTTCAGAAGCAGACTCTCACTCTCCAACCAACTCACTCTGTTCTTTCCAAGCAGATGGGTGACTATGGCGGGTGGGGGCGGGGCGCTGAGTCAGGGCAGTATATCTCCAGGCGTCTCTTTCTCTTTGTCACAGAGCTCGGTGTGCATGAGACAGAGCTACTGTATCGTGCCCTGGCGCCCTGTTTTCTGGGTACTCTGGATTATTTAGCATCTGTCACCAAGTAGGTACCTGGATAAGAGGCTGAGCAGAACAAATCGCTCCCAATACCTTGCAGTTTGAACTGTAGGCAATTGCTAACATCCATTCATTTTCTTTTCTTTAAAAAAAAAATGGAAATTTCACAGCCATCTCTAGTGCTTTGCTCTTAGTCCCATTCTTAGTTGCTCACATTCAAGGATCAGGGAGGCAAGTTCTTCTGCTTCACTCAAACGTTGAGCATTCTTTTTTCTAGCTCCATGTGCTACTGAAGCAGGCGTGGAGAGAGGGGTGGTGAGCCCTTAGCTCGGAGCCAAGTGGCCTAGGATCACGTGGCTCCCACTGGCCACTCTGCCCCTACTGTGTCCCCTCAATCATGAACCCTGTAAGTAGAGATATGCCCCAGCCACTTGCAGCTTCGAATCTTGGAGTAAATTTCCATAACTGAATACATACAAGGCATGCATTCTCTGGTCTGGCATGAAGACACAGGTTCTGGCCACCTGCTTTCTGAAGTCAGTCCCTTGAAGGCCCTTTTCTCTCACTTTTCACCTTGGCACTGGGTGGCCCATCTGTTTCACTCCCTTCTATTAGCTACTGCTGATCTAAAGATCTCAAAGATCACCTCCCAGGGCTCTGACCCGACTCCAGGAGCCCTCCGACATGCCTCGAAGTGCCTACCCAAATCCGGTCCTGCTGACTGCTTACTCTCGCCAGGCCTTGCAGATGTCCTCTGAGAAACTGGCCCATGTCCCCAAATTTGTCTCAGTCTGACCATTGGACCTCTTAGCCCGAGGTCCACTGAGCCTGCCGTAGGAGCCCTTCCTCTACCTGCCTTTCCTTGGTCTTCTGCTATGATTGTATTTTCATTGTCTGTTTGCATATCTGATCTTTTTTGTCAGCTATAGACTTCTGAAAATATCACCCAATTTATCATTAACCTCCAATGCCAGGATAGAGCAAATCTTGTTTAACGGCAGTGCGTGTGTGTGTGTGTGTGTGTGTGTGTGTGTGTGTGTGTGTGTAAACCCAGAGACAGATAGGAGAACAACTGGCTGAATGAAGCTTCCAGGGAATCAGTATGGTAATTATTTTATGTTCTTTAGACATGTTTTACTTTAATGTAGTGAGTCTTTGAAGAGTGCCTAAGAACATATATGCCAGTGTTAGGCACAGCAGCATGACAAAATGTTGTAAGTAAATACCACCTTCCCTGGATCTCCAGTGACCATCTCATTCTCTCACATACCTCCAAGTGCCTACACAAATCCTGTTCTGCTGACTGCTTACTCCCACCAGGCTTCACAGATGTACTCTGAGAAACTGACCCATGTCCCCAAATTTGTCTCAGCCTGGCCATTGGACTTCCACCTCTTAGCCTGAAGTCCACTGAGCCAGACGCCCTCTGGCGGTGGCGCTCAGGAGCTACGTTCCGGCACAGAGCTGGAGAGACGAGAGGGAGGAGGGAGGAGGCGCAGGCAAGGGAGGAGAGGAAAAAGTTGCGCTGGGAAGTTTGGAAAGTTGGGAAGTGGCTGCTGCGGGCTTCGCCTCCCTCCGCGCGCGAGCGAGGGAAACGAGCGAGAGAGCGAGCGCGGAGCCAGCGAGCGCCTGCCATGCCCGGCAGACCCCGCCTCGCTGCGCCCGGGCGCCGAGCTCGCTCCTGACTCCTGCGGCCCGGCCCGGCCTGGCCTGCCGCGGCCCTGGCCCCCCCCCCGCGCCGGGTCCTCCCTCCCCGCCCGGCGGCCCCAGCCCCCCCCGCCCGGCCCTGGCTCCGCGCCGCCTCCTGCCCTCCTCTCCCCTCCCTCCGGCCGCGGAGCAGCATGGCGGAGCCTGGCAGCGGCTGCGCGGCTGCCCGCCGCCCCTCTGAGCTGGGCTCAGGGGCAGCCGGGCACCTCAGAGCCGACCCCCGCCCCCGCCGCGCCCTCCGCCGCACTTGTCCCACTGCGCGCCCTGAGCGCTGCGCACCCCTGGGACCCTTTGCGCCCCTGGGTGCCCAGCATAACCTGAGTCCCCCCGCTCATCCTGGGATCTCAGGACTTCCCCAGGAGCCCCGCGTACCCCCGGACCCTGACGCGCTCTAGGACCCCTGCGCTCTCGCAGAATTCCGGGGCTCGGCCAACCCGGCTGCGCGCCCTGGTGAGGGGCCCCGCCCCAGAGGATCCCCCTCTTCCAACAGACGGAGCCCCGCCCCAGAGGGACCCCCAGGTCCGACAGGGACATCCAGCCACGCCCCAGCGGGCTCCCAGCATCTCGCGCCTGGAGCCCTGTGCTCCAGAAGATCCTCGGTGCCCAGCTGGGGGCTCCCCGCCCAGCTGAGGGGGCGCTGCCCAAGAGGGTCCCCGCGTCCCGCGGGCCCCGGCAGGATGCACGCCGCCCTGGCGGGGCCGCTGCTAGCCGCCCTCCTTGCCACCGCCCGCGCCCGCCCGCAACCCCCGGACGGAGGACAGTGCCGGCCGCCCGGATCGGTGAGCGAGCGCCTGCCCCGCCACTCTCCCGCCTGCCTGGACACTCCTGCCTGAAGGGCTAGGGTTTGGGACCAGCCTTCTCCATTCAGCCCACTCGCTCCACCTCCGCCCTCTGGGCACAGCCTGGGCTCCCTTCCCTAGCATCTGTCCTCCGGGCTCCAACTCTGAGCCCAGCCCAGCCCAGATGGTTCCTTCTTTGCTCGCGGACAGTTTCCTCTAGACTTTTGGTCTTGGTTGGAAGGTTCCCCTCTCTGTGCCCGCTTCTGACTCTCCTGTCTTTTATCCTACCTTTACCCTTTGCTCTCTTTCTGCCTTCTTCTGACTTCATCTTCCCAACACCTAGTGCCCCTTTCCCACCCTTTTGCTGTTTCATTCACACTGTACCCCAGGCCAGGCTTACCCTCCCTCTCCTTGCCCCTTTTTCTGACCTAAGGCTGGAGCCTCTGGTGCTGATTCTCACTCCTCTCCTTCTGTACCTAAGCTCCTACCCAGCACCTATTGTCTCAAATGCCCCTGTCTCCTGAAAGGGGTAAGACCCAGAGGAGAGAAACGGAAATGACAGAATGAACTTGCTTGTCTAATATTTTCCTGAGGAGACCAAGTAATTATTGCTTCTCCCAACTTTCCTCTCCAAACTGGGAATCTCTTGATTTTTTTCCCTACAATGCCCTTCTCTTCAATGACAGATTAATGCATTGCCAATCATCCTGAACTGGAGGCTGGGAGACCAGAACACTGTTGCAGGGTCTTCCTGTGCTACCCCATTAGCAGGGCATAGGTTGGCCTTGGGCAAGGTGCACAGCTAGCAGTCTACCTTGTGCAAGAGACCAGCCGGATAGCTGGTAGGCACTGTCTATTGTGAATTCAATTTTAAAAGGTTTGTTGGTAAAGTGTGGCTCTGTGTCCACCACCCACTATAGATACTTTCATTTGTGCCAGAATCAGGTAGGAATATGTTAGGAGTTGACCTAAAGTTTCTAAGTGGTCAGTGGTCACTCCAGGGACTTTTCTAGATGGAAAACAGCTTTGCTTAGGAGATAGTCCCCTACTGCTGTTTCTTTCTTTCTAAATCCTGTTTTTTACTGAAAACAAACAAACAAACAAACAAACAAACAGCCCTGGTATTTGGACCCCTACTCGAGGCACACAACCCTAATGGGTACCTAGGTCACAGAAAAAGAAAGACTTGGAAATGGAGAGCCGGGTCACCTTTTTGATGGGAAGTTTAGAAAGCACCTAGAACATCTACATGTCTTGGGGTTAATTCTGGGAAATCCTCTCCTCCCAAACCAGCAGCTGAGACTTGGTTTGGCTTTTCGAGATTTTTAAAACGCTTTTCTCATCTATGGTCTCAGCGAGTGGAGCAAAGTAGCCAACGCCGGTGACCTGCCCTCCAAGGAGAAAACCTTACCCACCCTATGAGTGGGAAGTAGCTGTTGAAATAGGTGTGCTATTTTTAATAGGTGTTCTGCTTTCAGTGTGCTCTTGGCATGTGTCTTCTAATGGCTGCATTTAAAAGTTATATGACTTCCTCTTTTCTTGCCAGAGCAGGACTCTCGGTCCCCCCTCTCCCCCACCCTCCCCATGAAACACCCTGGTGAAGGTTTGGCTTGGCCAAGCATGAATGTTCTCAGGTGGTATGGCAGCCCTTGGCTTTTCACAGTGAAAGCCAGTCATAAAGAGAGAGTCCTTTCGTTGCCCACTTCCTCTGTGCCTAGCACCACTCTGAGGGCTTCGGAAATGTATGTTCTGTTTTACACTCCTACCGATAACTCCCATTCTCACCCCCCCCCATTTTGCAGAAGAGGAAACTGAGTCTGTGGGAAGTAAAATGATGTACTGCAAGTTATTCGACTAAGAAAGGACAAAGCCAGCATTTGAATGTGGAACTTTTAGCTTGGAAAACCCTTGCCAGCCGGCCTCTGCCTTCTGGCCCCATCTACCCCTGCCATCTCTCGGTGCCAACCCTGGCTCTGCTCTGCTGCCTTTGGCCTCACTGATCTGCCTCTCCTCTTCTCTCTCCTTGTAGCAGAGGGACCTGAACTCCTTCCTGTGGACTATTCGGCGCCATCCTCCAGCCTACTTGTTTGGCACCATCCACGTTCCCTATACCCGAGTCTGGGACTTCATCCCTGACAATTCCAAAGCAGCCTTCCAGGCCAGCACTCGTGTCTACTTCGAGCTGGATCTGACAGATCCCTACACCATCTCAGCCCTGGCCAGTTGCCAGCTGCTGCCCCACGGGGAGAACCTGCAGGATGTGCTGCCAAGGGAGCTCTACTGGCGCCTGAAGCGCCACCTGGACTATGTGAAGCTGATGATGCCCTCGTGGATGACACCAGCACAACGAGGCAAGGGCTTATATGCTGACTACCTGTTCAATGCCATTGCTGGTAACTGGGAACGCAAGAGGCCTGTGTGGGTGATGCTCATGGTGAACTCCCTCACGGAGACAGATGTGCGCTCCCGAGGTGTGCCTGTGCTGGACCTCTACCTGGCCCAACAGGCTGAGAAGATGAAGAAGAGCACAGGAGCTGTGGAGCGGGTGGAGGAGCAGTGTCATCCTCTCAATGGGCTCAACTTCTCCCAGGTAGGAACCCTCTTGCCAGCCTAGCTAGCTGTACCAGTGTCTTGGTCCTAGTCTCTGATCTCTGCCATGCTCCAGCAGACAGCCAGAGCCAGGTCCCATCCTCCCTGCCCCCCAATCCCAAGCAAAAGCATCTCTCTGGTCCTGGAACGGCTGTCACTGGTTACTGGGCTGCTCTATTGGGGTCAGGGGAAACCACTACGTGCCAGAGTTTGGGTGTTTCTTTCCATTTCAGTGGTTCCCTGTTGGGGATATCCACTCTTCACCTGCTGTGCTTGCCTGAGCAGAAAGAATTTCCCTGGGGAGCATCAGAGTGATTCAAAACAGAAAGAGAGAGTTGCCCGTTTGGGGCAGTCTTCCTCAGGCTCCGGGGGCTTCAGAGAACAAGGCTGCCCTGAGGCTGTTTGGACACACACCCCTGGGTGTGTTTATAGAAAACAGCACAGAGGCGGAAGGCATGGTGCCTAGGCTGTGCTGTCAGGTTTCGTGCACTTGGCCTCCACCAGCACTGCTTCACTGATTAACACTAAGTTCTCCATGATTCCCTGGGCCTGTGCTAAGCTCTGTGACTCTGGGGCTGCCTCCCTAAGACTGGGAGAACTTCCAGTCAGCAAGGAGAGTTTGTGGGTCATAATTTCAGAGAAATGTGCTTGCTGAAGTTTGGCAGTTCTGATTTCTGAACCTAGGGAGTAAGGGAGAGAGAGGAGGGACTTAAGAGGTTTAAAGTCTCTGGCTGTCAGAGATCTGATTCAGCAAAATGTCATTAAGAGCCTGTCTCCATGGGCAGAGGTCATTCGCAACTCACTAGTCCCAAACTCAACTCTGAGGCCCTGGGAACAATGAGTTCACATCTGTGCCTAGAGAACAGAGCTGTCAACCCACGATGGGAGCTCCCGGACTTGTGGCTCCTACGAGGAGGCCCCAGTACAGGGTCTGGGTTGACGCTCTAGGTGAAGTGTGGTCTCAAGACATGTGTGCTCATCATTAAGGAGATAGACTCATAAAAAAGCCTGGACCCCAGGATCTATCCCTGGAATCAGACCCAGTTGCTCCAGAGATGTTGCAAGTGCGTCACCAGGGAACTGCTGCTGAAGCCGATTCCCCCTTCCGAGATCTCTGGCCTTTGTTTTTCCAGGGGAAATGCAATATTGTCCCCAGGGAGGTAAGAAGCCAGATTGATTTGCCGGCCAAATGAAAGGCTGGTTTGTGAGTTCTCCTGCTGGCTCTCCCATAATTGTGGAGTCCTTACCCAGAGGGCCCGGTGGCAGGAATATTGGGGCAGTTAGTCACGCCCCGCAGGGTTCTGACTATGCCTGCCTCCATCTCCACGGGGAAAATCCTGTGTATTCTCTGCCCCAGCGCCGAGCCCTCTGAACAGAGCGGCACTTTGCTTCTGAAGTGACTTTCCCCTTGCCAGCCTCGTGAGCTGATATTATCTGTGGCAGAGGGGCCCCCAGCACTCACCGCCCATCTCATTTTGGAGGCAGTTTTGTGGGAGGCCTCTCTGCCCATAGTCCTCATGTCTGGCCCCCCTAGATATCTATTTTAGGTTTGGGAGGTGAGGGATCCACTATCACCCTCTTTGTATCAACTACAGGGGAACCTGACAAGGGCTGAAGGAAGCATTGGAGCTCTCTGGTTAAACAGTCCCTGGCTTTAATCTGTCTCTCTTAAAACAACAAAACTATCTTTCTTCGGGAGTCTGGAAACACTGCTGTTCAACCAAATGACGGCTCTGGTGGGTTGAAAACATTTGCTGCGAAGTGTGTGAGCTTATGTTTTAGGAAAAGTTACTGAGAGCCGCTCATCGGCTAGCGAGGAGCCTGCTGACAGTCTCCAAAGCCTATGTTTGAAGATCAAACAGACTCCAGTTTCTGTTGCAAAAACACTCCCACCCCACCACCAGCCTGGCCCCCCGCTCTTCAAACTGTTCTTGGGTCCAGCTTCTTGAAAGGACTGTAACAAACAAATCTCAGGCAAAAGAAAACAGGGGTCCACTCCTTTCCTAATCTACACACCCTTCACCACCTGCGCGAGAGCCTGACGGCACCAATTTGTCCTCAAGCCATGTTGGAGGGAGGTGATGAAACCCCTCCTTCATCCTCTTGGGCCGTCATGGGCTAACTGGGAAGAGTGGGAACCCAGAACTTGGGCAGATGTGGTTGGTGGGGATCTCCAACCTGAAAATCAGAAACGCAACTGCCTTCTCCATAAAATTGTATGCATGCACGCACAGTTCGATAGGAACATCTGTGATGCGTTATTGGGCTGAAATATCTGTTATGTGCATCAGTTTTTTTTTTTTTTAATTTTTTCTTTCCTCGAAGCATTACTGTTATTGCAAAATCGGGGGTGGGCAGTGAGCAAGGAACATGAGGAAAATGCTTAAAAGACAGCTCGTATGTGAAAGCCTGAGATTTCACTTTTAATTTTATGTATTTTTGTTTTCTGGGTAGAAACATGCATTTTGCTTACTGAGTAGAGAACAAAGTTTACATTGGACTTGTGGGGCAGGAGGACAGGGGAAGCTTGAGAAGCCAGCAACCTGCAGGAAGAGTAAGCCGGTCTACCAACAGGTTTTGACCTTTGGTTTCAAAAATAAACTCAAGGTGCTAGATTCAGTATCACCAAGGTTTTACCATGTGACCTTGGGCAAGTCAGTTCCTCTCCTTGGGCTCAGTTCACCCTGCCTGGGAAATCAGACACCAGGATTAGGTCATCTTTCATGCCCCTTCCAGCCCTGACATTCCATAGGACCATTCTAATCAGTTGCATGTGCCAGGCACCCAGCAGGAAGCTGCCTGTGCATTTCCATTTCACTGAATTCTCCTTGTAACCCTTTGGCTTTCTAAGGTGGGCACCAAGCATGGTTGAATGACTCGCCCAAGGCCACATGGCTAATAAGGAACAGAGCCGGTCTGCGAGACTCTAACTGACCGAAGAACTTCCTATGTGTGGTTTCTGTTCTTGGCAGGGAGTCTTAGTGGGCTCCAGGGCAGGGGGGAAAAGAGAGAGCTACATGAGAAGTGGGCATGCCCGTCTTCCAACAGCCATCTCCACTGTTCAACCGTTGCTAGGCAACATGAAGCCCATGACTGCAGCTCTCCAGGAGGCCGAGGCAGGAGATCACAAGTTCAAGCCTACCTGGGCTGCAAAGTGAGTTCATAGCCGGGCAGCTTGGTGAGACCTTGTCTCAGAGTGTAAAGTAAAAGAGGGTTAGGGATGTAGAGCTCAGTGACAGGCACTTGCTAGGTGTGCAGCACTAGGCACGAGATTCAATCTCTAGTACTACAGAGAGTGGGATGGTGGCAAGCCCCTGCTTTTGGAAGCCTGGGATGTTTAAGCTGTCAGGCCAGATCTTGTGACCTTCTCGGGACCTGGAGATCCTTATCGTCTCTGCTTGCTTTATTCGGGGACTGATACTGGTGGCTTCTACTCTCTCTGGGGCAGTGGTTCTCAACCTGTGAATGGTGGCCCCTTTGACAAACCTGTATCTCCAAAGAGTTTTAATTGTGATTCATAACAGTAGCAAAATTACAGTTATGAAGTAGCAACGAAAATGATTTAATGGTTGGGGGTGGGGGGTCACCATAACAAGTGGAGCTGTATTAGAAGGTGGGAGCATCAAGGAGGTTGAGAACCACGGTGGAACTCTCAGACCCCCCTCTCCTGCCCACTCACACTGTATGGTGGAGGCACTGATTGAGAGCACGGAGTTAGGTGGTCTTTCTAGGTTTGGTAAAAGAACAGGGATCACGCTGCTCTGTCCATTGCTGTGTTTTGCCATCATGCCCTGGTGCTATCGGTGTCTGAGAGCCATAATTGGAGCATGCCTGCTGAAAGCGAACAAAACATTTGTGACGTCCTCCGGTCTCCTCCTTAGGGAGTTAGAGATCACAGAATCCATTGCTGAGCTCCATCTCTGTGCTGGGTGCAGCATTGGACCTCAAAGGAGGTAGACTCCAGTCCCCAGGGAGGAGCTAAAAGCTTTATTGTAAAGACAGTAAGCTGAGACTTGAAATAGTTGAGTCATTGGCTTTGGTTACATAGATAGCAGGGGATTAAGAACATCCATTGCTAAAACCTATGCTCTCTAATCTACAAGGTGGATTGATTTTGTTTTTTTCATAGTTCATATTTTCTTGTGAATATATATATATATGCATGTATTGGTATATGTGTGTGTTATATCATTATTGATAAGGTAAAATACAAAATACAAAAAGAAAAATAATTTAAAAGTACTAAAGCTTTTTCCCCTCTGACTTAAAAATTACATCTTAAAGTATTCCAATATAGGAGTTCCCAAACAGGTTCTGGGTACCATCACCCAGAAGTCCATATCCAGCTTCCCACGAGACTACGGTGAAGATAGCCCCCTAATTTAGGCTAAGCCTGTACAGTTGAATACTGAATGGTCTTCCGAGTTTACATATAGTCAGAGCTTCTGTATATATATGTCTGGTTCATTAACAGGTAGAAAGTGCACTCTAAATATTTTCCCAATGAATGATGAATGATGGCCAGCAACTATTTGCATCTTTTATCCCCTTCTATAACCCATGAATGTATGAAGAAAGGTTGCATAAACCACAGCAACAGACTTCCTTTTGTAAACTTCAACAGCTTCACTGCTTCCTGTAGGGACACAAAATAGCAGAATCATCAAGTGAGTTGTTCTGGCCCCTATGAGATACTAAAACAAAACATCTTATGCTAAGTTATTTATAAATATTGTTCATGATTCTAGAGGCTTTGCGGTTGATGATCAAGGTACCAGAAGATTCAGTATGTGATGAAGGCTCATGCTTCATAGATGGGACTTCTCCGGTGACATAGATGGGACTACATGGTGACAAGGACAAGAGAGACTTGACAAGGTTCTGTCATCATGAGTCAGTCTTTATCGGGCAGAGCCCTGTCATCACTCGAGGGGTTAGGTGTGAGGATATGAATTTTGGAGAGACACAGGCATTCAATACATTTAGCATGGGGAGTTCTGACTCAAAGCAAGTGCCACATCTCTACCTTGCCAATGACTTCAGACTCGTCACTTTCCCTTCATGAGCGCAAGTTGTCTCTTTTGTTCCCATCACTGTATTAAGCTAGGCAGTTTCCAGCACCAACTCTGTTCTGCCTTCTGTGATTCTCATGTCTAGCTCCATACCTTAGAGGGTCTGAGCCAACCCACACCACAACTTTAAGCTTGACTTCTCTATCTTTGGCAGGTTTAGCCTTGGCTGACCATGGCCAATGCTTACCTGTCAGGAAGCTGGTTGGTTGCTGGGTGTGGGTGTAGGCGATCCTGCTGCAAGTCTGCAGAGCAGAGAGAGCCTCTTAACCTGTTGTGGCATAGTCTGCTTGACTCCTGACCCCAGGCTTGATTCTTTTCTTCATTAAGGTTCACCACTTTCTTCATTTCTTTACTTATTAACTAGAGCAGCCACAGTGCAGTGCAGTGCAGTGCAGTGCAGTGCAGTGCAGTGCAGTGCAGTGCAGGATCTGGGCCAGAGACTTGGAAATGAATGCCATAGCTTTTCACCTGCTGAGAACACATGACCTGAGCGTGTGCATTGCTTTTGTAACCTGAGAGGTGGGTGTTAGTTGTCTTGATTTATGGTAGAAAACTATTGAGCCCCATAGTATCTGACTGAATATTAGTGGTTCCTATGTCCTGGTTCTTCCTACTTCATAACGAGACCAGCTCTTCCTTCTGTTCCTTGTCACATGTCCAGAGCTTTCAGAACCAGTCACTAACTCCCAGATTCTCCAAGAATGCCTATTTCTAAGGGCTGGGGCTCTCTCTGAGCTTCTGTGGCAGACAACCCTCGAGTTCACATGGTTGGGCCCCTCAGCTTGCCTTCTGTGAGACCTGAGTGCTCACCTTTGGGTGGAGGAAATAAACACGGGCCATGGAATGTGGGCCCTCAGGCTGAACCTCAGGACACATTAACTGTCTTGTCTCTGACAGTCTTAGTCAGGGGGTAGATTCAGCACAGTCTGTTCTCAGGTGGCTTATTGTAGCTCTAGAACCAGGCCTGGAAAACAGGATTTCCCATACTTCAGTCCACCAGCCCTGTCGTGCCTCCCACTCACAGCCCTGTGACCAGGAGCTGTTCTGCAACTGTCACATGGGGAGGCTGTCCCTATGGTAGCACAGCCTCATAGGTACACATGGATGGCTTCTGGGTCCAAGTGGCAATTTGCAAAGAAAGGTCCTAATGACACTGAAGGCTCCATCTGTCTCATCTCTGACCTGACTGACCCAAACCTTGATATCTATCTTGTCTGAATGGGGGCCTGAGCGTCAGGTAGCAGACACAGAGGCAGAAACACAGGACAGCTTAGGCACCTCCATCAAAGGACAAGGAGTTCCCAAAACTGAAGGTGATGAAGCTCGAATCATAAACTCACAGTGAAACTTCCAGCCCCAGGACTTCTCTACCCAGGAGTCCAAACTCCCAGGCACAGAAAAACCAAAGAATGGTGAAATCTTAGAACCTTCAGCTCTGAGACATTTTTGGACCGGAAGAATCTTCACGTCATGAAATCCTAGCCTCTGAGCTTTGAAGCATTTTCAGCTCATCAACACAGACTTCTAAAATCTTGGAGTTGGAAGGGGCCATTTCTCAAGAATTCCAAGAAGCCCCATCTGCAAGCACGTCTGATCTCCTTCCCCCACAAGCCACCCTCTACTCCGCTGCGGCCAGAGAGAAAGCCATCCTTACTGCCAAAGCACTTTCTGATGGAGATAAAACTGTGCGCGTGCCTTTGTTAATAGTTCCCATTTGGACTTCTCTCAAAGCCAGAGAGCGTTTGCCTGGTAGAGCAGCCTTCCTAGGGAGGAAACTGAAGAATGCTGGCAAGCACCACGGCTGCCAGCCCCACGGCTGACGCTCCTTCTCCTCTGAATTTGCTTCTAAACATTACCCACTTCACTCCCTTTTATCTCCCATCACTGGCTCTCTGTCCACCCACTTAATCCACAGGCAGCCGGTGGCCTAGCCTTCAGCGTTGCTTCGTGGCTGCCAAGCCGTCTCGCCAGGCTGCTCCTCCAGGATCTGCAGGCTTTTAAATCTGCGCAGTACATCCTGCTTCCAGCCTGGAAACACAGTGGCTTCTGCTGAGCCCCCTCCCTCTCCAGGAATTTCCTCCTTTTCTCTTCTGCTTCCGAATCCCCCAATATTTTGATTTTTTTTTAACGCTCAGCTCAAAGCTGAACCTCTTCCAGGAAGTCTTCCTAGAATGCTGTCAGGCTTGAACTGGTGAAGACTTGGCCCGGAGATTTCTTTTATGGCCACGCCACATGTAGTGTTTCCCTCAGTGGAATTCTTTATGGAATTTTATGACATTCTTTCAACACTTCTATATTTGACTTTATTACTTGGGCAGACTTTCTTTCCTGACTCTAACCTAATCCAACATGTACTCGCAAATGATTGCGAAATTGAGCCAGGTATGCTCCATCTCTGTGGGGTAGCCTGGTTGGCTACACTAGCTAAAAGGTGAGGCTCTGCTAGCCTCTGTGTCTCAGACTTTCGATGTGAGATGTGTTCCGTGCCCGCAGCACCATCCCTGGCATCCACGCATCCCTCGTAGACGCATCACTCTCCATCCTGGTAGAGCTTGTCATTTTCTCTTCCTTATTTGTTATTTAGGACCAAAACACCCCTCCCCCATACCACAAGTGCCAGAGCATCTCCGGGCTCATCTCCCTGCAATGTCTTTTCACATCCAAACATCTAATTGTGTCCTTCTGTGAGCCTCTGGTTTGGGAGGCTTCAATAACACTGAGCTGTATAATCTCTCTCTCTCCTCCCTTCACTACAGTTCTTGGTCATGGCTCCACATGTTATCTTATCCTTTCCCTGCTACTTGAGGGCCCTTCCCAGTTTTTATTGTCTGTCTAGCTCCTCACCTGAATGGGCCGTCCTTGTTTTGTTTTGTTTTGTTTTGTTTGTTTGTTTGTTTGTTTTTTTAAAGCCTGCACTTTTCAAGCAAGCGCTGCTTCATAGTAAGACCTCATCTCTGGTCACTGGGTTGTGGAATAACATTATCTGACAGTTTCGTGAAGTTTAGGTGCAACAATCTGACTGCCTATTAGCACTGTGTTTTGAAAGGCCTGATAGATAGGTTGGACTTGGCCTACTCTGAATGCCTGGCTACCCTTAAAGAGGGTCAGGACGTCATTAGAAGAGACGCATACATGTGTGGGCCCCAGGACCATCTCTGCAGGACAGCCTTGGACTTGGCATAGGTGTACCCTACACCTATTGCTGGAGCTAAGTTTCTCCTTACTGACCCAGAGGGAACCAGCCAGCGCCTCAGCTGCATCCCCTGTCCTGCAGGCAGTGGGCATGTACATCTCTCTATCCCAAATGCCCAGGCTTGCTCACCTTTTATTCCTGGGCTCCTTTCTTTCCTACCCACTGGGTCAAGAAGGGCAGGAAGGAACACTGAACATTTCCTTTCCATTTGCCATGACCTGGGAACTTGTGTTCTTTGCATAAGGCTCCTGGGTTCTCCGTCATTTCAGCCGCATCCTGGTTAGATTTTACCCTCAGAGGCCCATATTCATTCCTACCTAAAGTCCCTTAGACACCATGGGACAGATTCAGTTCAGGAGCACCCTTCATTGGGAAGTATTCCATGTACTTATTAGGACCACAAATAACCCCAGGCAAGTTACCCGTCTTTGTCTTTGTTTCCTTGGCTGGCTGTTGACCTCATGAGGTACTTTGTGGGTTGATTGGTCTGTAGCATAGTATTTTATTTTTCATTTTTAGTTTTAAAACCCCACTCAGGGTACAGTTCTTTCCCGGAAATGTTTCCAGCTCCTATATGTGCCTCATATAATGATATGCATGTATTAGAGGTGGCCATGGAGAACACTCACACTGATGTGTGCTGGTGTATGTGTGTGGGGTGCTGCTCTTTTCAGGCAGAGAGAAGCCAGGAAAGCTAGAGATCACAGTATGCACTGAACGGCCCCCTCCCCCACACTTCTGACTGTAGGGACACTTCCAGGAGCCAAGAGGCACCTCTGACATTCCTTCCTCAGGGTGGAGAGGCCTACCCAGAATCCCTGGTACAAAGGGAAAGGGCAACACCTCACAAACCCCAGCCAGTCCTTCCCTCCTTCCACTTTATCAAGGGTATTTAAGGTTTTCTGCCGTATATTATCTCTACGGACTTAATGTGCCTTAAGTGTCATTTAAGCCTCGAGTCCCATTTGAAAGACCCATTTAGTGATAAAGATAGAGTGGAGAAAGGCCAATTAGAAATCTGGCTCATTTTAAAAAGCCTTATTTCCCATAAGGTTCCCTTCTCTGAGCTGGTTGGCCTTAAGTTTGAGAAATGACAAAAGTCTACCTGTCAACGACCTTTCCAACTATGTATGTCCCAGTTGCATGTGTTCTCTAGAGCTTTTCCTCTTGTCCTAGAACAGCTAGGACACCGCCCCCAGTCCCCTCCCTTTTGCTGCTTCATCCTCCACAGCCCACTTCTCTTTGTGTGGTTACTGAGCTCCGAAATGGTGCTGGATTTGCTCTACGGTCACTCAGGCCAGGTGTTGGGGGCTATAGGCGTGTCCCCCCAATCTCCAGCAGTGTAGATGTGACATCACTAGACCTCAAGCACTTTTGAGCACTAGGCTCTGTGTGCAGCTTGAAGAGCTGTGGGCTGGTCATGGGTTGGATAAACTGATATACTTTGGGACACCTCCAGCCACAACACTCAGCCGTTGTGCTTGATCTTCACTGGGATGTTTAGCTGACCCCGCAGTGGAGTCCCCATGCTGGGGCCAGCTGCTGGTCGGAGAGGTAATTTTATGTTCTTGGCTTCCATCAGAATAGTTTTGCTGGGAGGGTGGTGAGAAAGGAATGCCAGCCTCTTGGTGGAGGTGGCTTTGAAGTGCTCTTAGACAGGGGAAGGGAAAGGGTGGTCCAGGAAAAAGGTGCCAGGGTGGGAAACTTTAGAAAGCAGGACTAAGAAACCCTTCCCACCCCCATCCCCTCTCTTTATCTTTGCCCTGTCTCTCCGGTTCTCAAGATAGCTACTCAGAGACACTCTCTATTGTGTGCTAGGCCTCAGGTTTATCACAGTAAATCCCTGAACCAGACCTGGGAAGCATTATTTCCCCCAATTTTAAGGAAATTGAGAATAAAGCACTTCTGTACAAATGAGGACACCTAGATTTAGGCTTAAATGCTTTGACGCCTTAATTAAGAAGCTGGACTGGAGCGCCCTGCCTTGGCTGGGTGGAAAGCATGGGGCTCTCCCCACGGAGGTTGCTGTGAGGGCCCAGTGATACCTGGGAGCTGAAAGTATTAGCTGTGGTGGCCTAGTGGGGATCTCAGTTAAAGCCGCTGGTCTTCTGTGAGGCAGCCTGTGTACCGAGGTTCAGAAGTCCATCCTCAACCAAAGACCGTTCTCCGTCCCCAGGTTTGGTCTGCCTTGCGCATACACTGTGTTTGCTTGGTCAGTCTGTTGGGAACTGTGTGGTCTGACCACCCCGTGGTCTGACCATCTGTGGTGTGCAAGATCTGACCAAATCTATTCTGCCTCGGCAGAGCCTGGTCTCCAGTCGTTCCCCAGGACAGGGACAGGGTGAAAGGAGGTTTTGAGAGGTTCAGGGTGGAGACTCAGCCGTGTCATGGGTTCTAATGGTTATGGGAGAGGAGCCCTTGTCTAATCAGCATTTATCTCCATTGCTTAGACAAGTTAAACAGCACCAACTCAGAGTCCCTGGGGGAAAGGGAGAGTAAAGCCTGAGGCACTTTGTTAACAAGAGATCTCTGCTCTCAGCACTGCTCAGCTGGTGTAGTTTCTTTCTGTCTTTTTTCTTTTTCCTAAAGAGAAGTTCCTGGAAATACTTCCTCCAGCAGGTTAGTTATTTTAAAATGCTTCATCTATCCATGCTTTTTTTTTTTTTTTTTTTTTTTTAAATTTTTTTTTGGCAAGAACTCCTGGGAGTTGGCCAGACTCAATTCCAGGTGCTGGGGGTTGAAGATGACTGTGGGCGTGGTGGAAAGAGGAGGAGTTGATGTGACAATAGAGGTGTGAAGAACAGTCCAGAGTCCTTTCTGTGCACCGGCCCACTTCGTCCTCAAATCAGGTTTCAGGTAGATCGGAGCCTCCTTCATGGATCATGAAGAAGTTTCTGAGAGATGTTCGCTTGCTGGAGTCGCCCCGCAGATAAACGGAGGGTCTGGAAATTGAAGCCATGCAAGTCTGGTGGCAGAGCCAATGCCTTCCTTTCTATATCTCTTGGAAAGAGGGACTGTGGTCCAGAGGAGGGGGTTTCTTCTGAAACTCAAAGTGAGCAGTGCTAAGAGGTTGGGAGACTGCTGAGCTCTGTCCTGAGGAAGTCTGCTTGCCAGCAACCGGGTGAGGGGACTAGAATTCTATGAGTAGAGGCTGAACCTGACAGGCAAAGAATGGCAGCTGTGATCGGGGCCAGAGTGTAGAGGACGTGGAGACCGTGCATCCACAGCAACTGCCGTGTGGATGGCTAAGAGGCTGCCTGCCCTGAGGATTTTTGTGACATAGCAGTCAGGACTGTGACAGTGTCTCCCGTGACCCTCTGATCTGCCAGACGCAGATAAGCTGTATGGAATGCTACTTGCCACCTGACTGTCAGTCACTGTTAAGTACTACCTGCAGATGGCAGGGGCTTCACTAGGGTTCACATCATCTAGACATCCTACGTCTGCTTCCAAAAGGGCTGAGGCTGCCTCTTGTTATCCAGGAGAGTTTTATGTTTGCAGATGCTCCACTGAACATGGCAAACAGCCCCACATGGACGCTTGGGCGGACTTTAGTTTGAGACCTCCTAAGCTCAGTACTGAAGGGCCAGTGGCAATCTCCATGTTCAGGAGCAGCTGCAGGTATGGGGTGAGGAGAGGGTAGAAATGCTGATCCAGACTGAGGGAATGCCATACTCACCACAGACTCACCACACTGGGTGGGAGCCACAGGGAGACAGATGCAGAGACGATCGTGGCTGCGTTGTGGAGCCCTGTCAGTCCTGCTAAGAAGTTCAGGCTTAAACTTGAGTGCATTGGCAGGAACCCTGCTCTGCTGTTGCGTTCTGCATTTCAGAAGTTCCTCTGGTTAATGACTGGCTCCCTGGTTCATTTATTCATGGGTCTCAGACTGGAACACCTCACCCAGGCTTGCCTGCGCATTCCCAAGCCCTTTGGCCAGAGAAAGCCTCTGTTCTGTGAGACCCTGTCACCTGACCTTTCGAATCCAGGATGTGCCCACTGCTGCCCCACAGCGGGAATCCCAGCTTCTGGATGTCTCAGTCATGTTTGCCCTTAGATGGTGCTCCAACCTGGTGTCTGAATAGAGTCCAGCTAAGCTTATTTATTACAGGGACTTTGGGGAAAAGCCTGACTCTGCCACCACCATTTCTAACATAGCTGCAAGGGATCACACAATCTGTGAATTTCATAGGATTTGCTTAAAAGCAGGTTGAGGGGAACGTCACCCTTTCACAGGAGGAGTGAGCTGAGCCCTGTGTTTTGAATGCTGCCTGAGCAGGAGTGGGATACTGGAGGGCCTGGTAAGCACTCTGGTTCTTTCTCTGATAGTATGCACCAGGGCAGGCTTTTCCTGAGCTAAATCCCTTTAGTGGTGTGGGGTTGGTAAACTGGAAACTGCACCCCTCCTGCGTACCCACCTCCTCGGTTGGCCCTGAACACCTCCCTCACCCCCACCCCCTAGAATGGCATTTTGTTTGTTATGTGTTTATATTCTGACTTCTCCAGTGGACTGAAGTTCTTTGAAGATAGGAACCTCATCTAATGACCTTGAGTTCCGTCGGGACTTGACTGTAAGCACGTACTCCGGGGTTATGTGTAAAACTAGTAGTTACATCTCCATATCATCTCCCAAGCATGTGGGCGAAAAAGGAAAATGCCCCCACTCCCCACCTTGCCCCCATCAGCGCTACTGATGTTCTAGAT
The DNA here is from genome assembly GCF_011064425.1 of Rattus rattus. NCBI lineage: Eukaryota > Metazoa > Chordata > Mammalia > Rodentia > Muridae > Rattus > Rattus rattus. The sequence continues at coordinate 42,141,240 of NC_046154.1, read as the reverse complement.
GTTCAGCTCTAGATGTCAAGAAGGGCAGTAGTCACCCAAGTGCTCTGTTGTCACCAGGCATTTGGACTTCGAATGGCTCTAGCTACTGAAAGCCTTCTCATGCTCTGACCATGGTGGGGCCATGCAGACAGTGACATCACACCTTTTCCTTGTCTCCACGGTGGCCCGTCCTATAAGTGGGAGCTGTTTCATGCATGGAAGGGATCTTGCCAGCCCTCCCCAACAGTCTTCTTCCTCGTGCTTCTGTGTTTTTTTTCCAGGGCATGGATCAGAGCTTCTGTTTGCTGGTCATTCCACGATCCTCACACAATATAAATGAAATCTGCTAAAACCAATAAATTCAAACCATGTGTGGGGCATGGGGAGGAGCCGGGACGTCAGAGGGCCACAGTGTGAGGTGGCGTCAGCTCTGACGGCACCCAAGTAGATTTGTATATGTGGAAAGTAAATACCCAAAGCCGTAAACAGCCCTGGGTCTCCCACTCTCACTGGGACTCAAAGGCGTTTAATAGGAACACACACTCTCTGTTTCTTATAAACCGAGCCAGAGCCTCTATGTGTGCTGACCTAAATTCTGAGTTTGCAATCCCAGGCCAGCCAGCCAGGCATCCTAGTCATAGGCTGCAGACAGGCCGGGCCGTCAGCTTGGGTTCTCCTCTCTGGTTTTGGCAATTGGACTAGCATTTGTGCTTTGTAAAGAACTGCTTCTCCTTTTCTTTGTCGTGTACAGCCCTGGTTGTCTGTTAAGTCTGTCTGTGCTGCTTTAACAGAGTGGCCTGGGCTGGATATCTCAGAAACAACAGAAAACGTCTGTCTGTCTGTTCTGGAGGCTGAGGAGATCAAGGTGTCAGCATCTGGCATGCCTGCCGAGGAGTGGCTCCCTGGCTCACACATGGCAGCTCTTCTCTGTGTGCTCATGTGGTAGAAGGCAGAGAGCTCAGGTCTCTTCAGTCCTGTGTCAGAGCCCTAATCCCACCTACACACATCCCCAGCCCAACTTCCTGATACCTTGTGGGCTAATTTCAACGTACAACATTCTGGGCGAAGCATACGGACTTTGACATGATAGCAGTGGGTGGAATGGGGGGTCACTCCCAGCCTTCATGTGAAGACCATGAAGGCCATGTACCCATGTACCCATGGTGTGTCCACAATTGCACACTATGTCGCAGCTTCACCATCTCTTCTTCAGAGCCCTGTAATGTTCTTTAAGTTCCCTGTGGATACTGACTCGGAACCCCAGCAGCATCTTTAGAGAACCTGCCTCGTTTCCTCACCCCTGTCCCCTGGGACCTGTCTTTCCCCTTGTTCACTAAGTCCTTTGCAGTTTTCCTTTCCATCCTGCAATTCTTGGCTTCAGAAAGAACAGTTGGATTGGAGGTGGGTATCTCTGCCTGTCAGCTATGGGGACTTCTGAGAGTTTCCACTGTGTCTTCACATAGAGCCTTTTCAAGGTAGCTGCCCGGATAAGTGGAGTTCAGACAGGCTGACCACCCAGGATTGCTTCACCCTCCTTTTTCTGCATCTCTAAACCCTTGACTTAGATATTGAAGAAAGAATCCATTAATACTTCCTAGAACTGAGTGGACCAAGCTTGCACAGTCAAATACATAGTGAGGTCAACAAAACTGGTGGAACTGGCCCCACACCAGTGGACTATGACAATGTCCACTTCCAGGTTTCATATTGTGCCATACTATGTAAGGTGTCACCCTGGGAAAAACCGAATAAAGGGAATTATTCCTTCTAACTCTATATGGACTTACAATTAGCTTGAACTGAAAATTTTAGTTAAATAAAGGAATTAGAACTGGTGATGGGGCTTACCTAGTATTTGCAACATAGCAAAAGTTCTAGGTTTAATCTCCATCCCTGGGAAAGGAAGAGGAAAGAAGGAAGGAGGAAGTGAGGGCAGAAGGAAGAAAAGAAGGAAGGAAGAAGAAAAGAGAAAGAACAATGGGTCAGCCTTCCTAACACCCTCCTTCCTTAATTCTTTTGTGTCTGCTGCACAATTCCAGGCACTGTCAGTGAGCACCAATGACATCACTCGCACCTCCACCTCCTACAGGTACTTAAAGGAGATTTCCCTTGATAACTCCATTTCAAAGGACAAGTCATCCCCTTGATCATCCATGCCTTTTCTCCACAGCACACATCACCCACTGGCAGCCTGTATATTACACCTGCATATCACTTCTTACCACACCAACTCCACTCATACAGAGATCTGTGTCCCTGTTGTTCTATCCTGAGCAACTAGAACATACCAGGCACATAGCAGGTAGTCAGCTAATGTTTGCCAAGTGACTGAGAGGTGACAGACAGGAAACAAGTACACAAATGAGTAGTAAGAAGTCTGGGGAGGTAAATGAAGAAAACAAACCAGGGATAGGGTGGGGAGACTGTAGCTGTCTCTGCAAGCCTGGCAGAGTGAAGAGAAAGGTCCCAGCCCCTTAGATCTTAGTCTGTTTATTAAACCTGCTCTTGTCTTCATGCACTAGCTTTGAGCTCTTGCTATGTGCAGGGCTCTGTGCACAGGCTGAGATGAGGCAGACAACAGCTTGTCCCAGGAGGCCTGCTAGTCAGAACAGGAGGGGACAAGGACACAAACAACATACTGAAAGGAAGAAAGAAGAAGTGCTTTCTGGTCTGACCTGTACTCAGTGGCCAGAATGTAATTTACTGGCTTCCTCCTCCCCTGCCTATCTGAGTGACTCCATAGCTCTAATTAGACTACTCTCCACAATCTGAACTCTGGACTTCTAGAGTGTCCTCACACTCCCTCTCCAGGTCCTCTTTCCCAGCCTTGCTCTTCTACAGAAAGCCTTCCCTGCCTGCCCCAGCTCCCACTATCTGGCTTCTCTAAGCACTCATGCTATCTGTAGTCTGCTGCATCATTTGAGCCCAGGAGAGAGTCTTGCATTTGTTCATGTACAGCAGAAGCTGGCTGAGAAGCTCCGCCGGGCTCAGGTGCATAGTGGGTCTTTGGCAGCATGCTTGTGGCTGATGGGTTTGAGAGCACAGGAAACAGTGACTCATCATCAAAGAGGGCAGGCTTTGTTGGTTTTGTCATTGACCCAAACTCTTATTTAGCCACTGGTGGTTCGGTTAGGGGATAGGCTGAGACAGCCTTTACTGCGGTTCAAGTGAGTTGTGAACAAGGAGATCATGCAAACGATCTGCCCTAGACAATGTTTAACAGACTTCAGGAGCTGGACTGTTTGCTCGAAAAATTCTCATAAAGCACACGAAAATATTGGTGCAGTGTTTATTGCTGCACATTCGTTCGCTGAACAAATGTGTTTTAGAAATAAACCTTTGACTGGAGAACAGCTTGGATTCGTAGTATTATTATGAGGGTGGCACTGAGTGTTCCTCCCATGCACTTTGCCTATCATTAACATCTTACATTAATAGCATACATTCATCACAATTAGTCAGCCAATATTGATAAGCTGCGGTTCTGTAAATGCTACACTCCACTTGCATTTTTTTTTAATTTTTCCGCAATGTCTTTCTTTTTTCTATTCCACAACCTTCCTTGGGTTCCATAGCCCATCACTGTCATCTCTCCAGTTGGCACTGATACTTTCTTGGACTCTCCTTGAGAGTATGAAATAACCTTGGTAGTTTTAAATATTGGTCTGATGCTTGTCCCTCAGGTAGGATTTGGAGGGTGTTTATGTGTTTTTCTTACCACAATTAGACTGAAATTATGTTTGGGGGTGAGAAGGAAGACCACAGAGGTAAACTGTGGCTCTCATCACAACAGGACAGGGCATACACAGGAGACGGATGTTATCTTCAGCCTCCTGCATGAGGTAGTTTCTCATGAGTCTCCCCAATCTTTCCACACTGTGTACTCTGGTGAGAGTTTGCTATAAGCAGTCCATGTCTGAGGAGAGAGGGGAGTCACACTCCTTCAGCAAGTGTGATCAGAATCCTTACTCTGTGCCAGGCACCATGATGGGTGATGGAGGTAATGCAGGAGCGAAGTCTTCCTCTCTGTAGAACTTTCTCTAGTAAGGGCTCAACAGTGACAATCCAAATAGTTCTAGGACACAAATAATGAAGGCTAAGCTCCTCAGGCATATTTACAACACAAAAAATAACAGAAGTCAAATGGCATGTGCGCAGGGTAGTGTCAGGATATGGATAGGAGGGGACATTCATGAGACCTCACTGGGCCTGAAGAGCAGCATTGGGTTTTTATTCCAGTGGTGGAAGCCATTGGTCTGAAGCATGGAAGAGGATCTTCTTCTTCTTCTTCTTCTTCTTCTTCTTCTTCTTCTTCTTCTTCTTCTTCTTCTTCTTCTTCTTCTTCTTCTTCTTCTTCTCTCCTCTCCTCCCCTCCCCCCTCCCCCCCCCTCCCCTCCCCTCCCCTCTCCTCCCCTCCCCTCCTTCCCTTTCCCTTCTCCTTCTTCTTCTCCTCCTCCCCTCCTCCTCTTCCATCATCATCATCATCATCATCATCATCATCATCACCACCACCACCACCACCACCACCACCACCACCACCACCACCACCACCACCATTTAATTTGTTTTTTAAAAAATGAATGTTCTCTAGGGTGTTCAGCAGGAGTGGGGGTGCATTGGGAATCAAAGTGGAGGAAGCTAGGAGATCAGCATGGGTGCTATAGGAGTTGACCAAGTGAGGGATGGTGGTGGTTTAGATCTGGGAACCAGGTCAGTAGAGCTGGCTTTGTTTTGGAGGTAGAGCACACAGTGTACCTGCTGGGTCACACATAGGGAGATTAAGAAACTTGCACAGTGCTGGTGTGTTTGGGCCCATAGTGGAGCCGCTGGCTAAAATATGGGAGGTGGGAGAGGAGTAAACTTAGAAAATGACAGTATATGTCTGGTGATGTGATTTCTTGAAGGAGGTTCACCTGAATCCCCTTTCTTGGGTAACATGACAATGTCTCTAGCAGCTCTCTAGCTTACATCACATGCCTGGAGGGACTAGGATACTTTTCTGTGTTGACTCAATGCCATCTTTCTTGGTAGTCTACATTATTGAAAAATGGGCTACACATGTGGAATACCCATGGAGGGTGACCCTGGATCCTAGGAAAGAACAGACCAGTCATCAGGGGGCCTGGCCTTGGGGATCACATCCTGTTGGACTTAGGCTCTATGTGCTTGGCAGTAAGCGCAACAACTTCTGACCTCTCCCAAAGGCCAGCACAAAGGAATTTCTTTTTAGTAAGGCTATTGATTTGGGCTGATGTATGTTTCCAATAGATTCCATCATCAAATACTTACAAACTATCGACTGCAGGGTTGTGCTTTCTTAGACCTGGGCCCCTTTCTATTTGGGTACATAAGACATCGAGGAAGTAAAAGGACAGAAAGCATGTAGAGCGTGTCAGGCAAAGTATGCACAAATAATGTCAAATAAATCAGTTAGCCTCTGGATGGGAAGCCCTTGTCTTCAGAGATCAGACCCAAGAAGGATGAGACAGAACTGTCACCTTGAAGGGTTCCACAAGGACCAGGTTATGTGACCAGAGTTTCTGTTAGGGAATTGGAGAGAGGGCAGCTTGGGAAAGAAAATGTGTAGCTTATTCAGCAGTGTGGAGGTCAAAAGAGATGCTTGTTTTCATCTGAGCTCCTGGAACAAAGTGACAAACACAGGTGGGTTAGTGGCAACACATCTTTACATTTCACAGTTGTCTCAGGGAGCGTTTTTACTGCTGTGGTGAAACGCCATAACCAAAAGCAACTTGGGGGTGGGGTTATTTAGCTTACACTTCCACATCACTGTTCATCATGGAAGGAAGTCAGGACAAGAACTCAAACAGGGCAGGACCAAAGAGGCAGGAGCTGGTGCACAGACCATGAAGGGGTACTGCTTACTGGGGCCTGGCCGCAGGGATCAGCCTGGTTCCTTATAGAACCCAGGACCATCAGCCCAGGAATGGCTTGCCCCTTCCCCATCAATCACTAATAAGAAAATGTCCTACAGGCTTACCTGCAGCTCCATCTTATGGAAGCATTTTCCTCCATTCATTTATTTATTTGTTTGTTTATTCATTCATTCATTTAATTTACATCCAGATAACTGCCTCCCTGTACTTCCAACCCTTCCACCTCATACAACCCTTCTCCCATTCCTCTTCCCATTTTCTTCTGAGAAGAGGGAAGCTCCCCCAACCCCGGGTACCAACCCACCATGGCACATCCAGTCACTGCAGGACTGGGCACATCCTTTCCAAGGTAGCCTAGTTAGGGGACAGGATCCACAGCAGACAACAGACAACAGAATGAGGAACAGAGCATCTGCTATATATGTAAGGGGGACTGGGGAGGAGGGTAGGTTCAGCCATTGTGTGCTCTTTGGTTGGTGGTTGGTCTCTGAGAGCCCCCAAGTGTCCAGGTTAGTTAACTCTGTTGGTCTTCCTGTGGAGTTCTTATCCTCTCTGGGTCCCTTAATCCTTACCTCAATTCTTTCACAAGACTTCATGGACTCTGTCCAATGTTTGGCTATTTCAGTCAACATCTACATCTGTTTCAGTCAGCTGCTGGGTAGAGCCTCTCAGAAGACAGTCATAGAAGCATTTTCTTAATCGAGGTCCCATCCTCTCAGAGGACTTTAGCTCATGTTAAGGTGACATAAAATTGTGCGCCATGAGAATCCTGAAGCCTGGAATTTTAGAATGAAGGTATCAGCACCCTTTCTGGTTGTTAAAGAACAGAGTCAGTTAGCTCTCTGGAGCTGTTTTATAAGGGCTCTAATCGTTCACAAGGGCTTTACCCTCATGACCTAATCCCCTCTCAAAGGCCTTCCCCCTAACACCATCTCATCAAGGAGCAGGCTTTCAACACATGGGTATGAGCTATGCATACTCCAACCAGAACAGTGCTGGAAAACTGGTTGTTGAGCAGGTGAGTGATGGAAAACTAGATTTTTACCAGTGCCTGGTAAAATGCAAGATTGGGCGTCAGTGGTTTCCGTGAGACAACCAGGGTGTAGCGGAACTGGTGGAAACCAGATCCTGAAGAAAGATATTTGAATCTCCAGCCAGTATTTAATTTATTATAATAATAATAATGATTGTGCTAATAATAACAATAATTTTTATAACTACTTAATTACTGTTATTTTTTTGCCGGAAAGGCCTGGTTAGCTTCGTGCTTGGCCCGCTCTGTGTGTGATTAGAGGCTATTGACTTATCTTGAGATTCTGTTGTTTTCTTCGCTCGCTGGTCTCTCCTGATAGTCCATCTCACTGTTGGCTCTTGGGCCTGTGTGTGCTCCACAAGATACCACAAAAGCACAATCTTTGACAAGGTAAATATGCCAAATCCTTATTATAACATTTAACTACTTAGGGAGGGTTTTGGTGTGGGGAGGGGGTGGGTGGGGCGGTGGGAATGGAAAGAAAAGTCCAGATTGCTTTGATTAGCTGCATTTTTCTCTCTGGGTGAATGGGAAGGCTTTGGTGGGAATCTCAGCATTTGAGACTGTTTTGAGGAAAGTGAGGGAAGCAGTGGTGAAGGTTCTGGAGTCTTGGTCCAGAGCACCTAGAGTGCTGTGGCACTGGGTCAGGTTCTTTCAGAGACATAAACAATACATGCCCATCTCTTCTTCCTGCTGGGATGCAGTGTCTGTAAGGCAGCTTGGAATTTAGACTGGATAGACCTCCGTGGTATAGAGTAGAGCTCCTCATTGGTTGGATTGGCCTTGCATTACACGGAGACTCATTTCTTAAGAACTTGGGTTGGTAACAGATCATTTCCAGGGCAATGCTGCACTTAACTCAAGGCCACCTTCCTGTGAGTTTTCTCATGTTGCTTGTTTGGTTCTCTATCTTGGGCTGGCAAAAATGACACTCGTATGATTAAGAGTTTACTTGTATGATCAGGAGAGCAGGCACACTGCAGCTGCATTGTTCTGGGCTAGGGTCTATCATATTTCTGTACCTAGATTCTTAGTTCACAGATTGAAGTGTTGGGGGCGTACACTGTGTCCAGGCCCCTCAGCAGGTAGGATAAATATATAACCATGATACTAACCAGCCTTTCCACTTTCAAGACTGACGACTTCTTTTGTTTTTACTGAAATTATATATTGGAGTATAATGGTTCTCAACCTGTGTGTCATGACTCTTTTGGGATTACACATCAGATATTTACTTTATGATTCATAACAGTAGCAAAATTGCAGTTATGAAGTAACAATGGAATAATTTTATGGATGGGGTCTCTATAACATGAAGAACGTATTAAAGGGTTGCAGCATTAGAATGGTTGAAAACCACTAGATGACATTATTGTTCACAAATATTCATGCATACACCCCTCCAGCCTCCAAGGATGTGGGGTTTGACCATATGACTTGTTTCATTACTTTGGTGGATGAAATGTATTCCCTCGCTTCTTGACTTTACCCTTGGCCTTGCGACTTGCTTTGGTCAAACATTAAAAAGGAAGCAGAGCCTTTGATGTGATATGCATACTCAGTTGGGCTCACTCTCTCCTGCTACCACTTGCTTCTGCCTCCACAGCCTTGGTCCAGAATGCAGAGAGAAGGTCTGAGTCCAACCTACATGGGCAAACTCAGGCCAGTGAACACCCTGCTTGAGTGCAGCCCAGTCCCAACTGATGTGTGGGTTAGAACAAATAACTATTGCCTTCAGTCAGAGCCTTGGGGTGATTTCAACCAAAGCTGACTAGTATGCCTCAGCCAAGGAGTAGATCATAAATAAGCTGTGGATAGAACAGGAAATGGGGACAGGTGAGGGTGAGAGCATGGACTTCATCTAGTTCTCAGAGGGTCTTCAATGCCAGCACAAAACTGGGTGATATTTCACAGTAGGCAGTGGGAGTCATTGAAAGTCGTTGAGTGGAGAAGGCATGAGATCCTAACCCAGTTACAGAGGGCACGTCTGAAAGTAAGCAAAGAATGGTTAAGTGGTCCCAAAGGACCTGTTGGAAAGCTGTTAGTGCTTGCTTTCCTGTTGACCCTAGGCCCTGCACTAAACATTCTAGTAGGTACTTCAGAAACATTTGGTGGATGAAGAAATGTGTAAGAGAATTGTCTAGGCATTAGAGAATCAAGACTTAGTGTAGACATCTCTAATAATTTACAGTTTTGTTTACCCATTCACTTCCCTAGGAGTCTACTGAACACTTACAGTTAGAAAGTGTTTCTGGGGCCTGGGCTAGATAGCCAATAGAGAGAACCATGGCCATTTTCCCCATGTTTTTTGAAAAGGGGCCCAGGTCACAAAGGAGACGAGACTGGAATATGCCAACAAGGAGTAATGGCAGAAAAAAAAGTTGGGTGCTAGGGAAGGAAGCTTTCAGAAAGAACATGGCAGTGGAGCTCCTGTCATCTTTGGTGACTCCACTGGGACCAGGACAATGTCTACCTCTGAAGTCAAGGGCTAGTTTTCTAGGGGCCACTAGGTCTAAGAATGATTATATCTGACCTCTCCTTTAGGCCACATTCCTAATGTCTCACTGTCCTATCTCTTCAGTCTATCTCTTTGTTCTTTCAAAAGCTTTGGCTAGGTCCTGGCTAGCCCTGGGTGGGTATGGAGAAACGCAGGTGTCTGAGGAGCTCCCAGCCCTGTGATCTGTAAATTCTGAAAGTATGCTGCTCAGCACATGGTAAACATCTCCTGACCTGTGCCTTCGTCTGTGAAATGGCCGTGGAAAAAGCCTGGATTCAAATCCTATCATGCTACTAGCTGTGTGACTGTAAGCGAGTCACTGCAAAAGATGGTCTCATTCCCCCTGCACAGTGACAGTTCTAGGAAATAGATGTGTGATCGAGGTGTAATATGACCTTAAGGAGTGCCATCTTGTTAGTACCCAGGGCTGCTTGAGATGGGAATAAAGTCCCAAGTCGGTGCCTTGCCTGGGACAATGTCAATCCTTGCTTAGATGCCATACCTCTGAGCACTTCTGGAACCAACCCTAGGTTGAGAAACATTAAATTCCCGCTTGTAGATCTCCTTGGGTATAGTGTGTTTCAGCAAACAACAAGCCCTCCCGACTTCAGTGCTGTCTGCTTAGCTGGGAATGCTAAGCATCTCGTTTCCTGTGATAATTGCAGAGCTAAGGGTATCCTGGTGCTTGGAACTTAAGGTGGATGGTTCTGAAGCTCCAGGGATTTATTAGGACAGAACTCTGCAACAGCATATGGAGCAGACCCATGCTGGACTGATAGAATTCTTTAGGTTACAAGAAAAGATTTATCATTAATCATCTATTCAGCAACTTTTTTTCTGAGCACTTTCTCTGTGTCAGGGAGAGTCTTAGCTGCAATGTTGTAATTGCACTTCTCACACAACTATGAGTCATTGTTCGTCTGCAGTCACTCACATCCAGTATTCTGGCCTTTTGAGAGCTAGCTTGGGCACTTGGGGACTGGGGTCATAGCAGTAAAATGACAACCATTGCTGTAGGAACACATATAGTTTACCTTCTTAGGCTTTCTCAGAAAATGGATTGCTGAGAAAATTAGAATGGTAATTACAGTGTGCATCTGGGTCATGAACGCAGAGTTATCACAAGGCAAGAATGTTGTTATGAATCAAATATTAACATGCTAATTGCAAGAGTTCTTATCTCTCTGAAAGCAGGTATTAGAAGTGTCTCAAGCAGGTGATCTTTCTGCCTAGTTCTTGTTACCATGGGAATCGGTTATCCAGGGGTAGTGCCCAGCACGTGCCCAGCACGGCACTCCACATTACAATCACTAGTATCATTTGTCCTTGAAATCTGTGCTGTGCACTGGAAGATAACACACATCGAAACCTCAATTAGGCAGCCTCAGTATAGAGTGAGCACTTAATAAAACCGTGAGCCTCAGTTATCAAGATGTTAGCCAAGGCATTGGAGGGACAGCTGTTAAAAGTATGCTTTCACTGTGTTCAACATCTGACTCTTTTCCTTGGAGAATTGCTGTCTCCAGTTGCCCTGGACCTCATACAATGAAGTATAAGAGAGTTGCCTCTTCTGTGGATGACCCTAGGCTGCTGCTGTTCTCCAATTCCTGGGGGTCTTCCCCATCAGAGACAGACTGAGTAATTTTCATGTCTTACAGAAGCTGTCATCCTTTGTAACTTACTCATTTACTTTTGGTTTTCAGTGAACTTAGAAACCAGAGAACCAGTCTTATTAAATGTGAATTCAAACCATAATTTCAAATGATGTCGTGGCATTCATCTGGAAGCCAAGGACATGAGTGCAGTGGGTTGTTAACTTTTTGTCTATTTGTTTGAACATTTGTTCTTGATAAAGGAAGTTGCTATACATAGGACTTACTGATCACATGAGGTATTGTGTGTGCTCATGTTTATTCATATACATGCGTAATACATAGGAGGTGGTTAATTCAGCTAATTTAGCTACAGAAGGATTCTCTCTATCCACAGGAACCCAGTGCCATCCCTTGTGGCTATGCTTGGTCCATGAAAGTGTCTAATGTCTTGGAAACCAATATCTGATTTCATTAAAGGAAGATTTGGCTGAGTGACAAGTGTGACTTTGGAATAGCTGCCCTGGGGACCTGAGTTCCTATCACAAGAGCAGCACCAGCAAAGGCCAAGCGCCAACTCATTCAAGCACATGATTAACAGGACTTAAATATTCCTGAGCTGATTGATCCAGTGTTGCTTTTGTTTTTGTTTTTGTTTTTAACTTTTAGGACTTTTGAAGTATAGTCAAAACACATTAAACTATCTAGTTGAATGATCACCTTGACTGTTTTTTAAAATTTATCCCCTGCCCACTTTGAGATTGAGCGGTGATATGTCCTATGAATATACACCACCCATGTAGGGTTTGCATACAGTTTAGGTGAGCTGACCCCTTGCCAGTGGGATGGGCATGACTGAGGTCCCTGCTGCTTTTCATCAGGGAGTGAGGTAAATCTCATTCTCATTGCAAAATGACTGAAAAGTGACTCTTCTTGCCTTAGCTTTACCACACTCAACTACAAGAGGGCCAGATTCCCTTTGGTATTACCTGACTGATGGGTAAGCTGTCTTAGTCTCTCTTAGTCTCTCTCTCTGTCTCTCTCTCTCTCTCTCTCTCTGTCTCTCTCTCTCTCTCTCTCTCTCTCTCTCTCTCTCTCTCTCTCTCTCTCTCTCTCTCTCTCTTCTCTCTCTGTCCCTCTCTCTGTCCCTTCCCCCCCTCTCCACTTTGGAATTCATGGTGAAGGTCACACAGTTCTTCAGTGTGTCCATGGGTAATTTCTGTGGACGCTCCCACACCTCCACTTATAGGTCAGCCCAGGTTTGAGTCAGGAACATACTGTGATCACACAGGGAGAACTCAAAGGAGTCTCCTTAACCCCCACACTTCACTCAGGTAGACATCTCATTTGTAATGTGACCATAAGGCTCTCTTTGCATCTCCGTTAATTTCCAAATTGGCTTGTTAAATCTATACATTCCAGAGCCGCAGTCCAACATTCCAGGGAACCTTTCCATGGACGATCAGAGCAGGCGTTCTTTCCACCACAGTTTGTTTAAGGGAAGGGAATGTTGGGGGTGGGGAATCCTCAAGAGCAACTTGTCTTCATTTCTACAGAGACCTCAGACTTTGGCCTCACAGTTCCCGAGGCCCCTGTCCCTCTTCTGCTCTGCCAAGTATGTCAGTCTGTCCAGAGCTTGGGTCTGACCCAAGTTTGCTTCCTCACATGTTCCTTGGGTCCCTGTTGCAGATGAGGTATTGTCAGCTTGCACTCTTGCCAGAGCATCAGTGCAGCTCACTCTGGGATGTTCTTTCTGTTTCCTCTCTGTGTTGTTGTTGGGGACACAAACATGCAGGGTGTTTGAAGTATCAGCCGGCTGTTGCCAAGGGAGGTGTCAATCTTGCTGCCAGATGGGTACATAATGTACCACACATGTGAGCTGGGCATTAGAGGGTTTTAGCTGGAATTAATAATTTCACAAGAACTATAAACAAATAAGTAAATAACTCAAGTGTTTGAAGGACTTGTATCAGTTCCCTTGATCTCTACCACTGAATGCTAATTTCTTTCTTAACTTCCCTTTCTCTTCCTGTGCCCATCAGAATTCTTTCCCTCTTTCAGGATTAATTGAAGCTTCTCTAGCATTGTTACAGTTCTGTTAGAAGAAATAGCCTACTCTGTTTCTTTGGAGTGCTTTGGTCACTATGAGACAACTCCAGATTGTGGAAGGCCCTGGACTGTGAGTCAGGAGTAATGGGTTCTGATCCCCTGCCTTTCTAGTCTTTGGGTACCACCTGTAACCTGGGTAGGACAGAAGGTCATTAGATGATGTTTGAGTCCTGTCCATGTATCACTGACTACATGCCTCTGTCTTCAACATACATGCCTTGGATACCTAGTACAAGCATATTGGAAGATATCAATTTATGTAACAGTCATTGATCTTAGAAACCTGCTTGTGACCATTTGGAAGAAGATGCATCAGATAATTGCATATGTATATTTAGGCCAGTTTGTACTCGCCAGTCTGAGTAGCCATAGTAGCTACTAGTGGTGAGTGTGTAATCAACACATAACAAACAAATGAGTCAGTCGTCCTAGCACTATAGAGACACAGGTCAGCTCTGAGCACCCAGCACTAAGGAGTCATAGGTCATCTCTGAGGTCAGCTGGGCTCAACTGGGGCTGGGCAGCAAATATAGTCTCATTATGTGATACACAAGTAGATACTCAACTTTGTGTGTGTGTGCAGCCCCATCCTGGACTCCTAAGCCCCTTGTCCATGGGAAAATGCTATAACTGAAATCCCAAGGCTGTTCACTCTTAACAAACAACAGACAAACCAAACAGCAACCGCAGAAACCCCACCAAAAACCTATTGGAGGCAAAATTGTGGAGATGTCCAACAGGGATGAATAGCTTGTCCTCCTGGGTGCCCTCAGCAGGGCCAAGGCTGTGCTGATATGCATGTCACCATGGTCCTACTACACAGGATAGACGTAGACATGGAGAGGTAAAGAGCCAATAGTATGAAGCCCATACTCTGTTCTTGAACCAACTTCATCACTTTGCACCAGATTCCCTGCCTGGGAGATGGACATGTGATAGGACCCACTTCAGGAAGTGGCTATTCCACATTCTCCTGTGTGCCTGCAGCCCCTCTTTCTCTACGGCGCTTCTCTTTTAAGCATCTTCATCACCTCAAAGTTTACAAGTCTGAGGCCTCGGTGGCACCATAGCTGTGGTACAGAATGAGAATCTAAGTGAATAGCAGCTGTTTCCAGAAAGAAGATGAGTTTGAGGTGTTTGCCTATGGCCTTTGTTGGAATAGAAGGTGAAGAAGAAGAGTCACTGAGAGAGGTCTAGCTGGCCAGAATCATCCATGTGTCTCCTAGGAGCCTGTTCCTACTGTTATCTACCACATGATTCCAGTTCTGTTGGGCGTTCATTAGCCTTTTCTGTGTTTTGTGCATCTCTAGTCACTGAAATCCTGTGGAACTGTAAGTTGAATTTTTTAATTGGGCATACAGTAGGCCCAATGATGCTTGATGGAGGTGTATCTGACTGTAACATGAGGACCATTAAAAGAGGAGAAACTGTCACTATTCAGAGTCTGCTTGTAAGAAGCTGGTTGAGCACTAAGCAGGACTCCAGGGTGGACCACCCTTCTCAGTTGCCTCACGAAAATTTCCATTTTCTAAGCTATAGCCGAAGCCAAAGCTCAGCACCGCTCTGAGTTCACTACTTTATCTAGCAAACTTTGGGGGCGCCGATTCATGTGCTGTTTCATTGTGTTCTGTTTATTTACGTTCTCTAATGAGAGAAAGAAGGGGTGTGGATTGGAAAGGTGGGGAGCTGGCGAGAATCTGAGAAGACTTGGTGAAGGAGAAACTGTGATCATAATATATTGTATTAAAAAGTCTATTTTTAAGATTGCTTAAAACAACAACAACAAAAAAAAACACACAAGCTCAGGAGTTTAGAGGAGCAGATCCCCAGTTTCCCAAATGAAACTATAATTGTACATATGAAAGGAAAGGGACCTTTAAATGCCATTAACAAACAAACAATCCAAAAGGAACACAGGGAAAGGCTGGGGATGGAAACTCAGTAGTAGGGTAAGTGCTTAAAGGAAGCAGGGACCCTGGTTCTACCCTGACACCCCCCCCCACATACACAAAGAGAGAAAGAGAGAGAGAGAGAGAGAGAGAGAGAGAGAGAGAGACAGAGACAGAGAGACAGAGAGATAGAGAGAGACACAGAGAGAGACAGAGAGAGACAGAGACACAGAGAGACAGAGACACAGAGAGAGAGACAGACAGAGACAGAGACAGAGAGAGAGAGAGAGAGAGAGAGAGAGACAGAGAGAGAGAGAGAGAGAGACACAGAGACAGAGAGAGAGACAGAGACACAGAGACACAGAGAGAGACAGAGAGAGAGAGAGAGAGAGAGAGAGAGAGAGAGAGAGAGACAGAGAGAGAGACACAGAGACAGAGAGAGACAGAGACAGAGAGAGACAGAGACACACGAGAGAGAAAGAGAGACAGAGAGAGACAGAGACAGAGAGAGAGAGACAGAGAGAGAGAGAGACAGAGAGAGAGACAGAGACAGAGAGACAGAGACAGAGACAGAGAGAGACAGAGACACAGAGAGACAGAGAGAGAGAGAGAGAAAGAGAGAGAGAGAGAGAGAGAGAGACAGAGAGAGAGAGAGAGAGACAGACACAGAGAGAGAGAGAGAGAGAGACAGAGAGAGAGACAGAGACACAGAGAGAGACAGAGAGAGAGAGAGAGAGAGAGAGAGAGAGAGAGAGAGAGAGAGACACTTAGAAAACAAGAGTAGTGAGACACAGGTTGCCTGATCACACATAGGTTCCTGAGACTGAACGACCCTCTGAAGTCCAGAGCTGTTTGGCCATCATCCTTGTCCAGTGCAAATGCTCTGGTTACTTCTGCAAGCAGAGAAACATCTGTCTGAGGATGGATAGGGAATGAGCCTTCAGGAACGTGCAGCGTTAGCAAACTACCCATGTCTATTTGAGGCCCATGATCGCTAAGAGCAAGGAAGTGTGGCTGAGTATGCAGCAGTATTCAGAGCCAAACGCTGACTTCGATGACATCAACATTTGACAGTGTGGTACAAAAAAGCTATGAAAGTGTCCTCACAGCTCCAGGAAAGTAACTGGGCCTTTGCATGTATGTATACGCTCAATTTTCAACTGTCCTGACTTCTCTTAAAAGTTGCTGTTTCTTCCCCAGGAATGATCCAGGCCTCTCTGTGGCTCTTCGGTAATAGGATAAGTCCTGGATCCCTGGCCCCTCATGCTCCATCTCCCTAGACTGGAAAGGTGCCATTTTCAGCCACATACTGCCAGGAGCTATGAAAATTAAAATAAGGCATGGTGGCCATAGCCCAGGGTGGCCATTTCCCCCGAGGCTTACGCTGAACCCCATGATAGACAGACTGCGGCTCTCAGAGCATGGCCAGGATTTCCTTGTGAGATGGAAAGGAGAGTCTGACCTTGCAGAGGTCACTGTCCCCTATTGAGAACAGCTCTGTAAGAGCAGGATGGTGGTCTTACTCTTTTGATGTCCAGCAAACGAGGAATGAACAGAGAAGCCATGTGCATCCAACCCTTGAGGTGCTCAGTCAAGGGTGAGGGTGACAGACGTGTGTGTGTGTGTGTGTGTGTGTGTGTGTGTGTGTGTGTGTGTGTGTGTGTGTTAAGTGCTATGAGGGAGGAGTGTGTCTGAAGTACATGGGTGTCACCAAGAGTCTCAGAGGAGTAAGTGGGGGGTGGGTAGTATTGGGAGTGAGAGAGAAATGATCTTAGTTGTGTAAGGCAGATCCAGTGGAGGGTACCAGAAGCCTGTAGCAGCCAGCATGCTTGGCTTGGAGCAGGATAGGCTTAACTGCCCTCTGTACCCTCAGAGCCCGTGCCTCAGGGGAGCTTGGCTGTCAGAACACAGGAGACGCTGCTATGGGCTGGCTCAGCCGAGGTTAAAGGGAGCAGCGGCATTCTTGGAAGAAGTACTGGACCTGGGGCCTCCGTGAAGGACAGTGCTGGGCAAGTGGAAAAGAAAACATAGCAGGCCAACCGGAGCAAGAACCAGCAGCAGGGGCGGCACAGCAGGAGGGGTCCTTCAGTAGCACATTGCGCGATGGCTGGTACCTTCCGGTAGTCTAGCTCACTCCTCTAGGTACCGTTAAGGCTCAGGAGAGCTCTGAGTCAGAGGAGATACCTGCAAAAGGCATGGCTACTCTAGTCAGGGCACTATGGGTGCCAAAAGCTTCAAGCATCAGATGACAAAGCTCCTGGCCCCAGATGGCTTCTTTTACCACTCTGGGCCTCAGTTGGACCATCTAGCAAATGACGTGTGAGGAGACTTGCAGCTTGTCACAAGGCCCATGACTCCTGGGATGTCTTTAGAGTTGGGAGAGGAAACTCTGCTTCTCTACCAGCTCCCTGGGTGTTTGGAGGAAGTGTGTCGATGGAGACGGGAGTGGCTCCAGAGCAAACCCCAGACAGGACACAGGTTAGGAGATGCAAACCCAAGGAGCCTGACTTAGCCACTGTCCTGCATCTAGACCCTCTCCTCTGGGGTACTGCCCCTAGCATTTCTTCCTTTGAACTTGAGAAGTGCCCCACATCCAGGCTCTGAACCTGCGCCTGATCCCTACCGATGTGCCATAGACCCAGGACAGGAAGACAGGCCGGCCCACCTGGCAGAGGAGCTTCCCCTACCCAGGGAGGACAGCATCCAGCCTGCTGTGAGTCCAGGGTCCTGGCTCCAGTGTTCAGAGCTCACTGCGGTTTGTTTATTTATCATTTGTTTGGGGTGAAATGGGAGAGAATCGAGTCCAGTGGGCTCCTTTAGCAGCACTTGGTGAAGAAAGGCGTGTCTGTTTCTCGCAAAAGAATCCCCCGCATTGTGGCCCCAGCCCCCTTGGTTGGGTTTCAGCAGACAATGTGCTCCTTTCTCCCCGTGCCCGTGGCTCGCCCTGCCCGCCCGCCGCCTGTCTGCCCTTGGTCCAGTAGGCCGTCTGCTGCCCACTTAGCTTGGCAGTGGGAAGGGAAGGGCAGAGAGGCCTGAGGCCTGGCCTATCAAGCCAATCTGCCTCCCAAACTGACAGGGTTTCTGGGGTCACCCCATGTCCCTGGGACTCTTCTACAGAATGTCAGTTACTCTGTTTTAGAGATTCGAAGCCCCCTTCCTCCTTGAGTGAAGACCAAGGAGTTGGGTCCCAGGTAACTCCGTGCCCAAGCCACCTTGATGGTGCTTTCCATCACCATCTTCAGAGCTGGAGTCACCCTTCCCCCAGTGAAGGTACTCCTCCATGCCTTACCTTTTCCTTTCTGTTTCACTTGTGGCTTCCAAGAATGGTCTGTGAATAAATATCCTAGTCTTTTAATATTGTCACAAGAAAGGCATGTAAAGAGTGCACAAGAGCTTTGCAGAGTCATGGGAGCTGAGGACCTGCAGACAGGAGGGAAATGCAGGGTAAGAGGAGGGGCCTATGGAGGCCTGGCTCAAGGTGGGTGGCCCAGCTGAGATCTGGTGATGGAAAAGCAGAGAACTGGAGTGTAAGCAATGGAAAGGAAGGGAACTGTCTTGGAATTTTGAAGGAAGAATCCAGAGATTAGAGAGAGAGAGAGAGAGAGAGAGAGAGAGAGAGAGAGAGAGAGATCATCTTATTTTGTCACTTAGGAGGGTCTGGGAAATCCAAAGAGGGGCAAGAACATTTCATTCCTCTTCCCGGCATGCCATGTGCAAAGTGCACCCTCTGGGTGAGGTCTGGGACTGGATTTCCTCTCCTCCGCTTTATGAAAATGAAATGAAATGAAATGTCTTGTTTTTTAAAACCTAAAGGGTTGAGACAAGCAGGGAGGTCTAGACATTTGAGCTTTTTAAGAAGAAGAATCTGAAGGATGGGGCCTGGCAAGACAGCTCCATGAATAAAAGTGCTTGCTGCCAAGTCTGAGGACTTGAGTTCAATCCCCAGGTTTCATATAATGATAGATGGGAACTGACTCTACAAGTGTCCTCTGACCTATACATACACGATATACGTGTATCTACGGTCTTTCTAAACCTTAATTTCCTCACTATTAATGTGGAAAAATCAACACCACACACACACACACACACACACACCTTCTGTAGCTGCATGTTTGTGCTTTCAAACACATGTATAAACACATATACTCACACAGCATCACAAAATAATTAATAACAACAAAAACCTTGAAGGCTGCATTCTGCTTTTCAGTGTTGTCTCCTACTCTTTTGGAAGCAAAATGCTAATATCCTGACTGAGATGGGAATTCCACCAGGTAATCCAGGGACTCTCAGGTACCTCTGGTCATCTAAGAGGCCATTCTTGCCTGTCTAGGAAGTTTAATGTTGTGCTGGACTACTTTTTACCTTTCCAGTGCCATTTGGTTTACTGGCCATTAGCTGGTCTGTCTGCTCCCCCTAAAGGCCATTCCTAGAGCACTGCCACCCAGGAAATGCCCTTAGGATGCCAACAACAGCCTAGAGGCTTAGTCCCACTGTTCCAGAGCCCATTGTCATTGTTTCTCACTCTTTAACTACAAGATGTTACAGCGTCTGGATTTCAGACCATTCAGTCTCAAGATGTCAAAGCTGATGACCCCCAAATTCCAGTTTCCTTGCTGTTTTAAGGGTCCCTGTCACCAAGGATCTGGAGCCATTTGAGGTGCTGCTATGACCTTAGTCTGTGGTAGCTGGCCTGTTCTGTAATTTGCTCTCTGCCTAAGGAGTGTTAGACTAGAAGTCTGCTCTGCACCTGGGCTTCTTCAACAAGTCACCCCCCCTCCCCTCTGGGCTCAGTTCCTCACTTGTAAAATCCAGGCAGCAACCTCACAGGGTGTTCCTGGGGATGAGAAGATAGTTGGTCGGGAAGGAGAGTGCTCCGCAGATGTCGGTGTGTCTATGCCAATACTGTCAGCCCTGCTCAGCCTCAGTACCAAGACACTGGAAAATCCAGCTACTACCCTGCTTGCTTTGGCTTCTGTTTGTGCCGTGGACTGTTTCCCACTCTTCGCTGTTTACCAAGATTTTTCCTCCAGGTCTCTCCTTCACTCTCCTCAACTGCCCTCTCCTCTCCCTGGGTACTTTCCATGAGTGCCCTTCTTCTGCTTACAGCCATGTTTATAATCTGCTTATAATATGTGTTTTGTACAGGAGTCATATATGTATTTGCTATATAAGTTGTTACCCCAGTGAGTGTCACTCATCTGGGTGTTTGAGATCTTATAGCACTGAGTGACCTTGGATGGGTTCTAAACCTTAATTTCCTCACTACCAATGTGGAAAAATCAAGGCGCGCGTGCGCGCGCGCGCGCGCGCGCGCACACACACACACACACACACACACACACTCTCCTTCTGTAGCTGCATCAATGAATGGTAACAGAGAGCAAAGCATTTAAAGCAGCTACATTTAGTAGGTGCTCCTCGATGTCAATAAAGATTAAGACACAGAAGTTTTAAGATTAAATATTAAGTTTTAAAGATTAAGAGCAGAAGTTTGGAACTTGTGTTTGGAAGTCCCTGTAAGAGGGAGGCTACCTTAGATGCGATTGCTTCATGGTTCCAAGCAGTTTGGTGTTTGTATTCTACAGACATAGAGATGCATTTAGAGATGTGAATGAGAGATGTAAAAACTCAAAAGAAGACATAAGATGGCAAATAAGCACATGAAAAAGTGGTTAACACCTTTATTAGAAAAATGCAAATCACCCTGCGAGTGGAACAATGTATAAGTCCGGAAATAGCCACACTGAGAATTGGTAAGATCATGAAGTAGCTACAAATTTACACACAGTGTCTAGGGACATAGTGTTGCAAGCATTCTAGAAGACGTTTCTCTAGAGTGCAATAAAGTTAAACATCCACTGACCATACCCAGAGGTTCTACTCCTATGTATGTATAAAGACTGAAGTTCAAATAAATTATATTGTATATGAAAGTGTCACCGTGAAACCCATTATTGTGTGCAATTAACATATGCTTGTACAAAAAAAGCCCTTGTGTGCACAGGGTAGAATGCTGTACACTAATAAAAGCAATCCAAACGTCCAAACCAGGAAATTGATAAGCGGTGGTCCACTCACATACCGGAGTGCCGCTTAGCAGTGAGAATGGCAAAGATAGAATGACTGACAAGTGCATCGTGTCTGATACGTGCGATGCTGTGTGAACGAGTCAAATTCAAACAGCGACGTGCCGTGTGAGTCACTTATGCAACACTGTGGGAAAGGCAAAGCTGTATATGAGAGAGAAAACATAAGCAGTTGCCAGGGGTGGGGACAAGGGTAGGGTTTCCTACAGAAAGACACAGGGGAATTTTTGGGGGTGTGGGAATTTCTTTATATGACAGTTTGGGTGGCAATTTGGCTATGATTTTTAAATCCAAACTTACAACTGTCTGCTGAAAGGTACACCTACTTATGTGAATTATGTCTGCAAAATGAGAACAGTGAAATGAGCAGGTTAGGAGAGGCGGAGGGCAAAGGGCATGCAGATGTTTGCTGGCCCCAGTGAGATCCTTCCTCAAGATCTGTCCCCAAGACCAGCTTCAGAGCATCCAACCTAGGATGTGTTATGAACTCTCACCATGGCTGTGGAACTTAGCCCCAGCCTGGTCCTGCTCTGCCCTCCCCTCTGTCCCTCCACCTTCTTACTGTCCTACAGTGAGAATCTAAAACAAAGACACATGCAAGCCCCTTCTTCCACTGTCCCTCTTGACTGTACCATGAATCCTGAATCCATCCTATAGTCCACAGATCTTCTGAGATTTGTCCCCACCCCCATATGATTTCCCGATCTTTTCTAAGGTTCAGGGCCATAAACCACCACTACTGTGCCAGGCACACTGGTTCTCGTGTTGGTGATTTTGGGGACTGCTGCCTATATCAAGAGCCCCAGAACTTTCTCTGAGTCTGTTTGCAGCCTTCAATTCTCCCCTGAGGTGCTTCTTCCAGGGACAGAAATGGAGCCTTCTCTTTAACCTCCCGCTGGTCACACACCTCTGGCTATAGCATTCATCCATAGTCTTCTGTTGCTCACAACTTCCTTCAGGGAGAGCATGATGCCAGGAGAATGAAGACTTGCCAGTGTCCCCAGCCAACAGCTCATGTCAGCTTGAAGGCCTGGCTATCCCTGCCCAGTTTCTCCAGGGAGACAGTCTTTTCTTTGAATCTTCTCATTGGCCTATATGGGACATTCTGAAAGCTTCAACCTGCAACTTTTCAAGCTTGGTACTTCTGCCTTCCTCTACCCTCTCTCTTCCTGGAGTAGGGCTGCATCATAGTCTGAAGGTGCTCACTGCCTCCATGTATGCCTTGACTCCATCTTGTACAGGCACTGCTGAAAGTTAACCACTCGTACCTCTGACTGCCTTGGCTTTTGCTTCCCAAAGGACTTCCCAGTAATTACTCCTTCCCCCATTCACTGGTCTTTTCTTCTTCCAATATCTCTTAATTCTTGCACTTATTCAAGGATTTCTCAAGGCTTGCTATCCAGGATCTATTATCTGCAGCTCAGTGCCAAGGTTGTCTTCTTCCCATGAAACTCAACAGGATTTAACTTCTCCCTACACACACACACACACACACACACACACACACACACACACACACACACACACACAGAATCACTAGGAATTCTATATCCTGGGCATCCCCATTCCTTGATTCATGTGTTCCTATATCATGTAATGGCGCCCCTATTCTCTCATTAGCTTCTTTTAAGACCTTCTACATAGCCTGCCTCAGTGGCACTTGGCTTCCACTATTGCTTGCAGCAGTATTTGGTATGTGCTAGGTTGCAAACATTAGCTGAGTGTCTTGACTATATATTGTCAGGATTGGTCAGAAGAGCTCATGTGCGCCATTAGGCAACATCACGATGTGAATGCTCAGGTTTGCTTGCTCTAAGTTCTATTTAATGGCCTGGCTCATGAGCTGAAGGTGATGTCGTCCTCAGTACATCCCATACGGGGTTGGAAGAGACGGAAGTGCAGATGTGCGTGTTTCAGGGGGCCACATGCTAGGCTGGAGCCAGGAGAATAAAGCTCTAGTCTGGGGTCTCTGCTAATGTAAGGTGGTTCCTCTCTTGGACTTCATCTCCTCACATCTATTCAAAACTCGACTCTTGTTTCCTGGGATCTTACAGAAGTAAGATATTGCAGCATGAACAGGTCCTTCTCCGCAAGGCCTGAGGAGCTTGTGATATAGAAAGTAGAATATCATTGCACACTTTATTACATGATACTAGTTATAACCTATTTTTTCCTGTGGGGGTATATAGTTATCTTCCATCTACAGTTGACATTGTCAAAAAGGAAAGGATAAAGCTAATATTTATTAAAGGATAGCTGTGTGTCATGACTCCATATCAGAGTACACATCTAGGTTTTCGTTAAGTCTCAAAACCCCCATTCTTCTATTCTTATTTCTTTATTGGTAGACCAGTGTCAAAGGGAGGCAGAAAAATTACCTCAATATTCAGAAAAATAATTAGATTCTAAGCTCATTACACCTGGCTCCAAAGATTGTGGGGTCAGGTGCCTTTGGCTTTTGGTTCTCAAAATAGGAAACTGAAGTCCAATGGAAACTGAATCTCCATGACACCTGTGAGTATAGAGGTCTGAAAAGCGTGAGAGCAGGAGCCCGCTAGTAGCCTCTTGTCCCCATCTCCCTGCCTACTCATCCTGTGGTTTTGACCTCTGCCCCATCCATATACCTGTGCAAGGAGTATAGCTACACATCTGCCCCCTGGGTCATTAACAGCTTCAAATATGTTAGGATCAATTATTGCTTGCCTGCTAGCTAATAAGTATGCATGACTATTAGTGATTAATATTATTACTATCTTAGCCTAAATGAGTGGGGGAACGGTCTTCTTTTGTTCAAGGAATGGCCCTCTGGAGAGTGTCATTGGGATGCAGCCCTTTGACTCCTGTGTTGCCCAGCAGAGCAGAGCTCGCTGGAGCGGTGCTTACTGGGTGTTCCAGCAGAGCACAGAGTATTAGCAAAACAACTGTGGAGATGCCATTTGCCTGCTCAGCCCCTTCACCCCACACCTTCCAGGACTTTGCTCTGAAGTACCTCAGAGCTCTGGGCCCATGAGCCAGGTAGCTCTGGTGAGGTCTCCATAGAGCGCTCGTTTTCATCTGTTGCTGGGAATGTGAGAGCCTGGATGGAGCTTTTGTCATCCTTTTGAAGTAGGGAATCTGAAGCAGAAGTGGTAAGAAGCCTCTTCATACTGCTTCTCCAGCACCTGGTGGGAATAAACGGGGTGGCATCACCCTCCTTCCTGGTATTTGCTCCGAAGAACGGCAGTTACTGGGGTGGGGCAGGGGAGCTAGTACTGATTTGAGAATAGTGTTCTTTTCACTAGGATTGATTGAGCAGGTGATAGTCAAGCCGTTGTCCCAAGAACTTCCCAACCATTCATTCATTTGATCCTCATACTAACATCTGTGAATATCCTACCTTGCACATGAGAACTTTGAGGCAGAGATGTGGAATTATTTTGCCCAGGGTCATGCAGACAGTGCGTATAGAGAAGGAACTCGAGTTTATGCATCTGGGCCACTGCCCTCTCTGGAGGTGGAGGCCAATCAGCACAGTTCGCATGGCTCTCCCAACCCTTCTTCTGTGAGCTTCACTTTGCCCAGAGAGGTAACAAGGATTTGTAGCCAGATTTATAAGTAGGAGAATTGAAGCCATGAAGGGACTTGGCTAGGTTTATACAAGTCATCAATGGCCTATCAAGTTCTTTGACCCATTATAGAGCAGCCTTTTTCTTCACTGGAGTGCACTGTGTGCATGCATCTCCAAGTGTGTCCATGTGTTTTCATGTTTCCCCAAGTGTGTCTATGTGTTTGCACGGGCTTCACATAGATATACATATGTATCATTGTATCTGTGTATGCCTATGTAACATGTTAATTATACAATATATTTATGTGTGTGTATTATGCACACACATGCATGCAGACATATCGTTTAGGATGGGGTTGGTGGTTTAGCAAGAGGAACTTGATACCATGTAGCTGGTGGAGATACAGTGGGACTTTGAGTTCTAGACATCTATCCTGCTTCGACCACAGAGGTTCTGAGGGTCTCAGTAAGTCCCCTCTGCTCCCCTGAGTCTCTCTGATACCATGAAGCCAGTGCCGTGTGAGAAGCTGAGAAGCGTGCCTCGTGCCCACATTCTGTGCAACCCTGGCATGGCAGTGAAGAGCAAGGGGGTCTGGGAAGACTTAGTAGAGGAGGTGCATGAGGCACATGACATTTGGGACAGAGACAGCCAGCCGGGATTGGCAACTGTGGGCAGAGAGTGTCATTCATATGCCTGCTGCTCTTCTGGGCGAGGCTCCAGAAATAGCTGTGGTGAGAACTACATTTTTAAAGTGGGTCTTAATGTTTTTCACTGCTGGAAAATATGCCATTATGGGCATTTTTCCCTCCAGATTCCTGGACCGCCATGCCCCCAAGTTCCTGCCCACATTGCTCACTTTATTTGCTCTGACTGAAGCCTGTCTGTTTTCATTTCTGTGTCTGTCCCGCCTCTGCCCCTTGATCGTATGCAGAAGATCTGGGCTGTGGCCTCACTGTCTGTGCTGAGCCTTGCGGGTTGAGACTTTGGTTGTAGCTGGCAGCAAGGGCCTGCCCAGGATGCCAGCCTGGTGGATGAGGGCAGAGTGCCACAGCGTGCTTGGGAGGCCACTCTGCAGTTCGATAAAGGAAAGACAGAGGCTGTTTCGCCACATACAGAGTGCATTTGGAGATGGCAGTAATAACACAGACAGCCATATGTCAGTCTCAGGTTGATCCTTGCTGTGGTGTGCAAACCACAGAGGTGCAGACTCCTCTATGACTGTGTGCCTTTCTCCTCAGGTATACAGTGAGGTCATACTAATATCTGTCCACAGAACACCCTCAGCACCCACCAGGTTCCATCTTCTTCCTCATGACCTTCACTACCACTTGAAGACATGGCCACTTGCTTCTGAAAGGCTTGTGGAGATCATGGTCCACCTGACTCCCTGTAACACAAGGAACCTGTGATGGTGCAGTATAGTTCTGTCTTGGTGGGGGCCAAGTGCTAATAAGCATCTTCATTCCACCTGGAAGCCAAGGGCATGTCAGCAACGTTTAATCTTGAAGCCAAATTCATAGAGAAGAACAGTGGCTGAAAGACATTGTGAACCAGAAGCCCATAGCACTGGCAGGAGTCCCCAGATGGAGGCTGCATGGCGATCGGGGTTAGGGAGAAAAAAATGTGGTGGTATTGACCATGGAACACAAGGCATGATGCGTGATGTGTGGTAACTGGGAGGAAGACTAGATTGTGACAGGTTCTCTGGGACAGTTTGAGCCATGTAGGCTTCTGATTTTGTTTGGATCTCAAAGGGGTTGTTTTGGGTGCAGTGTAAATGAGAAGGTAGAGGAAGGAAGCAGTGAAAAGGCTTTGGGAGAATGTAAAAAGGTCTAAAGCCTGGACTAGAGAAAGGTCTGGTGCCTAGGAAGTCTTGAATAGACATTTACGTGAATGACTTGGGCGGAGACTAAGTCATTTGTCCTCCTAGGGCTTCCACATCCCTATTTGTAACCATGATACAAAGACTATTAATGTCACTGTTAAGACTCTGAGCAGGACTCCTCATGTAGATGATTAAGAAAACTAACCCCCCATGACTACAGATCCTTTCAAGGCAGAGCACCTCCTGGACACAGCACTGTTCACAGACGTGAAAAAGAATACAGACACAGCGCACAGCACAGCGTAATGCCCATGCCTGAGAAGTAGCAAGTCTGTGTAGCACTGAGTGAGCACCTGTGCCTCTTGTTACTATCTTACTCTGTGATATTTGTTTCTGTCAATTGAGGTCTTTTCTTGGGATAGCAATGGCTGCATGCTATGCATATGTCATCCCCTCACTTAGGAGGCCGAAGCAGGAAAACTATGAGTTTCAGGCCAGCCTGGGCTACATAGCAACACTCTGTCTTGAGACAACAGCAAACATCTTTCCTTATCATTCCACGATAGCAAACATTTTAAGCAGGATTTGGGTAGGTTGACTCCCAGCACCTGTCATGCACACTGTATGCACCCGGCTGCTTATGCAGGCTCGCCTCTTCCTTGTCATTTTGTTGTCCTTTGACGTGAATGCTTTCAGAAGCTTGCTACCTGCTTTTAAAATTCTATTCTCAGATTCCAAACCCCTTCCAAAGTGGATTTGATTAACTGATGGTAATCGGAGAATCCTGGGGGATTCTAGGAATTCCACATTGTTCCCCTGAGGCCACAGCAACCCTTGTTACTTCCTTTAGCATGTCATCCCAGGCACCTAACGCTGGAAACCTTTCCTGCTCCAGGTTTCCCAACAGAGCCATGTTGCCCCTAAACCCCCAGGTCTGTGAGATTCTAAATCCATCAACATCAGTTTCTTATCCCACCTCCACAGAGAAATTGGCCTGGAGTTCTGCTCCAAGAAGAGATGAGTCTCCTGGCCTCAGCCAGGACATCTTTCTGTCTCCCAGAGCTCTGTATGCATGGCTTCCCTCTACACGTCTCAAACGCTGTGTTCTTCATGCTTCAGTTGAACGGAATCCAATTCAGCCCACTCATCTTACAGAGGGGACACAGGATGCCAGCGAGAGGAGAGTGGGAACCCCTTCTGGTCCCTCCCGACCTCAATTGCGGAGAGCTTCTCTGGGGGCTACACCCACCTCCTAATGTCTAAAGGCTCTTGTGACACAGAATGCAGACTATTTCTTGAAGCAGGAGATAAAAATGTCTTTGCCTTTGTTCCAATGGCCTCGGAATGAAGACAAGAGCAAGTGGAACATTTGCTGCTCTCAGTGACCCTTCACCACCCCAACATTTAGCTCAGGGTTTGAGACAAAAGGTACCAGTGTTTTTTATAAATGACTGAAAATATTTTTACAGGACCATATTTCAGAGCTGAGACCAAAAAAAAATTTTTTTTTTAAAAGCAAGTTCTGACACTTTAGTCCCTAGCTCTGTTCTAGCTTCTCCCTCTGGCCTTTCTGTAACGTTATCTTTGAGCCCATTTACATACTCGCATCCCAAGTGAGAAGTATCCTGCAGACAGCCTGTGTGTGCTGTTTTTCTACTTTCTTCTTCCAGGCCTGACTTCCCTTCGGCCTCACCTAATTTCCCTCAAGTCTTGTTTTATGGACCTGTGCCCAAGGTTTAGTGGCTACAATATGTAATTTAGGTCCCATTTGCGGCTGGCAAAACATATAATGCTAACAGAACTGGAAGCTGATAATATTGTTGCAGACCGCTATGGGTTTGGGGTAAGGAGATGGTTTTTCTTATTTCCTCTTTTAAAAAGGAAGTTATGGTGGATGTGTGAATCCCCAAACCCTTCCTTGAATCCGGGACATTGAATTCCTCCCTATCTGAGTTTGGAATAGTGTCCCTTGTCATTGGCTACAGATGATGGAGAGTTGGCACCAGTAGAGAAGAAAGATTGGCTTTGAGAGAAAATACCAATGTATAAACATGGATGGCCAGTCTCCATGACAACTCCTTCCTTATCTGGAGTCTCTGGGCTCACACTTACACCAGTAAGCTTGCTTTTAGAACAGTAAACAATAGCTTTGAGGCTGCCTTAAGCTTTCCAGGTCACCTGGACAAACCCCTCCTTCTTCTGGGTGCACTTTCCTCATTGATGATACTAATGGTTCTGCTCAAGGTGCTGACTGACCTTGGTGGCAATGCTGGTGGTAATAGTGGTAATTATTATCACAATGGCTGTCTGTTCCTGTGTGAACACTGGGAACACAAGCAACTTGGGCAGAAAAGGGTTTATTTCAGCTTACAGTTGTAATCTGTTATGAAGGGACGTCAGGGCAAGGACTTCAGGCAGGAACTGAACATAGCAGAGACCATGGAGGAACACTGATTACTGGGTTGATCACTCCTGACTTGCTCTGTTTACTTTCTTATACAGCACAGGACTGATCGACAACCCCGGTATGGCACTGTCCACAGTGGGCTGGGCTCTTCTACATCAATCACAGTTAAGAAAATTCCCCATAGGCTTGTTTATTTAAGGTTCTTCTTCCCAGATGTCTCCAGCTTGTGTCAAGCTGACAAAAACTAGCCAGTACAGTGGTGGCGGTGGTGATGGCAGTGGTGGCACTTCAATGGTGATGGTAGTAGTAGTGATGATAGCAATGATGATGATGTCAGTGATGATGGTGATGGTGATGATGCTGATGGTCTTTATTAATTGATTGGTATATTGTTAATGCTTTCCATATATTCATTTCTTACTATAATCCAGAATTGTATATCCTATTATCCTTACGCTGTAGCTAGGAAAAAATGAAGTACTAAATAATTAACATAACAAAGATCGAACAACCCCTAATTAGAAAAGCAGGATGCCTTTGTCAAAAGGATTTCATATATTGTTAATGTTCCCATAACTCAAAAATGTATTAGGAGTGTAGTTTGAAGAATTCTTACCTTCTTTCATGCCTTCTCCTTGTTCAGGAGGAACTCCTTTGGGACTGAAAGACTCTGTCCTCCAAGCTTCAGGCTCAGCTTGTCCACAAGTCTCTGTTGACTTTCCCCTAGAGGTGGAACTCCTCGGCTGCCTGTTCTTCACCCTCATTCTCCATGGATCATTTTTTCTTCTTCCTGTCATTTACCCATGATAGTATACCTTGGACCCTTCCATAGATAGGCAGAATTTGTCCATTGCTCTCCTGCTGCCACATGATAGAGTTGCTTTTAAGGTGACTTGTTATTAGACCACATCAGTAAAGCATCTAAATAGTGACCTCTCAGCCTCTCTGGTTAGCAGTCTTTCAAAGCGTCCTTCCACATCTGCTGCTATGACACCACTTAAGAAAGGGAGAGTGTCCCTGCCCCCATGCTCTCCCAATGCCAGGCGTCATCCTGATTGTTCTTCCCTCTGATTTCCTACTCTCAACAACACTGTGTGGCAGCAGCTTGCAGACCCATGTGTATGGCATCTCAGAGGGAGGAAGTAATTCACCCAAGATCCCACAGTGGACAGTAGTATTAGAATTTGAGCACATGGCTTCCTGTGTGTAAAGTCAATTCATTCTCTGACTCTGTCTGTCACTCTCTGTCTCTGTCCATCTGTCTGTCCATCCATCTGTCTGTCCATCCATCTGTCCCCTTCTCTCTCCCTCCCCCCCCCTCTGTGTGTCTTTATTTCTGAAATTCCATATTCTATAACATGGTTGGACTTTGGGAATTTCGCCTCTGCCATAAGATATGGTTTAGACATAGACATACAGATGTTAGAATTTCTAGGCCACTCCAGTGTCAGAAGGGGCTAATGAGAGATGGCATTTAAAATGAGGACAAACCCAGGAAAACCAGGTCTTTGAGTCCCTGTTGAGACACAGCCCACAGCCCTGATTTCTGCGGTCACTTCTGACTCGTTCAAGCCTTTCTGTGTTGCATCTTTGGGTTCTTTGAGTCCGCTTTAATAGCTCACCAGTAATAAGAGGCCACCCTAATGTGTTACCTATTGTGTTACAGTAAGGCTTTCTTTGAACAACAAATGCCCAAAGGTCATTCGATGTTAGAGCCAAACTCATACCCTGAGAGAAAAATGTGTGAGTGAATACATAAGATTCTGAGATCAAGTTCAGTTACAATCACCTCAGCTCAAGTTCTGCTTCATTATTGGACTGTGGCCTGACCTTGAGCCAGTCACCTAACCCCTCGGAGATTTTATT
Source organism: Rattus rattus (assembly GCF_011064425.1). Lineage (NCBI taxonomy): Eukaryota > Metazoa > Chordata > Mammalia > Rodentia > Muridae > Rattus > Rattus rattus. Next base: position 42,110,509 of record NC_046154.1, on the reverse strand, counting down.
TCTCGTCTATAAACCATGGCTAACGACCATGACCTACTCAGAGGGATGGAATGAAGACAATGAGTTATGACACATTATGTTTGGAAAGGAGGAGACCCTTGATAGATATTAGGCATAGCTGTTATTACTGTGAGGAACTTGACAGGATTTACCAAGATTGGGTCTGCTTTCCACCTGTGTGGAATGGAGAGGTCAGTGCAGAATGTTACATCACCGCCATCCACCCCCATCCCCACCCCAATGTTTTGCCAGGTAGATGGAGGAGAGTGTGAGGGAAGGGTGGAGTCTGTGCTTTGGTACTGCTGCCCCTTCACTGTGCGTGCATCCTCCTTCAGCTCAGACCTGACCTGGCTCTAGCCTTGAGACAGCAGACAGGCTCATCCTAGCATCATTCCTGAGTTCTTCAGGACCCAGACTCTGACTTGTTGGGGCCATCAGGTCCGTCCCCTTACCTTCTCACTCAGAGCTCTGAGTTTAGCCAGCCCTGACCCTCTTCACTGAGAAATGTGGCCAGTGACAAAACAGACACGAGTCCTATTTGTGGCTTTATCAACTTTGGAAGCAGATCATGGAAATTCTCTGAATCTGGGCCCCCCGCCAGAGGCATTTATAATCAGACATGGAGCAGTCATTAGAGCAGAAAGAGTAAATTATAACAGCACCACCAGAACTCCCCAGAGCTTATGCACACGAGGGGAACCCAGTGTGCAGTGCACCAGCAGGCTCGCAGAGGCCAGCTTTTCCTCCTACAGCTCCGTGCCCCAACTAGAGTTAGCGAGCAGGGTGGGAAGAGTAAGAAATATGGTGATGTCTCTTATTCTAACATGCAGTCTGCAAGACACTGCCTCTCTTTAAGACTGACTTTCCATGCTATAAAGTGAGAATAGTAGCATTAGCCATCGCACACGATCACTGTAAAGATTAGTTCGTTGTTCAGTGTTAATGGTCTGGCACATGCTAACCAGTAAGTAAGCACACCAGTTCTTTCCCTTTTCCTGCCCTCTGTGCTGTCCAATACACCAGGCACTTTCTAAACTCAGAGTCTCCTACTAGAAAAAAATGCTTCAAAGATAGAGGTGCCAATAAAGAACTTCTTAAAAGAGTTCCAGTAGTACAGAAAATAATCCCAATAATTGATACATGGGATATAAAATTAAGAAGCTTCTGCATAGCAAAGGAAACAATCAGCAGATTTGCCAAATATACATACATGGGGAACAAATACCAATGATATATAAAGAACTACAAAAATCAAACATCATAAGCAAAAACCAGGCCTGTGAGATGGCTCCACATGTGTGCTGTGGCATGTGTCTGCCTGTGCATACACACAATATCATCAGTAAAGTTAATCCCATTAAATATGGAAAAGGAAAACCAAATGATAGTATTGCTGGTGAGGATGTGGGGAAGTGTAAACGGTACAGCCTTTGTGGAAATGAGCATGGAGGTTCCCCAAACACCTAAAACTAGAGCTCCCGGATCTGGGCATATTCATAAGGACACGCATATCTACAGTCAGTGTTGCAGGATTCACAGTAGACAGCAAATAATCTAGCCTAGATTCCACCCACAGATCAATGCAACAAGAAAATGAGGTTATGGGTTGGGGATTTAGCTCAGTGGTAGAGCGCTTGCCTAGCAAGCACAGGGCCCTAGGTTCAGTCCCCAGCTCCAAAAGAAAAAAAAATAAAAAAAAAAAGAAAATGAGGTTATGTACTCAGAGTGGATTATAGGCAACTGCAAAGAAATGAAATCATGACATTCACAGTAAAGGCATCGTGCTAAGCAAAACAAGTCACACTTGGAAACATAAGGACAATTCATGTGGACAACTTAGATATATAGATATAGATATAGATATAGATATAGATATAGATATAGATATAGATATAGATATAGATATATACGCATGTGTGTGTGATGGGATTTTTTTCCCCTTATTTAATGTTTAGTTGAGAGAGGTCCGCAGAGGTCAGGGAACAACCTTATGCACTCTATTCTTTCCTTCTATCATTTGTGTCCCAGAAGTTGAACTCAGGATGTCAGACTTGTCTTAAAATTCCTTAAGCCACTGAGTCATCTTGCCAACCTGAGGAAGAGAGCTTAAGGGAGGTGGGAAATTGGGTAATAAAAGAGCAGTAAAGAGAACTGACTGACTGGTAAAGAAGGGAACCAGCAGGAGGAGAGAGGGGGTAGAATTTAGGGATCAGGGAGAAGAGCATTATTGGAGGAAACTGTATGAAGATGCTGTGGTGAAACCCCTTACTTTGAATGCTAACCTGAAATTTTAATTAATTAGTTAATTAGTCCAAAGTGAAATACTTTAAAATCATTATCCCAATCACACCAGCATCTTTCAAGGACCTAGCAGCCATGCGCATGTGTCACATGTATTAGACATCTTGGGCCCAAAACATCCCTGTCCTTAAAGAACTAGACAGTGTTGCCTGCCTCACAGTTTGTCTACAGCCTAGGAGAAGTTTGGACCGGCCAATGCCCACTGGGTCAGGTTACCTAGACGGTTGTTATTCTTATGCCCCTCGAGAGGCATATTGTGGACCAGTAATGGTGGATAGGAAGCTCAGCCCAGAGACAAGGCCACCCAAATGAAGATACAGGGAATGATTTTTCTGCAGGGCCACATTTAAAGGATATAAGGCACAGGGTGACATTCTAAGTAGAGTGGCCTGAATGACAGTGTTTCCTACAATCCCAGGCTGGTGGCAGCAGAATGTGTTTGCATACATGGGGTACTGCCAGAAGGTCATTACTGCCAGAGCATGAGGTCAAGGCAGAGAACAACAGGGGCTCCCTCATGAATGGCATGGAATGGCTGGAAGGTGAGAGCCGGGCTTCGCTTTTACTCTACTGACTTCCAGCTCTGTTCTCAGAGGGGCTCAGACCCAGGGGTTTTGCTGAATGACCAGATCACATGATTTGTTGCTGGAGCTCCTGTTTTTTAAGCTGGTTACTTGACAGCTATGAATTTGTGCAACCCTTGCCCCACTCCAGCAGCTCCAGAGAACAGTTTATCTCCATGCAAGAAGACACAGAAACTTTCTCAGAGTCCCTAACCTCACCCATGATCACTCGTCTCTAACCATTGCAAGTTCTGGCACATCATGGCCATGCCTGGATGAGCTTTGTTCACTTGGTAGCTTGCTACCTTGCTCACAGCTCCTCCATGAGATATGAACCTTTGCTCCTGTGCTGAAACTTTGCATCATTACCCATCCTGGGTAGTCACCAGCACACAGGTGAGCTGTATGATCCTTTTCTAGAAACAGCTTCCTTGACCCAAGCTCCCTCCCAGCTCCTCCCCTATCTCCCTGATTCCCTATATAACTTGAGTTCAATGACTTGGACATCCCACTTTCTTCCTACCTCCCCTACTCTTCTCAGCTCAGCTCCATCACCACTGCTGCCCTGGGTCGGTTTTCTTAAATCTGATCATGCGTGTTGTTTGACAGACCCTCCCTGCCTACACTCCAGATCCTCCCACTCCCTTCCAAAGCCTTCGATCCCATGCTGGTGTGTCGCTTGTTTCATGGGCTTATATTATGGGCACCCACAAAGACCTTAGGATTTGGGCCAGCACACACAGGAACTAGATAGATCATGCTATACCTCATGTTATATTGCTAGTGTTGAGCTGGCCATCAGGAGCCTTAAATCTTACATGTTCATAACCAAACTTCCATTGAGGTTTTCCCTCAGGTTTCTCGAAACCTCCCCTCCCCGAGTTTAATCTTGGTGAATGCCTCAAAGCCAGTGTAGGAGTTCACCTTGAGCTTTTCCTCTCTGCCACAAGACAAGATTGTGCAGGTAGGTCAGCTGCTTTGAGTGCTACATCTGCCCTCTGCTACCTTCCCCAGCACCGCCACCTTGTCCTGGACATCTGTGTTCATGGCAATGGCCTCCCAGTAAGTACCCTTCCCATGATCCTGGTTCCTCCACAGCTATTTTGTAGAATTCACAGTGGCCCAGCATTAAGCTGGGTCAGAGCTCCCTTTACACTGAGAGTCAAGCCCAGAGCCTGCAGTGGGTTTTCTGTTTTTGGAACCTGGTGGATCTCTCTGTGACTTACCATCCTCTCTACCTGGCAGCCTCTCCATCTTCCTCCTGTTCCCTTGCTGTTCTGCTGCTCTTCAAAGGAACTCTCATTCTTCCCTCCAGGCCCCTTCCCTGGCAGCTCATCTCTGAATCATCCCATGGCTGCCCTTCCTTGAAGCCTCTAATCAAATTTATTCCCAAAGACATCCTCAGAAAGTAGTTTTCCGATCCCTGTGTCCCTTTTCTCATGGGAAGGGAACAGACGAGGAGGAGCTGTCATGACCTGGCTTTCTGAGCTATCATTTGCTACCATAATAAACCATCCCAGACTTAATGGCTCTCATCTAATTCCCAAGCTGTCAGCGAGGCACTCAGACAGTGGGCACTCATCCTGTGAGCTCTCTGGTGTACTTGGCTGTAACTGCAGTGACATGGAAGCTTTGTCCTATGACGTACTCTTAGGGGCTACTACACAGTGTCTCCAGAAACATGGATCCTCACTCCAGAGTCTTTACTCCTCATAGGACTGCCCAGGAACCCAACAGTGCAGATTCTACTGATGTCAGAACCATTATTCCTGAACCCTGAACCAGAAAACAAGCAGAGTTTTACTTCCACCTCAGTCGAAGTAGAAACTAAGATCCCAGACACGGAACGCTCCTCTTGATGAGAGCAGCCTCAGAGGTCAGAAGTGGCCCCTGCAGTCTGCTTCTCTAACCCTCCACCCTGGTCATCCGCCGCTTTGTGTGTTTGTATCATGCTCTGAGGTGCAGACTCTGAGCAGGCTATGGCCTTCCCTTCCTTATTAACTCTTTTCTCACCCTGTTCATAAATCATCTGACAAAAACATAGTGGACAAACCAGTGGCCACATGGGGAACGAGCCACTTGTTTCTTTCGAATGTTAGGTTCCTTTAGAATAATGGAAATACCCACTATCTTTGTTTTGCTTTATTTTGTGGAGCCCTGGAAGGGTCCACAGCCAGAACACTAAAGAGACTCCAGTTTGGCTCTAAGAATCTGTAGCTGTGCCCTTCTTTCCCCACCAGGAACTACACTATGCTTTTATTTCTCATCTGGACAATTGTACCAAGAGGACCCATGAGCATGGTCTTTGGAAGCACCACAGTGAGCAGCCCACATAAAGGGTGTTTGTGTTCTGTCAGCAGGGCTCCGGATTCATACCCCTGCCTCTCTGGGCTTTAACATTCTCACTACTCAGGGCCCTAGAAGTGACAGAGGAGTGGATGACTTGCAGCTTTTCTGAACTATTCTCTAGGATTAGGGCTGTCTAGAGGCTAAATGGGGGATTAGGCTCTATATGTATGCTGCCAACAAAGAAGTCACGCTGTCACACAGCCGCTTCTAAATCTGTCCTTGGTGGAGCTTTAGAGAGGAGGGAGGGAGGCAAGGTATGGCTAACCATCACTAGCATCTGACTATGATTTTACATCCCCAAGCTCAGAGCAGCCTTGACCTGTATCAAGCTGAAGGTCAGGGGATGACCAGAGTGAGAGGAACTAAACTCTGATCCCTGGGGCTCATGATACAGAGATGTGGAGAAGTCCACATCCCCGAGGAAGGCGCTGTACTATGCTACTGCCCATCTCTGGGGCTATGACTTTGGCCAAGCTGACTTTCCTCATAAATCTTAGGCCCCTTGGCTTCTTCTTTCTTGGAGTCTTCTGTCTGACATGGAAGGCATTCAAGAAATTGAATTCTAAACTTTAGCTGGCCATGTCGTACACTCTACCTTCAGATGGGGAGGTGGCTGGTGTGAGTTCCAGGAAGCCTAAGATACACTTTTCAGTCTACGCTGTGTCTGAGCACACAAATGCCTGGGTGCAGAGATCTGGAAGAGGAAAGTCAGTGTGGAAGAAGGAAGAGGAAGAGGAGAAGGCCAGGATCATTTCCATATGGAAACAGTACAGAGGATCATGGGAGCATGTAGCTCAGGACAGCCAGAGAAGAAGCAGTTACACAAGTGGCACACGGTGATAGGAAAGGTATATAAATTGAAAGAATAGCATGTATGAGAGCCCAGAAGACAAAGAGGAGTATCAGGAGGCTCCCTAGAAAATGAGGGGTTGCTGGGAGCCACAAAAAGAGGCATGGGAGAAGACCATTCTGAGAAAGGGACTAGTGTGAGTAAGGGACATAGAAGTACAAAATGCTGGAGGGGGGATTACTTGGGGCAGATATGAATACAGTGAGCAGGCAGGAAGAGCTCAGGCTGTGGTGACCGTGGCCTGGTGGAGGCAGCAGACATGATTTGGAGAGATGGGAATTATGAATCCAACTGGTAGAAGATTGTTTCACAGTTTCCAGACAGTAGACAAGCCTATGTTTTTACCAGGCTTCATAGATGGTAGGAAAGAGAATGGTGTTGGCCTTTTCCTATACAGTCCAGTGCCAGCCTCATGCAGGGACAGGGACCCCTAAGTCACTTAACATCCCCCCTCTCTGTCTGTCTGTCTACCTCTGTCATTATTGTCTCTGTCTCTCTTTATCTCTTTCTCTGTGTCTGTCTGTCTCTGTATCTCTCTCTGTGTGCGTCTCTCTGTCTCTGTGTCTGTCTCTCTGTCTGTCTCTTTCTCTCTCTCTCTCTCTCTCATGTGTGTGTGCGTGCGTGCGTGCGTGTGTTCAGTGTCTACCAGGCCCCAGGTTGTGATGCTAAACCCGCAGAGGAGGACATTGGCTCACAGTGAGCACAGACAGCCACCTGAGGGCAGCTTTGTAGAGTGAGAGCAGAGGGGTGCTCAGTAGAAGGGGGTCAGGTGTTACCGTGTATACCTTAGATGGTGACCAGATGCCTGCTGTATCAAGCCTTGGGAGATCATGTGTGGAACTAGACAGGAGTGGGCATTACAGTGGAGGGGGTAGACTGAGGTGTTCCCAGCCTCTTACGGTCTTCTTCAGGAAAGACACGATGAGGTACAACACAGGGCAGGGCTCTGAGACAGTGAGACTCCAGAAGATGGGAATGAACTGGGTGAGGCAACAGAGTCACCCAGGACTCTAATCTCCCTGCCCCTTCCATTCAAGTAACTGTCTGAGAGCCAGGATTTTCTTTACTTCCGTGTGCTGGGTTCCTCTGTTGTCTCAACTTAGCCCTGGTTGTGCAAGAAAAAAAATTGTAACTTGGTGAATAGGCTGAAGAAAAGGCTGGACAGACTTTACAGGAAAAATGTCTCAGATAAGAGTAAAGCCCTCGAGGAAGAAATCAGCTGTGCTCACAGACCTACCAGCCATCAGATCCAGCCAAACTGGGCAGAGTATCAGGATGAGAGACTGCAGCCTTTTAAGTGAGCTCTTAGGGAGTTGCCTGGACATCAGTTTCAACAGGGATGTTGGCAGTAAACTTGTTCGAAGAGATGGGTTTTGTGTTGGACCTTAAAAGGAGCCAGAAGTCAGACACATGGATGGACACCTAACTGTACCAGCTCAGAATGAGGGCCAGAGGAACATCTCATTCACACTTTCAGAGTGGTCCATGTGCTGCAATTCCATACCAAACCAAGTCAGGTTTGAAATCTGACTTCCTTCTACAGGGTTCCACTCAGACCTTTTCAAAACAAGGCCTTAAGTGCTTGAGTTTCCCCTCTGGGAGCTCTGCCCTCTTCTCAGCAAGGCAGCTGTCTGCATTGCTGGAGGCAGAGAAACAGTCTTTTCACAGGGTCTCGGGCCCAGCTATCCCAGTTGTGGAGCCAGAAGCTGAGGGAAACGGAGAAGGCAAATTCTGTGATCAGGAAGTGTATGAGGGGGACACATCGTTACAAGAGATATGCTATGGAAAATCATTCGGCCCTCACCAAAAACGTAGTTTATCACCCTGTTTTACAGATGACAACACTAAAGCTCAGAGAAGTTATCTAGCATCCTCCCCAGGCCACAAAGCTTATTGATGTCACCGATGGAGGAGCTGAGCTTGGATCACTCTGATTTCAGGCTCCAAGACCCTTCCCTGCCTTTACTGCACTGCTGGCTGACCTATTAATTGTATTATAAGTATATATTATATATATAATTAATAGCCTGTCACTATTAATTGTAGTGTGGTAGAGATGGGCCATAGTTTCTCCACTGGCAACATGGGAATGACTGAATACTGGAGACTAGAACCCTACTTCTTGAATGTGACTGTGACCACGAATCACTTGAGGACCGTGTTATATTACAGATTCTAGTTTATAAGGTCTGGGCTGAGGCATACCCATGTGCCCAGGACACTTTCAGCCCATGGAGCACATCCTGAGTACCGAAGGCCAGGCCATCTCTAATGGTCACCCATCCACCAATGTAGATCCTGACTAGAGTGAGGAGCAGACATTTTGTTCAGACCACATTGATTCTTGCAATTCCTGCCTATTCTATCCAGCTTCTTGGAAGAGGTCAGGCAAGGAGGAAATGTCTCACCTTGCAGAAGAGGAGCCAGGTTCTGAGTTAAAAAAAACAAGGCTGGCCTTGGCTCAGCATCCGTCCCTGTCATTCTTACTGCCTGATTCTCTGTATCTCTCCCTTTCAGTAGCCTCTTCTTGGCATCTAGTTGGGGGGACAGCATCTCTGCTAGGTACCCATACTTTTTTCCTCTTGACAAAGTTGAAGTATCCTTCATGGCTTTAGGGGTTTTCTGCTACAGGTGGCTTTGGCAAGTGTCAGTTCTTCACGTGAAGCCCGAGACTGAATGGAGCCTTGCTTTGTGGAGGGAGGTTCCAGAAGCAGGCGCCAGCTCCACCCGGGAAGCCAGTGCTCCTGCCTGCAGGCTGGCTGCACCCCAGGGCTGGGCATACCATGCTTATGCTCATGGGATGGCTTTGGGCTTGTTACTTGGAAGCGTAGATGTTTGCAAATGGATTTATGGGTCCCATGTTTACCATATTGTCAGGGAAACAGGGCTGCGAGAGACTGAGTCACCCAGAGCCGGAAGACAGAACCTAGCATCTCGGGTGGTCTCCACCACCCAAGCCCAGGGGCCACGGTTCACACATGCCAGAGAAAAGGCCAAGTCAGCCCTATCCTACAGCTCTGACTAACACACCCCCTTTACATAGTCCTTCATATTCTTGCTTTTTTTCTATTTTTAGTGTGAGCGTGCGTGCAGACACACACACACACACACACACACACACACACACACACACATACACACACACACACAGTCTGCTCTTGCTGTGAAGGGTGTCTGTCTCATGGTCATGTAACCCAGCACTTGCCTATATAGTGCCTGTGTGTATATGCATACTATGTCGTTTTGTTTTCATGTGGGTTTTGCTTCCCATCCACTTCTTTATCCTAGGAGCAAGGTTTTATACCCAGTTTGCGCTTCTCAGTAGAGTACATAGCTAGCATTTAACAATGGCTGCTAGAATGAGCCTTCTAGAAGAGGAGGAGGGAAGAGACAGGGATTCTAACCTCATGGAAGTCACCTTGGCTTCTTTCCTCTGTGAAAACCATTGAGTGCTTTGATCTCTCCATCCTGCCATCCTCGTTAGTCCTTAAAACCCATGAGTTTCTGTGACCCCACCTCTCAATGGGAAAGGGAATGGATGCTCAGCTCTTACCCATAGCTAGCAGCCTCCTGACAGGATCCAGAAGTGCTGTAAGTGAATTCTCAGCGAAAGGGTTATAGAAGGACAGGCTTCCACTGGGACTGCTTGGACTAGCAGTCCTACTATGTGGATGCTCCCTAGCAAACCAAGACAAGTGGAGACAAAAGCTTTCCTAAGTAGGAGCCAGAGTCTATGGGAGGGAGCGTTGAACCTTCTCCAGGTGCAAGTAACACTCCATTCCTTCAGCATCCAGGAGCCATGACTTGACTGGATATATCCAGAGAAGTGGAAAACACAGTCCTTGTATGAGGTGCAGTCATCCACCCCTCAGACTGTGGCCTCCTTTCCTCCAGGATGTAATAAGTAGCTTAGTGGATAAGGACCCCCTTGTTTTCTTCCCTCCTTTTTTTCCTTTGAGGGACAATAATTTCATTTTTATTATCCACAGCTAAACATGGTTTGCCAAAAATATTCAAAGAAACATAGAGATGACATACAAGAATTATCAGGAAAGTTTAGGAAAATGGATTTTTATATATTGATATATAAAAATCAGTTATATTTCTATGCATCAGAAACAAGTAAAGCATGAAAGTTATGGCTTTAGCATTTATGACATCACATCTACATGAACTACATAGAGAAAAGTTGAGCAAAAAAGAAGTGCACTTCTTCTATCCCAAAGCTTAATAATAGTTGAGCTAATTATGCAAAAACATTAGTCATGTGTTGTTTAACACATGCTGTGTAGTGACAGATCATATACATACACATGCACATGCACATGCACATGCACATGCACATGCACATGCACATGCACATGCACATACACATACACATACACATACACATACACATACACATACATACTCCTCTCTTTTGAGCCCTCAGAAAGTCTTTATAAAACAAACAGCACAGCTCCAGGGTTTCTGTATCCTCTGAGATCCAATCTCAAGCGCACTAAGGTTTAAGCTAAGGTCTTTGATACATTTTGAGTTGATTTTTGTGCAGAGTAGAAGATGTGGATCTAATTTATTCTTTTGTAGGTAGAGACCCAGTTGTACCAATGCCGTTTGGTGATGAGGATTTTTGCTAGTAAGCGTTTTTGACACTTTTGTCAAGTATTAAGTGGCCATACTCACTTGAGTTTATTTCAGTGTCCTCTTCCCTGTTCCTTCGGTCTTCGTGTCTGGTTCTGTCTGTGGCTTCATACTGTAACTTGAAGTGGGGCATTGTATAATTTCCCTCAGCAGTGTTCTTTCTGTGTAGGACTTTGACTATTCGTGGGTGGTGTTTGTTCGCTCGTTTGTTTGTTGTTTGTTCCCATAGGAAAATTTGGATTTCTTTTGTAGTTCTCTAGCGCATGTTATTTGGAATTCCAGTGGAATTTCTCTGAGACTCTGGTTGCTTTTGGTAATATGACCATTTATACAGTGTTAATTCTGCCTATCCAGGAGCACTGAAGGTCTTCAATCTTCAGTTTCCTTTCTCTATGTCTCATTATTGAAAAGCATTTTACTTCCTTGGTTAGGCTATTCTACATCATTTGCATTTCCTCTCTCCTCTGTGGTTCCTACCTTTAAAGGTGAGTATGGTTGTGGGCATAGGTCTTGTAACCAGAAAGGGGACTACCTGGGGAGGTAAAGTAGCTTAGAGAAAGAGGGAGGATAAATGGAGCATTATGGTATGAAAGTGGAAAAGAAGCTGCTGGAGCTAGGGAGGTTCAAGGATGATGGTGGCTGCTAAGAGGTGGATCAATACGTCCTGGTCTTCTAGAACAGTCCATAGAAATTGTGAGAAATTGTGGGAAAACCATCCAGGAGCAGAATCTTTCATCTTCAGATGAGAAATGGTATAAGGGTTAATTTTGTGTGTCCACTAGCTGGGCCACTACCCAGAGACTTGGTCAAATGCTATCCTTGCTGATCTCACTAGTGCATCTTTCCAGATAACACTAAATCAGTGGGGCTTTAGGTAAAGTGTATTACCTCCTTAATGTGGATAGGCCTTACTGAAACAAGTGGAGGCTTCAGGAGAAGCAGACCAACCACTTTAGAGAGGGATGGAATTCTGCCAAAAAGCCTTGGCTTCTTGCCTGGACCTCTGGTCTGCCAGCATACCCTGAAAATTAGGGTATAGTCTCATGAACCAATTCAGAAAATCAATCAATCTCCATCTATCTACCTACCTTCCTATCTACATATCTATTTATCTATACACACACACACACACACACACACACACACACACACACACACACACTTCATACCACGTCAATTCTGTGTCTCTGGAGAACCCAAACTTATACAGGCAAAATCAGGATTTATTGTTTGAAATATCCTTGGCCTCGAGCATTTGATTCACACTCAGAGGGGAAGCATCATAGGCTGAAGCCTACAAATGAAGCAGAATCAGGGCATTTGCCATTAAAGATGTGAGTAGTCTCCTCATACAAGAGCCCAGTTTCAATCCCTTAGGTAAGATGTCCTCAGTGAAGCCTGCCCTACTCAAGGCTCCTGGCAGCTTACAGGAACCAGACTTTGGAAGGCTATGCTTTCCATCTTTTGAACTAAGGGATGACACTGGATCACCATAAGCAGGTTATGTTAGAAGGAACTCAAATATACTTGGAGCACAGAAAGTCAACTCCTGCCCAAGAATCAAGTTAGTGAGAAAACTAAGAGCTGATCCATTAGCTGTGAGTAGGGCTCACTCCCATTACAGCCTGGTCTGGTCCTTCTTTTGTCACATCTGCCCCACACCCAAATGGGTGCTACCAGGATCGAGTTGGCCGTGGGGCCAGTTGTGTGGCACACGTTTGCTATATTCAGTCTTCATGCTCTTAGTTTAAAAGATGAACACAGGTAACTAAATGGAGGGCATAGAAGGTCCATTCTCAGACTGTTCTGCATGCAGAGCAACTTCTCTCTATGGAGGGAACTTCCTCGGGAAACTAGGACTCTCTCCGTACCTGCCCGGTGGACAGGGTACAGAGACCTATGCCCCCCTTCATCAGTCATATCCTTTAGTAGCTGAAAAGTGTAGTCAGGAAAAAATCTGGACAGACTCAGATTTCTAGAAGGCTCTGTGGACTGTGGCATGCTGTAGAGAAAAATGTCACTGTCTGTCCAGGCTCCCCAGAGTCTCTTTACTCCGAACTAGGTGCAAGGGACTCTGCTCCACCTTTGAACTGCTTGTTTGGATTTCCGTTGTATGTTGCGAAGATGTTTCTGAGAACCTGATATTATGAGGTGCTGCGAAGTCAGTCGTCTCTGCAAATCTCTTTGGCTGTCTGCACTGCACCTATTAGGCACAGTGGTGAGTGCTGGAGACTCTAACACTCTGTCAGGAGGTTCTGCTGTCACTCTGGTTATCTTAGATCTCTAGTAAAAGTCCCCAATACATATCCATAATGGATGCCTAAAATCTACCTATAGAGAAAACGAAGGGAGCTAACACATTGAGTGCCTTGCGTGTGCCCCTTCTAAGTCAGCACTGGGTCCTTAATACTATACGCTTACTCACTATTGTTCTCAGATATGTAGTGAGTTTGAAGTCAGCCTGGTCTACATGAGACCCTGCCTCAAAAAACAACAAAACAAAACAAAACAAAAGAAAGAGGCATCACATTTTGAAATGTTTCTTGCTCAAAATTTGTCTCACTACTAGCTTCTCAAGAGAGAAAGGTATGGGATGGCCTGATGGATATAGCATCTTCAGAACCTAAACAGGGGCCTGGGAAGGTGAGGCAGGCCTTGGGGAGCTCACCTAGCCAGCCTCTTAAAGGGGTGCCTCCAGTAGGCAAACACTCTGAATGAAATACTTTCCCTGAGTTTCAGTAAAGATAGTGTCTCCAGACTATTATGCCCTTGTTCTGTGAATTCCTGGCAATTATACCTGAGAGTGAGGGGCCCAGAAACTTAGGTTTGCAATGTGATCTTTGACTCATCTCTTCCCCTCTGGATAACACTATCTTTGGTGTATTGGGAAAATAGTAGCAACCACTTTAAGTCTTGGAGACACTGATGAGCTCCTATTCTGGGCCATGCAGGGACAATAAACTATGTCAGTCACCTGCTTCTCAGAAAAACTTATGATCAGGAACCATTGTTCTCTATCAAAACAGCTTTCTTTGAAGAGGCTCGTGGAGCTGAAGCCCATCTGTCCCTGACTGGTCTCTATCCTCTGGACAAAAGGGAGTTTCTGCCTGTGGTGCTAGTCATTGTTGGGCTCTAGAGTGCCCCCTAACCCTCTCAGCTCTCTCTGTCTATCCCCATTCCCTGGCTTCCTAGCCCAGCACTGGCACTCCTCCCCAGGAAGCCCTGCAGACACCTCCTTTTGAGAATTGAGCACCTAGTACTGCACACTTAGGTGAATGCTAGAAAGATTGAAAACCAGCCAGAGGGAAGCATTCCCAGGTACCAACCTCCTTAGAGCTCTTCTGAATGTGTTCTACTAAAGTGTCCTTACAAACTACACGGTCCAGCCTAGGCCTCTAGTTTTGCACCTGTGAGGGCTAAGGCTGATACAAAAATCCCTGTGGGCAAGCAACAGTGGGACCAATGCTCTTTCCTCAGTTTCCCACAAATATAGAAGGCGGGGACTCCCTTGCTCCTTTCTGCCCCTGCCAGGCTCTGCCTGTAGCTCCAGGCAGCCTCCAGGATGTGTCCATCCTACATTTCTGGAGGTCCCTGGAGTAAGAGATTTGTATTCTTCCAGAGTAGGTACCTCCCTGTGGTGATGCCTGAGACACATGGTTCATCTGCTTCTCCAGCCTGGCAACCACTCTGTCCAGTCACACACTCTGTCACCCTTGCCGTCGCTGATTATTCACTTCCCTTTTCATGAGTCCATTTGCTTGTTTATCCATTCACACATTCACTGACCCATTCATTCATTTACTGACCCATCCATTTCACAAGTCCAAAGAGAACACCATGACCGGCCTAATTAGGAAGACTCAGAATAAGCAGAGAACCACAGTACAAAATGACTACTGGTTGAGCAGCCCTAGGAGATCATAGACTCCAGAGGGCATGACCAACTCGGGGATAACAAGAAAGCAGCCTCAAGGGTGGGCAAGAGCACTCCAGGTAAGGGAGGAGAAAGGAGTAGCCTAGGCTTCCTGGGGCTACTCACATCTGAGCATCTTGCCCCCTCTGACCCTGGCAACCTGGAAAGAACCACAGCCCAATCTGAGGATCAGCTCAGAGCTCCCGGATGTTTCCTTCCCTCAAGCCCTGACTCAGTGACCTTGGCCAGTGGTTTCTCCAGGTTGTCAGTACTGCAAGAGGGTGTCTGGTTGGGCGTGAAGAGCTCGGTCTACTCTCTTCCCAGCCCAATTTGGCTCATGGCCAGTCTTGAAGATTATTATCTGCATGCATATTTCCATGAGGCTGTTTGCCTGCCTCAGAGGTAGGAAAAGGAAGGACAAATGTACTAGCAAGTCACTGAGAATCTCTTCCTGTAAAGCACAGTAGTTAAGGCTGCTGGCTTTGAAACTGGACAGACTTGGATTCTGATTCTGTTTCCCTTAGCGGTTCTGAAGCCCAGGACAGCAACACTACCCAGCCCACCCGAGAGGCTGTGTCACATAGTGAAGCATCAGACTCACAGGTTTGATTGTGAGTTTCGTCCATGGTGTTGACAGGCAGAAAGTCCTCCAGAAAGGGAGCTTCTGTCCTACTCATCCACTGGCTGTGCAGCTGGTGAGCATTTGCTGCATGCAGAAGTGTTGAACGGTGCTCTAGCTCTGTGGCCGCGAGGGACTGCTTCAGCTATCTGGATTCCCAGTACCTTGAGCTTCTGTGTGACCTCCTGAGGTATTGGAGAACCATGCTTGCACTGTTCAGGCAGTATAATACACTGGAATCTGATACCCCAGGAGATTACAGACGCGCAAGAGAGTGGGGACGGCAGGAAGGTGATATTCTCATCTGCGTTCCTGAGAGCTGACTTCCTTCAGAGGTGAAGTGACATCTCTGGCTGATCAGTTACGTTATTCTGAATAAACAGTACATTGTGTTCACCGGGTGGTAGAAAAGGAAAAGGCACTCCTCGCAAGCACAGAACTGAACCCAGAGTCCTAACTAAGCAGCCACCTTGTGACAATGCATGTGGGCAATGTGTCATAGTTTCTAGCAGGAATTCAGAATCTAACGGGAAGAGGCAAAAGGGAGGCAACAGCTGCTTTCTAGCCCTTTAGACTTTTGGAGAATGTTCTGGGTGACAGAGACGATAGTTTATCTTCTCCATACCTCTATACAGACACTGGTGAGCAGGGCCTCCAAACTGTTGGACAAGCATATGGATGTGCACCTCTAGCGCATCACTAGTGGATTCGGGGATTCCTATCTGGCCCAGTAGCCCTACTACAGACCTGTGGAACTCTCTTCACACCTTGCTGGCCATGATATTCCAACAGAGTCCTTGGGATTGGTGTTCCCTGTGCTGGACCTGTTTTATGACATCTGACCCAGTCCTTGGTTCTGGTCACCACCCCTGAGTCTGCTGTGCCAGAGCAGTGGCCCACTTGACCTCTCAAAACCTGTTATCGCATCTATAAAATGAGGTAGTTGAATCTGCTCCATAGCGCAGATTTAAGCAAAAGCAACAAACTGCCCAGAGCTTCGACTGATTCCAGAGGTGGCTGCAGTTTCTAGATTGTACCTCTTAATCACAACTGGAATGGAGAGAGGGGAGAGTGTTGAATTGGGTGAATGGGAAAAATAACAGGAGAGAGAGCACCAAGCAGAAAGAGGTTTGAGTAGAAGAGAGGAGGACACTAAAAGGGAGTGGACTGGGCATATAACCCTGACTGTGCTTGACTTCCAAGACTCCAGGAAGTGCCCCTTCGAAAGCCCTCCTTGACCAAGAGGGCTCTCAGAATCGGAGTCTCCAGCCCTGCATGCTTTCCCAGTCCTCAGCTGGTGTGCCCTCATGGCACTCTTCAATGGCCTCTGATTTTTGGTCCTCACTAAACACTAGGAGCCCCTGAAACCCAGGAACATGATTGGCTTACCTTTGTGGTTCCTGGGTTCCTAGCGGGAGCTGGCACTTTTTAGATTAAGTGATGGGATGTTCAATGAACGAATAAAGGATCAAATGAAGACATGATTGCAAGGGGAGGCAGTGATGTAGTGTCTCTTTTGTAACGGCCTGTCTGTATTTTCCTCTCTCCTCTGGGCTGTTCCTCTGTTCACAGTCTGTGGCTGCACTGTTAGTGGGGAGCCGGTTGGTGGTAAACAGCCCAGCATCTGCCATGCTCCCAGAGATGCCCTGCTCTGCTTTTCTTTCAGGCTGTCTTTGGCCTCCTAAGCAACCCCTGGAGACCTGCAGAAACAGTGTTTTATTCCCATACTGAATCCTCCCCACAAAACAAACACAGCCACTGCTAAGAGCCTGCAGGACTTGCAATGGAAAACCGGTGTCTCCTGGAGACCTGTCATCCAGGCACAGTAGCTTGGGGTCACTACCTGGGGGCAGGAAAGAGGAACGGCAGGCAACAAGGCACGCCATACACCTGAAGCTCCTATAGTCCATCCTCATAGGCATCAGCTCCCTTTGTCATGGGAGACTGCACCCTACGCTGCCTCCATGAGCCAGAGCATCATGGCACTGTTATTCAGCACGGGCAGACACACAAAGACAGATAGATACCCGACTGTTTCCCCCTCACGTCTCTGACTCAGCTTCGCCAATGTGAAGGAGCATTTGGTATCTGCAGTCACCTAGCTGAGGATCCCTCTTTGCCTCCCGTACCTCATTTTCCTTCTTGGAGTCTAACCAAACTCATCCTGTCAGCGAGGTTTTGAACCTGCCTGGGATGCTAGCTTAGAGGCGTATGGGTGGACCCCAGGGATCCTACCCAGGCTCCAGCATCCACAATGGACAGGCTGTGTAAACGTTAAGCCGGTGTTGCTAGCTTCCCATCTCACTCTGCCTACCCAGCCTCCTGAGGCAGATCCATGGCATCTACTCTGCACAGTTCACCCCGCTCTGCTTCTTTATACAAAATGTCTCCTCTGCCTGCAAAGCATTGCCCAGTTGTCTTACTCCTTTTTGTACGAAGACATGTTTACTGAGCACCTGCTGTGTACCGGACACTGTTCTCAGCACACGCTCATGCCTGCCGTCCTATGTGTACTGGCACCCCTGTTTACTAACACACGGATGTATCTACCAGCCTTGAAGTATTTCCCTAGGTCCTGAAATAGGCTTTTTTTCACGCCTGTATGACCTGTAACTGAGCTTCTGGTAGTAGAGACTGTGCTTAACCACTCTACACCCAGGGCACTGGGCACAAAGGACTCTACCTGCATCATTCATTACTGATTCTCCAGCATCCCACCTACAGCCCAGTAAAGTCAGGGTCCAGTCAGTGCACACCATAAAAGAAATGGAGTGGGCTGGAGCGATGGCTCAGTGGTTAAGAACACTAGCTGCTCTTCCAGAGGACCTGAGTTCAATTCCCAGCAACTGCATGGTGCCTCACAACCATCTGTAATGGGATCTGATTCTCTCTTCTGAGAGTGCACGAAAAACAGTGCTCATACATAAAATAAAATATAAATAGATAAATCTTATTTTAAAAGAAAAATGGACAAGCCCCACTTGTTCACCCCATGGTCCTTGCAAGAAATGTTCTTCTCCTGTCACCTATTTTCATCCTCCTACACTGAGACTCTATAGAGGAGCCTGGTCTGTATGCCCGAGTGGCTCATTTGGGGAGGAGGCCAGGCCAATGGGTGCTACAGCAATTTGTACTGGTGCCAGTTCCTTGCTCCCCAGTCCTCACCTCTGATTTTAATTATCCAATTGCACATTGCTGCTAAAACTGCCTCCATGCAAAGGAACTGCCTTCATAATTTCCCGTATCCCTTCACCTCGCACCCAGCTCCTGGCCATCCTAACACACCCCTGCTCTCCTTCTCTCCTTCCCTTGCTCAGTCTGGTCATGACCACTCCAGACTCTCCCAGATGTCCCTGCCTCTAATTCTGCTCTCCAATATATCCACAATAAACCTGCTCTACCGCCATAGCTAGGACCAGCCATGCTTCCTTTTCCTTTTTTCTTTTATTTCTCTTTTTCCAGTGAGCACTCCGCTGGATTTGTAGGACCCAGGTGAGCATCTCTCTCCTATTAGAAACTGTCAGTTTTCATGGCTGCAGGGAGCACTTGGGTTATTCCCAAGCATGCTACTTCCGGCAAGGACAACCTCTGGAAGCCTTGTCCATTCCCTGGGGTGGAAGATGGGGATGGACAGTAAAACTAGAGAACCGAGGCCTAGCATAGAGAGGGGAGGCATAGCAGGAACAAAACTACTGTCCCCAAGTACCTACCAGGCTGTCCTGTAGCAGAGAGGACAGTGTCACAGAAGCTGGAACTGACCCAGCGGGCAAAGAGCAAAGAGAGAGAGAGTGGCTGCCCCTGTCCACAGCTGCCCTGGCACTTGGACTTGGTGATCAGTAACCTACCATGAAGTAAGAGGTGGCCTGGCCCCTGCTGGGAGCTGCTGGGAAAGCACCCCAGATGCTAGGAGAGGGAATGTGTAGTAGGTCCTGGGCTACCTCCTAGCTTCCCTGTTACAGATGAGTCATCTCTGCTGAGCCTGGCTTGGCCCTGTCCTGTGGGGATAGGGATGGCTAGGTTGTGTGAAGTGCTTTCTCCTGGGGCATGCTGACCCTGAGAACATGGGAGGGTGGCCCTGCCCACAGTGACTGAGACAAAGTTCTCAGGTCACTTCAGCCCTGGGGCTACCCTGTCCTCACCCCACCACACACACCAACCCCTCCCCATGAGCTGGCGCTCTACCGCTCCAGGAAATGTTACTTTTTTTTTCCACAAGAGCACATGCTAGATTTTCCATGCCACCTCCAGCACATTTTCGGGAAGTCCCAGGTGGTAAGGATAGCAGCTGAGACCCTCCAGAAAGGCCAACGATCCAACAAACCGAAAGAAGGCTGGCTTTCATTTAGTCATAAGTACATATACGTCTCAACTCTTGAATACTGGAAAGGAAAAAAAAAAGTCCAGCAAACCAAAAAAACACACACATCGCTTTGCTTTGGAGGGTAATTACTCTGAATTCAGTTAAACCAACTTGCTCTAGCTAACTAGATTAGTTTACATCTTGTGGTAGAAAAAGAAATACAAATTACTTAGATTGCAATAAACCATGTTTTTCTAACTAAGTAGATTAGTTTATATCTTGTGGCAAGAAACGAGGAGAGCGGCTCAGCAGAGCCTGGTGCTTGCTCATGCCCACTCGCTTGTTCAGGGAAGGCTGCTTGCTAGGTGACCTCTAGCCTCTCATCCCCCAGGTCTCCCTCAGCCACTTCTTCCAAGAAATGCTAAGAACTAGGCCTAGGGCAAAGAATAAAAAACACATTGAATCCAACTGCCCTGAGGATGAAGCCAGAGCACTGAGGCTGCACACACTGTGTGCAGACTGTTTTCTCCAGCAAAGCATTGCCTGTAATCCTACTGTGTGCAGCCAGAGCCCGGGCTGAATGAGTGGGACCAGCTGCTTGAATGTGAGGTGTAAATGCCACCTAGGTCCCATGATTATCTTGTGCTCTGCTGACCTCATTTTGAGACTGGAAATAATTTATAAATTAGGGGTTCCTTGTCATTTTGTTCCAGAACTTGCAAATTATGTAGCTGATCCTATTGGACAGACAAGGGTGGAAGGAAGACAGTAGAGGAGGAGGGGGACTGCCCTCAGGACGAAAGATATTGACAAGGAACCCTGGGGGCACACAAATGGATGTCATCTGTGTGTGGCAGTGTCTGCAAAGTGATTATATTTTTTAGGGAACAGACCAGGAGGCATTGTCCCAAGTGAGTCCTTCATGAATCTTTGGATTGACGTTTTTGTTTGTGGTTTGTTTGTGTGCTTGTTTTTTCATTTTGTTTTGTTTGTTAAGAAGAAAGATACTTGCTGCCTGAGGTCTGTGCCTTTCTGTCAGCTCTGTCCTTTCTATCATATCTGATGCCTTCTGCCATAGGAAAGGGGTGTGGTGAGAATGCAGTTAGAATTGTCAAGCACTGAGCAGTTTTTGCGGAGTCTGGATTATTGCAGATGGGGTGTACAGAGCAGTTCCCCAACGGTCACTCCAGAAAGCCATTTAACCCATCAGAATGCCACCCATATATTACACCCCACTGAGGCTTCGTCCCATCCAACTGTCACAGAGACCTCGTAAGTCTGTTAAAAAGAATATGAATTTGATTTACAAGCAGAGCGGTTTTATGTCAGACACTTATATTTCCTCTTGTGAAAATCCTGGCTGAGAGTGCTCCGGGAAGCTGAGAAAGGTTTGGAGTCCTTTTACTTGATTCTGTTGCCAGGCAGTTTGGCGTTTTCTGCAGTGCAAGGTGGTCCAACGTCTTATCTCTGTTCCAGACCTAGGGAGGGAAAGCAGAGCTGGGAGTTGGACTCATGAACCTTCTCATGCCCGTCGGCTACAGCTCAGTCACTTGGTTACTCTTACCTCCAAGCTCATTCCTGGGTGCCTATGTTCCTGGACAAAGAGGGGAGAGCTATGACCAGAAGGCTGGATGTGTAGGTGAAAGGACAGGGCACACTTGTTGTACGCCTTAGGCTTGGGGTAAAATAATCAACAGTTCATACATGAAAGATAATGAGAAAAGGCTCTGTGGTCTACTTATTTATAATTCAGGGTCTGGGGATCTGGAGGGCGAGGGGGAGGAGGGGAGGGAGAGGGAGGGAGGCAGGGAGGGAGGGAGAGAATGCACACATACACACACATCTGTAATCTCCCTGCAGGGCTTGGTAGCTAAGGGTTATCACCTTGTTCTCTAACCTTTGGAGTGACAGTGTGTCCCTGCTTCCAGTGCCATCGTAGAACTTTGTCAGTTTATCATTTCGGCTTCAGTTTGGTAGATAGTGGTCAGGCCAACCTGGAAACACAGAGCTGTGGTGCTGAGAGGAGTCCTGGCTAGGGAATCAAGATAGGCAATCCTGTTCCTGCACCCCAGAGTTGGATGGGTTGGGGTTACTGCCTAGCCCCTTGTTCTCAGGCAGGTCACCTGAACTCTTCACATGGATTCCCTTGCCTGAAAAATGACACCTTTCTCACACAGTTGCCGTGAGGACT
This sequence comes from Rattus rattus, assembly GCF_011064425.1. Lineage (NCBI taxonomy): Eukaryota > Metazoa > Chordata > Mammalia > Rodentia > Muridae > Rattus > Rattus rattus. The sequence continues at coordinate 42,088,782 of NC_046154.1, read as the reverse complement.
ACAGCATGTGCACACCTAGCAGAAGAGTACGGGTGAACTAAGGGCCATCAGTAGGGCCTGTGAGGCAAGGCTTCGCAGCAGGAAGTTAGAGCTGGTGGCAGCTGTGAAGCTTAGAAATAAGGACCCTTCTCATGTTGGCTCTTCTCTTGGCCTGGACTATGCCCGTTTTTTAGAAGCTGGAATTATATAGAGCTGTCACAGAAATGACTGTCTTGTACACTTGGGGCACAAGGGACATCTGTGTCCCTCCTTGCAAACCATTTCTACTAGTGAACTGAGATCCTGTGGTCTACAGGAACCGCTGCATCTCTACTGAGACACTGGTGGTACTTGGATATTTTGGCAGAGCTGGCTCCTTCCTCATTGTGGGATGAGGACAAGTTTGAGAGGGTTGGAGGAGAAAAGGCTACAGGTAGGACACGGAGGGAAAGGGGATGGAGGGGTGGCAGAGAATGAGGAAAGGGAAAACAGGAGGTTGCCTACTGTGCAGAAGGCAACCTAGGACAACCAGGCTCTCCTGTGAGGTACAGCTAAGCCAGAGCAGCCTCAGGGATGGGTAGAGACCCGATCTTACACCTGAGAAGGCCAGGGCTCCACAGACTCCTAGTTTGTCTAAGTTCACCCTGTCAGTGATCTACTTAGAAGGATTTGTCTTTTTTTCTCTTCTTCAGAATCAACTGTACAAGTCTGCATTATTGTACAGTATGTAATCGTTATACAAGGCATAAACAAAAGATTATAAAATTCCACCATCTGGTGGAGTAACCACTGTTAACATTTGATGTATATACTTCTCGACATTTCCCCCATGTGATTCTCTGTCTCCCTGTGCATGCACGTATACATGAACACATACTTAGAAAACCGAGATCATTCCTGAACGTGCTATTTGGAAACCTCCCATGTTCAGGTCACTGAGTGCCAGGAGCATCTTCCCACTACAGTAAACACACACAAAAGCATCTTACTTTTAGTGGCCAGAAAAGACATTCAGACATTCCCTAGGTTCCACAGTTTCATGGCAGAGAACACTTATCAGGTTAGTTTTGTTTGGGTTTTGGTTTTTTGGTTTTGTTTTCGTTTTCTTAAGTGGCAAAGAAAAAGAAATCCTGAGTATTTGAAGGGAGAGATGAGGTAATACCTCCCACCTCTCTAACCTGACACTTGCCAAGCCACCCCAGTTTGCCTTGCCAGACAGAGTCTAAGATGAACCCAGAAGTCCCTGACTTCATTGTTCAAAGACCCCGAGGGCTCACTTTCAATCAGTTATTGCACAGAAGGAGAAGAAGTCACAAAAACTCTCAGGATGATTTCCTACTGCCCTGGTTTCTAGAGCAATAGCTCCTTCCTCTCAGTTTTCCTTGTGTTCCCTGAGGGCCTGGGATTCTCCTCTGCTGGACAGAGGAAGAGTGAGAACTTACACCACTGCACTAGCTCCTCGCCATGGTGAAATGGAAACAGGGCCAGGCCTGATATTTCACACAAACCAGGTCAGGTCAGGCTCCCTGCACCCCCGCCATGTTAACAGGATAACTTCCAGCCCTGACATATATCTGTGTCTCTTTCTCCATCTGTTATAAGGAATGGAAAAGCATGTGAAAGGTGTCTGGTAGGCGTGTAACACAGGCAATGCTGCTTGGCCGACTTGGAGATCACGGCTTCAGCATTTCTAGCCCGAAATGCTCCAAAAATCTGAAATTGTTTTTCTGTCACTAGCATGAGGCTCCCAAGTGGAAAATTCCATGCCATGAATTTTGTTTCATGTGTAAAATTATTTAAAATAATGTATAAAATTCCTTCAGGAGATAGATAGATAGATAGATAGATAGATAGATAGATAGATAGATAGATAGATAGACAGACACACACATATACACATACATAAATATGTCAAGGTATATAAGAAACTACATATATATCAAGATGTATTTGAAACGTACAGGAATTTCACTTTTAGACTTAGGTCCCATCCCCCAAAAGCCTCCCTGTACATAAGCAAATATGCCAAAATGTAACACAGCCTCCCAACTCCCAAATGCTTCTGGTCCAAGCACCTCAGATAAGGCATCTACAGCCTACATATTGCCCGCTTCTTGGTTTAATATCTCATCTCCTCAATGGCTTGAGGAGTGCTGGTGAACAGATCTGGTCACCATAAGCTTCCCTTGTAAACAGCCATATTAGTAGTAGCCCCACCCAGCTAATGAACAAATGCCCGGTCATGAAAGAAAGTGTTTCTAATAAGCATGCAAGTGTATCTGCCAAGGCAGCCCGGCCCACGGCCGCAGCTGCTGGAGGTTACAGCATCCTGTGTGAACAGCCCCACTTTTGTGCTTGGAACATGCGTGTTATTGGAGCCAGACGCCCCCTCCTCATGCCAGCAACAGGCTGGTGTTCACATGGGCTGTCCATTGTGAGCAGACAGAGACTTCCAGAGCTGAGACCACAACTGTCAGTGTCCAGGCCTAAAGCTGGACAAACTCTGTGTTCTCCTTGGTCACTTTGTGCCTGGTGCCAGATGGGGATGGACAGCACAAGAGATTGGTGTTGGCAGGTCCCCCCACTGGGCTCTGGCTCCCAAGAGCCGGCTGAGGGACTTGTGTTTTCTTTGCTGTGCTATTAAGCTGTCTTTTGCTTTTAAGGTTCCCGGACCTGTCATAATACAGGCCATCCCAGCCAAGATCCTGGGCCCCTGTTCCTTTGAACCTCGGGGGCAGCTGTAGAGAAATCCCACTTTTCCTGCGGTGTGGCTGACAGCCGGCTGACAGCTCACAGCCAGGCTGCTACCAAGCAGGCTACAGCATAGAGAGGCTGGAAGTTGGGAACCAGTCAGTCCCCCCAAGGGGAGAGTTTACAGAGCTGTGCTACATTCAGACGCTAGCAGGAGATAGTAGGGATGAGATCGGGATGTAAGCAAGCTCCACAATGCAGCCAGAACTCCTACGTTCATTACTTCAGTGTGGAGCTTGTGCGGGATGTCTTGGATTGAGTCTAGCTGCAAGATGTCTTTGCTGACGACCTTCAGCAAGTTCCTTAATGTCTCTGAGCATTGCTTCTATAAAGTGAGGAAAAAAAATAGTTCATCTCACAGAGTTGTTAGTAAGGCTAAAAATGGGCTGTGTTTCTTCAATGTATCTCCTAAGGCACTGAGTCCAGTGCCCAGCACATCACATGATTTCCTTTCCTGGGACCCCAGTCAGTGCTGGGGTGGCCATGGGATTGGGGAACACTCAGCTACCTGTGGTCAGGAAGTCCAGCTTCTGATTGATTCCAGTTATCATGGGCCCATGAGAAGTCCCTCCTATGTTCTCAGTCAATGTTTGCTTGTTTCTCAGCACAGAAAATTGAGAATCGGCCATGCTGAGCCTGCCTCTAAACAGGAGAGTACCTGGCTTGCCAGCATAGGCCTGGAAGGTGTGGTGGGGTGGGGACTGGTAAAATCCTGGGTAACATTCACCCCAAAGGAAAGCCTCTCCCCTTTTTCTTAAACCTCCTTCCTTCCTTTACTGGTTCACGTAAGCCGGTGTGCATGTCTCACACCGTGAACCAGAGTGAGAGAGTCTGGTTGAGGGAGAGAGAGCCCAAGAAGAGAACGGGAGAGGAAGCCGGGGAGACAGGTATGCAGAGGCAAACAGATGAACCAGGGGACAAAAGCTCTGAGAGCCATGGAGTTGAATGAAGGATGTGAAATGGAGATTTCCCACTTTGAGTGGAGGCCCAGCCAGGGGTCACACACAGATACGGACACTGATACAGTTTTACTTCTACCATGGTGTAGGGGGTGGAAGTCATACTTCCTCTCCCCACATCTCAGTGAGGTCAAATTCAAAGACCTTTCTTCAGATGTCTGGCTACCATCCTCAACCTCCTGTACCCCCACCCCCCACCCCCCACCTTAAGCCTACTGCTTTGAAGTTGTTTCCCATTGCTTTCCACACCTGTAAAACACCCCTGACCAGACCCAGTCTTGTATCCCTTAAGAAAGAAATGAGAGGATTAGGCTTATTTTTAGCACACGTATCTCGAGGAGCTGTTGTTCCCCGGTACAATCTGGACACACACCCTTTGCCTGTTCAATCTGATCTTTCTTCCCATGAGACATTCAGCCTGCAGCCATAACCCTCTACCCCACTCCAGTTTCTGCTATGAGAGTTTCATCCTCCCTTCTCTCCCTTTGGCTAGGAGCACCTCAAGGGAAGACCCAGGGAGACTACGGTGTCTGCCACAGACAGTCCCAGGTTTTGATTCATGGGCCAGCTTCTGTTGTATTAGAACTAGGCTTAAATGAATGTGTTTCAGTTGACAGGGGTGTGATGAAAAGGAGTGAGATATCCTGGAAACAAGAAGACAGAAGACAGTGCTGACCTCTAAGGGAGGATAGCACAGAGGGGAGAGTTTCTGCTGTGCAGGCTGGTGAGATAGGAAGTCCTTTGAATGAATGGTGGAAGTGAGTTCCCAGCTGGGCCGAAGATCACCACAGCTTCTGGGGTCCCCTTCCCCTACATTGCCCTCTTAGACCTGACCTCTCGTTTCCCTACTACAAGCAGCAGCTCCTCTGGTGATAGCCCACTGTCACAGCCTGCTGTGCAGGCCTCATGCTGGTTTATGATTTAGGTGGCAGTAGGGAGCCCAGCCCTCCTCTCTTCTTCAGCTCTATGGAAGCACTGCATCACGCAGGGCCTGGCCCACTGGATATGCCCAGTGGGTGCCTGCCTGACTCTAAGTCTGATCTTGCAGCCCAGGCCAGTGTGGGTTAAGTAGGGGTACATGAGATCAATAAATATTTACTGGGTGTTAAGTTTTTAGCCTAATGTAGGAATTAGCAGCCATTCTCACTTATGGTAATGAGAGGCATGTGCATCCCCTTGGGGGTTGGGGCAGGAACTCTCTCCCCCTGACTGCAGACGGTTTGGAACCCACCCTGCACTAGCCCCTGACTGGACATCCTAGGAAGCTCCTTGGAAAGGCAGTTTTAACAGTTGTGGCTCAACCCTAGAGTCACCCAATACCCTCCTACCCTCTCTCTGCTCAATTCTGTGCTGCATGCAGGGGAAACTGACCCTTAAGAAAAGCCTCCCCTGCAAGGATCCCCTGTCCTCAGATATGACCCAGCACTTCTCCACGTTTTCTCAGAGGCACTCCCAAAGGGCCTCTGGGGAACACAGAGCTTGAACAGTACACAGAACCATTTAGAGGAGTGCAGGGACCTCCAGGTTTAGGGGTGTGTGCAGAACTGCCTTCGGGGGACGAGGTGTAGAAGTTCCAAGGTTTGAGGGGACAGAAGATGTAGGTTATGTGATTAACAGCCTTTAAGGGTATCCTCCACCAGATATCAGTCGTCTGGAGGCTGAGATGGACACAAATAGGCAACATTACACACAGTGGCTCCTGCAGGCGGAGGAAGCAGTGAGAGGGGCTTCACCTCCAACAGCAATGAGGACCAAGGCACAGGAAAGGAATGGTGTTTCAGAAGCACAGAAGAAACCATGCAGATAGACCAAGGCTAGAGGCAGAACAAAGTCTGGCCAACTGGAGAGGCCAGGATAAACTGAGTTGACTTGTGCTGTGTGGTTCAGTAGCTACTAGCCATGTGTCTATTTTAATAGTTAAATTTGGGAAGCGGGGGGTCTGAATAAATGACTTAGTGGTTAAGAACACTGAATGCTTTTACGGAAAGGATCTGGGTTCAGTTCCTATCACCCACAAATCAACTGGCAATGGTCTGTAACTCCAGATTCAGGGTATTCAACACCCGTTCTGGCTTTTATGGCTCCTTTTAGGAACACACATGGTGAACATACATACATGCTGGGAAAACACTCATACACATAAAACAAAACAAAACATTTTTTTTAAAGTTAAATGAAATCAACTCATCGCCAGAAGTGATAGCTCAGGGGCATGGGATCCCAGGTGTCCTTGGGAATGCAGCAAGCTCAGCCACTCTGCCTCAGTGAAACAGCCTGTGGGGTAGAACCAACATGGGAAGATGCTGCTGTGTGAGGCTTGGTTGGTGTCATGGTTCATGAGCAATCGTCACCGGGGCCACTATGGGCACCTGACCAGGGATAGCTGTACTGGAAAGGGAAAAGAAGAGCAAAGAACTGTTCCACTGATCAGGAGGAAGAGTATTGATGGGAAAGAGGGACTGCCTTTTCCTTAGTCACCTCACTCCTTCTTCCCCAAGGAAAGCTTCTTGAACGTTCAGTTCCAAGGTTCACCTCCTGCATGAAGGTTTCCCAGATCTTCTAAGGAGCCCCAGCTGCCCCTCAGCCTGGATTTTTTTATTAGACATGTACCTTACGGTTGCTTATAGGTCAGTCTTCCTACTGAGGCCTGTGTTCATTGAAAACCCAACCTTTCCAGTTATTTGAGCTCTCGTATTAGGCCGGACCTCCCTTCATCATAAATTCACCTCCCACAGCTGTCATGATCAGTGTCAGGATTACCTGTTCGCAGGTCAGAGCCTGCATTAGACCTCAGAGTCCTTGAGTGCGGAGGCCTTGTCCTGTTGTGCTCTCTGACTTTCCTGATGAATGGGGGATGTCAGGAGAGTGGAGACTAACCTATGCCAGTGAGGAGAGCCTGTCTGCTCCTCCTGGCCTCCAACATCCTTTCTGGGCCCCTGGCTCCTGCTGATTGCTGCAGAGAAGATAATGGCAGATCCCTTTATTTCTTGGACCAGCCTCCAGGCAGAAGGACTTGTTCAAAGTGCCACTTGGTGACTCTTGCAAATTGTGTCTGACAGCCCTGCGGAAGGCCAGGCCATCTGCCTTGCCCCCTCCCAAGGTGGAAGGGGCTAAGGTATTAGGTTTCCACTTCGATCCACACTTTGATGTTCAAAGCTGTTTAATATTCATTAAACCAGCCCTTCAGTTGTAATTGCAGTCATTATCCTCCCTTTTATGATCGTCTGTAAATGTTATGGGACAGACGGCCCAGCTACCCTAATGAAGGGGCTTGACGATGGATAAAAGGTTGAATAGAGCCCTTCTTGCTGGTCTTCTTGCTCCTTGGCACCCATGTCTGCCTCCTTTTCCTCTGAAAAGGCGGTGTTTGGATTCCGAGAGCAGGATGACGATGGTGGGGTCAAGGTTAGCTAATTTTACTGAGACAAAGGCTCAGACTTAACCTGAACTCACAACAAATCTGGGTCTTACTCAGGAACGGCTTGGATGCTACCCCTGACACGGGCTATTTTATGGCCCGGCCTGCTCTGCGGATACAAGAAGAAAATTGGGTTTTACCTTCCCTATTTAGAAAACACAGGGTTTCAAGGGGGTTAGGTCCATGGAAGGACTGGACTTCTGAGTTGGGGTCAATACTGAGGGAAATTCAAGGTCAGAATTTTGATCAGAATTTCCATTTGAGCCACATACTTTCCCATTTAGCCCCCAGGATCTGGGCAGTGGTGAACCTCTCCAGTGTTCCCTTTCTTCAGCTAGAAGGAGTAAGAGAACGCAGTGCCTATAGGTGGTGTGCATATCCCTCTAGAGCTGATGTGCACTGCCCTGGGAGAAGGTGTGAAACAAACCATGGTGGGGGTCCTGCCAGTCATAGGCTTATCTTCTTCCTGAACTGCAAGAGTAGCCAGTTCTGTGGTAAGAATATCACATCTACCTGGGGACTGTGACCATAGTGCCCTAGCAGATGGTAGAGCCTGTAACTTAAAGGGCAGGGGTGGGGACGGGGGATGCCTGCTCTCCAGTCTTAGTTTCCAATAGTCCTTCATGCACCACTTTGTGAGCTTTCCAAGGGTCTCAGGCAAGCTGTCTGAGAAGCATGCACGAAAGTGCTAAGGGAGGAGTCAAGCCAAGGTACAGTGCCAGGGAATTTCCTAGGAGAAAGGCCATTCATTACACATATCTAGGTCCATCACCAAATGTGGATGTCGCCGGATGTGAGTCACTCCTGGAGGGCAGAGCTTTGGTGAGGCACCTCTGATACCTGAAGACTACATTCTCACCATTCTACTTGCAGCTGGGGCATTATTGCATCCTTTACTTATGCAGAACGGGGGTTGCACTATCCTGTCAACCCTAGCCAATGTTCATCATTATGGCCACGCACTGCCTGCCCCGAGTTTACTTCTGCCCACCGTGAGCACAAATGGCATCTCTCAGAGCTTCCAAGATTCATGGGTGGAATTCCAGGAAGACAAATTCCCTCTCTTTGGGTAGCAGTCACCTCACAACTAGCAGGATGGTCATAGAAGGCATCTCAGCAGTGTCCACATGGCCTTGGCAGGGCTTTTGTCCCCTTCTGGCTTGTGACTCCCTAAGATGCCACTCAGGAAACAATGGGTTACCTGCTGTTTCATGTATATATCATGGGTGTCCTTAAAGAGCTAAGTCTGGGCTTTCTTTATGTCGGTAGGAAGCCTGAGGACACTTAGTTTACTGAGAGTCACAAGTATATCCATGGGCCTGGAACAGAAAATGAGATAGAAATAGAACTATTTCCTACAATACAGTAATGATGTACAACAATGATGTATGTTCAAGGGGAGCCTGGCTGGGTCCAGCTCATGATATACTCAGGTGCCACTTGCCAGTGAATATGTAGGTGACTATAACCTCCTCCTACAACAAAGGGGACATGTAGATGTCTAATGTAGGAAAGACATAAAAAGAGTGCTATATGGGTGAATGAATCAAGAAATGAACCATTGAAAGACATCTAGATCCATCTCTTTTCTTTATCAAAAACTTCGATATAAATTCCATTTAGAATTGGAATTTGGGAATTTCACAGTGTCATGAAGGGCATATGCATGTTTAACACCCTGAGGGTCCTGGAGCAGCATCCATATTCTAGCAAATTAATATTTGTGGAACAAAACATAAGCATTCACAAAAGTGAATCTAGATTAGTGCATAATGTACTGTGAAAATTAAGGTCAAGCTACGAAGAACCTTTAGTGTTTTCTGGCTTTCTAAGTTGTGGCTTGATTGATGGCAGCTGAGAGGTCACATCTCCAGTAGGGTTGGTTCTCTCTGGCCTCAGGCCCTGTGCAGAGCACTCACCTCACTCCTGACTGGGCTGCCTGTGTCTCCTGAACTTGTATCTTATGCTGGCCTTGGGTTCTCAGGGTCTTTCCTTTCTCCACCTCTAAAGCAAAGTTCAATCACCTGAGGTCAGTGGGAAAAGGAGTCTCACCCCAGCTCTAATCACAACTCATTAGCACTCTCGTGGCCTCTAAGTGAGAGGGCGGTGACTTTGATCAGGGGGAGGGCAGGGGCTGGCTGAGCTCAGAGATTCCTGGAGGCCACCTGGGGAACCAGAAGTTGTGTCTGTTTCTAGCCACCCTTAAAGCTGGGACTCCAGCACCACAGAAGCCTCAATTGCCCAGTGGCTTCCTCCACACCCATCCCAGCACTGCCTGTCTTGGGCAGAAGACTGTGGGCCTTTGCACGGGGCTTTCTTCTTGCTTTCACTTGTTCTTTCTGGGCCTGGGACATGTGCCAGCCCCACTGTGTGAAACTAGCATGGACAGTCCAGACAGGGTAGGTAGTGACAGAATCCTCCTCCAGGATGAAAATGAACTTCAGCTACCTTTTCTGGTGACAACTTTTTCTCCTTGGTGGCAGGTGTAATTGTTATGGTTTGTAAGTTATCTATTAAGTGGTTTTTTTGGGTTTTTTGTTTTTGTTTTTGTTTTTGTTTTTTTATCAACGACTTCTGGAGAATATTATGGTCAGTACTGTCTGTATCTGTCTGTCTCTGTCTCTGTCTGTCTCTAGGTGCCCCTCTCCCTCTCCCCCTCTTCTCCCTCTCCCCGTCCTCTCCCTTCCTCTCTCTCTCCCTCTCTAACCTCCCTCCTTCCCTCTCTCTTTCTCCCTCTTCCTCCCCCTCCTCTCTCTCTCTCTCTCTCTCTCTCTCTCTCTCTCTCTCTCTCTCTCTCTCTCTGTGTGTGTGTGTGTGTGTGTGTGTGTGTGTGTGTGTGTGTGTTGGCAGGAAAAAAAGATGGATTGCCCCAAATGATACAGGATGTGAGACTCGGGGAGAGAAAGAATAACAATCATAAAAACCACAGTGGGTTTTTACCTTGCCTAAAAGAGTTAGAGTAAAACTTTTACCAACTTATATAAAAAATAAAATTCTAGGTGTTCTACCTATGGGAGGCGCTGGCCCTCCTTCCCCAACCCCTACCCCCTCCACCCCACCACCTGGAAACAGCTTTTTATCTTTCCTGCTCCTTGGTCCAGTAAATTCCTCTGCATCTCAAAAGGCTATGTTTCGGGTTGAGCCTTCTGTGTTATCCCAAGACATAGCTAATACAATAACCTATGAGGTACAAAATGATGAGTGACACCATCCTCTCTGATCATCTCTCTAGCTGCAGCCTCCCGGCTCCCTTGCTGTCTCAGATGTGCTGACATCATCTTCCTGAAAGCCGTTGTTCTGGCCCCTCCCTATGCCTTTGCCTTGCTTCCCTCAGTGGGCACGGACAGCATGCTCGTCTGCATGCCTTCATTCCAGTGTTGCTGCTGGATGACCTCTCCTCATGAAACTGTGGCCCTGTGCTCCTGCCTCATGGCTTCCTTTCCCCATTTGCACTTTAAGCTGTCAACACACTACACAAGCTTACTCTGTTTGCTGTCTCACCTATCCAGCATGTGCAGCACACGCTAAGATCAAGAGCAGGGAATTTGTTCTGCTGTGAGCTGCGTATCCCTGGGCCTAGCACGCTGCCCAACGTACAGCAGTGGCTCAATTTGGATTTGCTCTGATGCCTCAGAAACTTTATTTAGAAGCAACTCCCTTCTCTGCATTGTTTGTTCAACCCTGTTAATTAGACAGGGCTCTCTGGGAGTTGCCTTAAATATCTCTACTCGTTTAGAAGCCCAGGCCTACATGGAAAGACAGCTGACCTTGCCTGCTTATGCAGATACATTTGCCGTAGCTATCTTGTTTAATCCTTGTGACATGGCTTTCCCTTTAGTTGCCATGCTCTGATGCTAAGAGTAATGGAGTTTATCCCACAAAGTGACAGGATAGAACCAGGCACACCTGACCCCAGGTCAGGTTTTTTACACTTGGAGGGGAAGGGGCCTCTGAGAAGATGAACATAGCCAGTGAGAAAGAAATAGAGAGGCTGAAGCCTGACATCAGTGGCTCTACACACTGGGCCTTTCCTTCTGTGGAGTTTTGGGCCTGGTACGGTCTGAGGTTTCCTCTGTCCCAACCTTCCTTTCAGAGCACTGATTTCAGCCTAGAGTGAGACGTGGCACTTTTGACCTTGGCATTAGAGACCAAAGAGTGCCATGCCTAGGTCATAGAGTGATCCAACCTGTCCCAAGAGTGAGGAATGGGTAATATAGCTCTCTTCGGACCCAGAGTTTCTCTGTTATCCTTGGGCTTCCACAGCCCACATTGCTGCCTTCCCTAACCCACCCTCTTGTCTGTAACCCCAAAGCCTTGGGCTCCCTATCCTCTCTTCCCTCTGGGCCCCAGGCCAAGCCTCCACTGGCTTCCCTCTGCCAGCCTGTGAATGTGTCTTTGTGTGGTGGCCCTGACGTGAGGGCCTTCCTGGGAAGGTGTTATTTTAATATATGAAGGGCAGTCATTGCGTTTCATAAAGATAGCTTGTTTGGAGGGGCCAGCAGGGGCCCAGGAGAGATCACACTTGACAGATATAGGGACAGCCTGTGGTTTGGGGACTAGAAATCACAGTACAAGCCTGTGCAGCCCAGTGCTGGGCACCATGCCCCTAACAGCCATCATTGGAATGAGGCCTGCTGTCTCGGGTGGAGTACACACAGTCTGCCCCCCTTGCACTGGTGGGGGCAGTTACAAGTGGTACAGCTTGTAATCTAGAGAAAGCCATATGGACGTAAGGCTCAGGCCTTCATGTTTGCCGGAGCCAGGAGCAGGGTCTGTGCCGGCTCCATCCTTGTCCCTTCCTCCTAAGTATGACCCTGAAGAAATCTCTGTTCCACGGGTCTCAAGAACCCCAGCAGATTTCCCGGGGGCTTTCTGTCACTGTCGTTCCAGAACACTTAACCCACCCTCCCAGAGGGGCATGTTGAAAATAAATGAGGAGTGAACTCCATCTCCTGCCACCTTGGCCTCTACAGCCAAACTTAGGTGATGAACGGGGTGACAGAGATTGAACAGAGCGAGTTCCAGAGCAGCCCTGGTTTGCTGCAGAGCAAAACACCTGGTCCTTGGGGAAGTGAGACACAGAGGTGGCTGCACCAGCTCCTCCCCGACAAGGGGCCTTTCTGTGCTCAGCAGGAAGGGAGGTGGGCAGGGACAGCCAGTCCCGGGGCACTTACTGCCAACCATGAGTTGTTGAGCTTGGAGATATGTGTGTGTGTGTGTGTGTGTGTGTGTGTGTGTGTGTGTGTGTGTGTGTGCTTGTCGCTCAGCACAACAGCCCACACACTACTCAGCCCTGCACAGAGGGACCAGACACAAGTTGGAGCATCATAGTAGCTGCAGAGAAGAGAAGGTGGTACAACGAGTTTCCAAGTAGAGAGACAAGAGCCAGGCGGATCAAACCGACCATTTGTACTTTCTGGCTCGTCTTCCACATTTGGGGTACATGTCAAACTGGGAAAGTTTGTCTTCCTCCCTCTTCCAGACAATTTCCTGGCAAGTGTCAAATCCATCTTTGGCACTTGACAGAAGAGTGACAGAGCTGACTTCTGTATATCAAAAGACCCCTTTGATAAATAGTTTGAGACAGCTCATCACGTAGAAGCCAACGCTGGGTGGACTGGTGGGTGGATGGGCAGGAGGCCAGCAGTCTGACTCCTACCCTGCATTGGCTGAGCTCTTTCTCCTCAGTGTTGCTTCTGTGGAATCTCGGTGGTTTGTGGTCATGTCTGACTGTTTCCTTCAGGGAGGGTATGTCATCTGAACCACACCTGAGTCCTTAGCACTCCCTGGAGAACATGCATCCGTGCCGCGCAGCATGGACTGTAGGACGAGTGACACACCATGACCCACAAAAGCCTCATGCTTTGCTCCTGGCTCCCGCACCCTCCCGCTGAAAATGCCCTGTGTCTTTTCATGAGTCTCTCTGAACCTGTAATGCTCCCCTAGTGCTACAGGACGCAAACGGACACAACTGCATCTGGAAACATAAGGGTGACCAAAGCTAAGCACGAGCACAGTCTTCAGCCTGGGTGTCCAAAGACACGTGTCATCACCAAAAGAGCACCCAAAAATATTTAACAACATTACTCACGAAGGTGTGAGTTACCCACAAAGTCCGTGTCTTAGTTACTTTTCTACAGATGTGGTAAGACACTGTGAACATGGCAATGCAAAAAAAAGAGTTTCTTGAGGGGTCACAGTTCCAGAGGATGAGAGTTCAAAACCCTCATAGTGGGAAGCATGACCGCAGGTGGGCAGGCATGACACTGGAGCAGTGGGTGAGACCTTATATCTGATCCACAGAGGTCAGACTGAGAGAACACAAGCTTTGGAAATCTCAAGGCCTGCCACAGTGCCATACGGTCACTAAAGTGTTCACGCCTCTTAGTCCTTCCCAAACAGTCCCACTGACTTGGGATCAAGTATTCAAATCCATAAGCCTGTGGAAGGTTCTCAATCAGACTACCACAGAACATCAATAGTAAAATGGTTAAATAATTTCTGCTATATTAACTCAGGGAAAGGTAAGACTAAACTACAGTCGCATGTACTACTTATAAATCAATCACTAATATAATAATGAAAGTTTTTTAAAAAGTGTCCATAAGATAAAATGAATATTGTACATTTCTACTCATAAATTTGCAAGCAGGAAAAATTGGCCAACAGCTTTTAATGTGGAATAGTGTCCACCATCTAGGATAAGAGTTCGCTTCTAAGGTGCTCATGGTCTGAGCATTGGTTTGATGTCATCATGACTTCTACATATTTCCTAAGCATGGCCGACATCAATAAGATGTCTAAAGGACAGAACTGAGAGAGAAGACACATGTAGTGAAATGACTGAGAGCTGTGGCTGATTTTACCCTGAAACAAGGCAAGGTTACAAGTGAGCACTTGGTTTGACTTCAGTTGTTTGTCTCCCAGCACTGGTTTTATTTCATGAATAATCATGTAGCCTGTCGTTTCTTAAAGACATGAGTAGATGGATGACTTGGGTATGCTGCTCCTATTCTGTCACCTTTAACTTCTCAGTGTATGCTGACCTCTAATCCAGCTGCCTTTCTTTCTTTTTTTTTTTTTTTTTTTTTTAACTTTATTAGCTTGGGTATTTATTTACTTTATTTACATTTCAATTGTCATTCCCTTTCCCCGTTTCCGGGGCCAACATTCCCCTAGCCCCTCCCCCCTTCTCTATGGGTGTTCCCCTCCCCATCCTCCCCCCATTACTGCCCTCCCCACCAACAATCAAGTTCACTGGGGGTTCAGTCTTGGCAGGACCAAGGGCCTCCCCTTCCACTGGTGCTCTTACTAGGCTATTCATTGCTACCTATGAGGTTGGAGCCCAGGGTCAATCCATGTATAGTCTTTGGGTAGTGGCCTAGTCCCTGGAAGCTCTGGTTGGTTGGCATTGTTGTTCATAGGGGGTCTCAAGCCCCTTCAAGCTCCTTCAGTCCTTTCTCTGATTCCTTCAATGGGGGTCCCATTCTCAGTTCAGTGGTTTAATGATGGCATTCGCCTATGTATTTGCTGTATTCTGGCTGTGTCTCTCAGGACAGATCTACATCCGGTTCCTGTAGAAGCCTGCACTTCTTTACTTCATCCATCTTATCTAGTTTGGTGGGTGTATATGTATGGGCCACAAGTGAAGCATTCACATTTTGGTCATCCTTTTTGAGTTTCATGTGTTCTGTGCATCTAGGGTAATTCAAACATTTGGGCTAATAGCCACTTATCAATGAGTGCATACCATGTGTGTTTTTCTATGATTGGGTTACCTCACTCAGGATGATATTTTCCAGTTCCATTCATTTGCCTATGAATTTCATAAAGTCATTGTTTTTGATAGCTGAGTAGTATTCCATTGTGTAGATGTACCACATTTTCTGTATCCATTCCTCTGTTGAAGGGCATCTGGGTTCTTTCCAGCTTCTGGCTATCATAAATAAGGCTGCTATGAACATAGTGGAGCATGTGTCTTTGTTATATGTTGGGGCATCTTTTGGGTATATGCCCAAGAGAGGTATAGCTGGGTCCTTAGGTAGTTCAATGTCCAATTTTCCAGCTGCCTTTCTTATCCTGGGAGCTTTCCCTGTCTTCTAGAGGCAGATTTGTTAAAGCTACTGCAGTCTGCAAGAGAAAGGGGAAGTAGGACTCCAGGTGAGGCCCCAAGCAGTGATCAATGGATTTGATGAGCAAGTGAGCTCCCCAGGTCTGTCTTAGGCTCAACCAGTGAGGTAAAGTACTGTGACCAAAAGGAATTTGGGATGCAAAGAGTTTGTTTACGCTTGCAACTCTCAGGTTATAGTCTGTCACTGTCTGACTGGGTAGTCAGAACAGGAACTCCAGCTAGAAACCTGAAAGGCAGAATCTGAGGCAGATGCAATGGAGGAGTGCTGATTACTTTTTGCTCCCATGACTTGCTCAGCCTGCTTTTTAGGCAACTCAGGGCCACCTACTTAGAGATGGCACCCTTGGTTGGCTTGGGCCCACCCACAATTATTACATAGTGAGAAAACTTAAGTATGCCTACAACCAATCTGATAGGAAGCATTTTCTCAATTGACGGTTCTTTCCCCAGACATGTCCAGGTTTCTGTCAAGTTGACAAAAAACAACCAGCACTGTGGTCCTAAATGTCAAATCACTCTGAGGTTTGTTTGGGCTCTTGAGTCCCTGGGAGCAGCGAGTTGAGAGTCCACACTCTTGCTTCTCACAGAATGGTCTAAGAGTTGTGGACATCTACAATTAGAAAGGGAAAGGATGCTTTCCCTGTGGAGTCCACATTATACTTTCCCCATTAAACCACTCCCTCCGTTGACAGCCAGAGGACTCACTCCAGTATGCTCAGAGTATCCTCAAGCACTCCGCCCAGCTCTCATATCCCTGTCACACTTCCTGTCACCTTGTCTCAGTAGCTCACCCTGGTCACATTCTGTTCCCATATCCTACTCTAGTGTTCTTTAAGGAATTCATCATGACTGAACAAAGTCCACACTTAAGAATAGCAGAAACTAGGGACCGGAAGAAAACAGTGCAGCAGCCTCCTGTTGGCGTAATTTAGGGTTCTGTACTGGAAACTGATCAGTATTACCTGACTTTCCACACATAAAATTGTCCATTTTCTTATCAGACTAAAAATCAAAATAAAATGAAAAAGAATAGTCAAAATAACTGAACCCATGTTCTGAATCAGGCATTGTTCAAGACACTTTGTGAACAACATATATAAAGCCAGTAACCTAATTCCATTCCATCTCAGTCTATAGAAAACGGGGCACAGTGTTCATTAACATAAGCCCAGGGTCACGCTACTTAATGATAAAGCCAGGATGTGAGCCAAGGCAGTTTTTTCTCAAGTCTGGACTCCTGGGTATTTCTGTTATCCATGTCCTCTGTCCTTCACCCAACACTGCTTATACTACATCTTGGCTCACAGAACAGTGCCCGCCATTTTCTAAGCATCATTGCATTTAACTGAAGACAAGAGCAAATGAATGAATGTTGGCCGAGATGAGGTACGAGGAAGAACATAGTTCGTTCTCAGAGGATGCATAGGAACTGTAGGTTATATACAACTGGGGTTTTAGAGATCATTCTTTGATTATGAACTACTCCAGGTCTGAAAGATCATTACTTCACAGAACCATAGTTTGAAAAACCCCATCACCAAATCCAAATTCCTACAACAGTCAGACAAGTGGAGGCCTCACAGAACCTTGGAAGTTCACACACACACCGGAGCCCCTGTTCTCTGCATAGAGCTCTTTCTCAGACCTTTTCTTCATCCCTGGGACAGCTCTAGGAAGGCATAGAATGGCCTTTATTCAACAGTGATAGATATCTGCATTGTCAGATAGGACCAGGGGCTCCTCTCAAGGGTCACGTAGTGGACTGCCAGCAAAATTGCCAGGACTAAAGAACCACAAAGGAACGGTCTAGGATCACAGTGGTGTAGGCACCCAAACTCACCTTGGTGAGAGTACAGGTGAGCAGGGACTTCCTGTAAGGCGACCACCCAGGAGACAAAATGGTCAGTCATCACTGACCTGCTTGTAAGAGTCAGAGGGAGACTTCATTTTCAGAACCAGTTCCAGAAGTGTATCACGGTCACAGGGTGTCTATCACCTACTCCCACCCCTCAGAAAGCAAGTGCTAGACTAAGAAGGACGATAACCCATAGAGAGCAAAGTGTGGGGGGGGTTGGGGTGGTTTTTAGCTTTATTTTTATTTTACGTGTGTGAGTGCTTTGCTTCCGCACGTGTGCACCGTCTGTGTGCCTGGTGCCCACGGAAGTCAGAAGATTTTCTGGAACTGTAATTACAGACAGTTTAAAGACATTATGTGTGTACTAGGGATCAAACTCAGGTCCACAGCAAGAACAATAAGTACCATTAACTGCTGAGAAACCTCTCCAGCACCCAAATTGCTTCATATATATATGAATGACTTAACTATATATTGCATATTTAGCCAACTACATTGAAATGGGAAGCAGAAAACAATAAGGAAGCCTGTAACTTTATCTTTTCCTCTTGGTAACTGAGGGGGTGGTGAGACTTGTCCATCAGCTGAGGAGCCATCTGGCCAGACAATGTTATGGATGTTATGTCTGGCCTTGATAGAACTGTCCCACTGATGACCTCAGGGTGGCTTCTGCCTGGTGCCCAGAGTCCGTGGCCCCGTCTCTGAGGTTTCTTAGTGCATATAAATCAGTCCCCACCAACTTGTTTCTTTCCCCTCCCATGCCTGTGGATGCCCTCGTAAAAATTTAAAAGCCTTGCTCGTCAGACTACACTTCCCAAGGCTTCAAACTGCAGCCTGGGTTCGTGCCTGCGGCTTCACTTGCTGGACCTGTAGGCAACTGCCTTTCCACTGACAACTTCCTTTTCCTCCAAGTTAGCTGCTGTCGCCTCATTTCCATTCATTCAAAATGTGCAGCCTCTGCCCATTTTCTTGCCAAGTCTTCCTTGACCAGACGGTATACTGTATCTTAAAGCACTTGCCATCCAGAATGGCCACTCGATGTCTTTATCGCAACTGGTGAGTGTCCAGTTTCTTGCCAGTTCCCCTTCTCCCTGACCTCCAGACTCTGTAGGGTCCCATGCTTGAGCTTCAGGCCTCTTCCTGTCTTTCTGCACTCTATCACTCTCTTCACCAGGGACTCTACACTGATATCATCAGTCTCAAATTCCTTTGTATGAACTCTCCGGACTCACTTGTCACTTGGGTAGAACCCCCGCTTGAGTAGCAAATCCCTATGTCTGACTCAATAACTTCAGAACCAAAGGGATCATTCTCCCTACCACTGTGCCCCAGCCTGACTCAGCCTGCCAGCTCCATTCTACCAGGTTTTCAATCCAGAAGTCTGAGACCCACCCTGAAATGCTACCTTCCTCCGATACTCCACATCCAAACCGAACTGTCCCCATACTTTGAACACATGTGGGATTCTACTATTTTTACCTCCTCCCACAACCTAAACCACCGTCACCACTTGCATGTGATATATAGCCCAAACTATTCTTTAATGTTACATTCCCAACTCAGATTCCCCACTTTCTAAGGCACCTGGAACCGTCCTTCAAAATCATGATCAACTCACGCTTCCTCAATCAAAACCCTCCAAGGGCTTCCATTTTTACCATCAGCAAAAATCTTAGCTTGAAAGGTTCTGCATAATCAGCCTCCAGCTTCTTCATCCAGCTCCTCACCCTACCCCACCCCACCCCCTACTCCACCCCAGTCACATTGGTCCCTTGCTTTTCTGCAAACAGGCAAAGCATATTTCTGCCACCGTCAATAACCCTTTGACCCAGGTGGTACCAGTTCACATCTCCCTTCATCCAAGCCTTTTTCAAATATTCAGAAAAGACCACATAGGTACCTGAACAGTAGTAGCTTTTGGTGTTCACTGTCTCTGCTCTCTAAGGCATTGCTCACAGCAGGAGTTCCTACCTGGCATTTATTTGTCGACTGCCACCTGCTGAAACAAGCTCCCTGGAAGAACTGAGGCTTTTCCTGCCTGCAGTGTGGTCAGGGCTAACGTGATCCCCGCATTCTTACAGCTGGCATTTCCATGGCGTCGCTATCTGCACTCAGCACTAATCACATCACTCACAATCATAATCCCTGTAGTTCTCACAGAAAGCCCGCAGGCTATGAGTACTATAAGTGTCCTCATTCTGCAGTTGAAGAAGCCAAAACCGAGATTAAGGACCTCACCGGAGGGCATACTGAGCCAGGACTGGGGTTTTACAGTGGCTTTTTACCACTGTCTCCTGTGCTCCAAAAACGATCTGTTGGATGAAGGAGGCCCAGCCCCATGCTGCCCCAGGTGAGGGTGGGGTCATCTCTGGAGCTGCCTACTTTCCACAACAAAGGTGCATGCATGACTCCTCTGTAGCCAGGCATGATTTTGTTCTTCTCTGGGACCTGTTAAAGGAAGGCCTCCAATAGATACTTTCGAATGGGTGTTCAGGAACTGTGGAAGAAAGAGCAACTAGCTTTGCTTAGGTGAAAGGCTTTGCTTAGGCGATTCTTGGAGGCTCCTAGAGGTGTTTGTGTGGCAGACCAGAGGCTTGAAGTGGGGGGCCAGCTGACCCTTCGTACACTTGTGAGTATGCAGACAAACAATGCTATCCTGAGAAAATGGCACTCACTTCTGGTCACACGGAAGACTATTAGTGTTTTACAGGCTATAGCCAAATCAGTTTTGCCCAGGAGAACCGAAACATCAAGGGGCCAGACTGTTTTCACTGTAGTGATGACTTCTGTCATTGCTGCTGCCTCTAGCCTATCACTATGGCCAGTTCTACAGTAGCTGCCACCTCAGTGACCACACCAGCTACTACCACTACCACATCAAAGGCAGGGCTAGATGGTGGTCACCCTCCCTGCTATTATATTCTCCCCAGCATGTCTGTAATTGCTACCCAACTGATCCTATGACCCAGCTCTGTGGTTGGTCCTTCTAGCACTTTAAATAGCTACCAAACTATTATTAAAACTACTCAGAGCCATTAACAACTCACAGATACGGCTGAGCCTACAGTTTGAGAGGCATCCATGCTTGCTTTGACTATTGAGTCAGAGGACACTTTTCTAAGACAAGAAAGGGGACACAGCTATTAACATTTAGCAAGTTAATAACATCCAGGTTAAAAAGAAAAACCTATAGGGGATGTAGCCAAATTGGCAGAGCACTTGCCTAGTATGTGCAAGGCCCTGGGCTCAATCTCTAGCACCATATAAAGATATCATAGTGCATTCCTCTAATCCCCTAATCTCAACATTCAAGAAATCAAGGTCACTCTATTCTACATAAGCAATCTTAAGGCCAACCTAGAATACACAAAACCCTTTCTTTTAAAAGAACAGGAAGGTAAAGGTGGGGTGGGGGAAGCCCAGAGAACCCAGGAGTCTGGTTGTTTAATTTTCGGGCAACTCTAAGCTAAGCATGTTTACAAATCTTTAAATCCATTTCAACTGTAGAAACATTCGGAAGTGAATTTTGTGTTCTTAATTTACAAAGTGAAGGCCCAGTGAGGGTAAAGGTCATGCACCAGCTTGCCCAGCTGGTAGAATTTTGTGTCTTCATAGCTATGCCCCAGAGACAGAGAAGCCTCATCCAGGGGAAATGCTAGTCCAGGATCCAGAGACCTGGAGGGTGGTCTTCCCACTGTGTCCTCAGTTATAGTTCCCAAGGCTTAGTGGCTGTGTTCTTTGACCTAGTAGCTTAACCTTTCAGGGTCTTGTTTTGACACTCTCCGGGTAATGCTGGCCTTAAGCCCTTCACAATCTGTCTAAGGATAATGCACACTGGATTTATCACCTCTAAGGACCCATCTGTCCCCAACCCTCTCAGGTTCAAGTTCTTGTTGTTAACATGACATTGGCTGTGTTCCCTAACCCCTGAGAGTAAGAACACTCTCTGTTCCAATGACAAATAAGAACAACTGAGACTTAGCGATATGGAGAGAACAAGTTCTAAATCAGGCTCCCAACTCAGTACTTGGTAGTTGCCTGAAGCTCGGGGCTGCTGCTGTGATACCTAGACCTACCCACAGTAGGTGTGCATTAGGTTCTCTCTGTGTCCCGGGTGCTATGTTCAGCTTACATTTTCTATGGGGAAGAGGAGACGTGACTCCTTCCCCCTGTCTAGGGAAGAGACAGATGTCTGCTATTTACTCCAGAGAATGGGATGACAGCAGAGATACTGAGCAGGGGCTAGAGAACTATGTGCCTCAGGGACCAAGCTTCAGACAACACTAATTGTCATGACAACAGACATCCATACTCAGTGGCTTTGCAGCCCCAGTATGGTGTATGTAGTGGACCAGGGAAATCCCAGAGGCCCATCCCTGAGCAGAGATCCCAGCAAAATAGCATGGATCATACCAGAGAGGGCCTTAGTGGCTAGGCTTGGAAGCAACCTCTATTCTTTAAGCCAGCCTGAGTCATGTGGCCTTGTTCACCTGCCAGGGAGGTTTCCTGCCTCAGAGGAAGAGGATATGGGTTTGGCGAACAGGTAGCAGTCGCTGTCACACACAGTTGGGAAGTGGTCAAGAGCAATTCTCCCAAAGAAGTGACATTCCAGAGGAGACCTGGAAAGAGATAAAAGGGAACAGTGGCAGGTGTCTGATGGCTTTGGGCTGGGAGCCACAGGCCCAGCTGTGGAGGACAGCAAGCACCTTGTGGGGAGGACGTCCTGAGCCTCACTCCTCTCCTCCCAGCATTCCTAGGGTGCTGCACCGACAAATGAGAACTATCTTGGGAACAGAGTGGGACACCCCTCTGGGTGGAGACCCTGTTCCACTCTCAGTCTGAATAAGGGAATCCTGTGGTCCCTCTAGAGAGGACCCAGATGGTCATGCCAAGGTTACTTCTTTACTGCTGGAAGCTACTTTGTAGACCCATCTGACTAGACTAAGATTTTAGCCCGAGATTTAAAAGGACTAGAGATCAAAAGCAGATGCTCCTGGAAGACGCTCTAGCCTTCCCAGCCGTCTGGGGACAGGACTATGGAGGAGAAGGCCATTCATCACAGAACCGTGCAAGCCCCTGTTCAATAATAAACAGATGTATTATGGGGAAAGGAAGGGATGGGCGTCAGCCCAGTGATTCATTTGTCTCCCTCTCGAAGTCACCTTCATCCCAGGCTTCAGAGGGCAGGCACGGGCGCTTTGATGCAGAGGCATCATGTCAGGGAAATGGAAACATTTCACATTGTAAATCCTCAGGTTGTCAGAGAAACCCTAATGAGAAAGGAGACTGGCAAGGAGCACCCAGGGCTGCTTGAGGAGGGGGTGCTCAAGACTCTGAGAGGCAGGAACGTAGCCTGTTCCTCCGTTGACGTGCTTTCTTCACTGTTCTCCTGCACCTGTGGGAGGCAGGCAGTTCTCTCAGGGCCCCACTGGTCTGGAAGCCATGGCATTTAGCAGTTGGTTCAAACGCTTTGGTCAGCTGGAGCCACCCAGGGCTGAAAGTATTTTGGAAGGTCTGAGATTTGAATCCGATTACCTCTCCAAACAAGAAAGCTCTTGGACCTGATTTAGGAGAAACTGAGTCACAACTCCCAAGCTCTATTCTGTTCAATATCAGAAAGAGAGAGTAGGCTGTTAAGGCTAAGATGTGGGCAGGGCGCTCCACGGTCAGTCTTACCTACAGAATTCCATTTCTACACTTGCAGGTATATGACCTCGGGCAAACCATTCAGCCTCTCAAAGCCCCAGATTCTATGTTACAGAATGAGAGTAGCATAAATAGCAACTACTAGGGTTGAACAGAGGGCTCAGTGACTAAGAATGCTTGCTGATCTTCCAGAGAACCCCAAATTCCATTCCCAGCACCCATTTCAAGTAACTCACAACCACCTGTAATTCTAATCCCAAAGAATCCAGTACCCTCTCTGGCTTCCACAGGTCCCTACTACATATGTGGCATTTACTCACAAAGACACATGCACATAAATAAAAATAAATCTTGGAAAAAATAATAAAAAGAAAAATAAATAGCAGCTTCTATTTGAGATTTGGAAGGAGTGAGCTAATGCAATTAGGGGACTCAACCTGTTAAAAAATTGGCTCCTGTCCTACTTAGGAGCCTCCACAGTAGAACAGAATTGTTTTTAAAGGGTTGTGCATGGATGTAAGCATGTTCCAGTGTGTGTGTGTGTGTGTGTGTGTGTGTGTGTGTGTGTGTGTGTAAATGCATGTGAGTGGAGGAGGCACCAATGTCTTCCTATCATTCTTCACCTTATATATTGAGGCAAGTGTAACTTTAATTTTTTGAAAACCTATTTTTTTCTTTTACAGGATATTTTTTAAATTTACATTTCAAATGCTATTCCCTTTCCTGGTTTCCCATCCATAAGCCCCCTATCCCATTCCCCTCCCCTTCTTCTATAAGAGTGTTCCCCTCCCCATCCACCCTCCCTTCCTGCCCCCTGACAATCCCCTACACTGAAAGTCCAACCTTGGCAGGACCAAGGGGTTCTCCTTCCCAGCAAGGCCATCCTCTTCTACCTCTGCAGTTGGAGCCACGGGTCAGTCCATGTGTAGTCTTTGGGTAGTGGTTTAGTCCCTGGGAGCCCTGGTTGGTCGTCATTGTTGTTCTTATGGGGTTGCAAGCCCCTTCAGCTCTTTTCTCCTTTCCCCAGTTCCTCCAATGGGGGTCCCATTCTCACTTCAGTGGTTTGCTGCTAGCATTCGCCTCTGTAGTTGACATGCTCTGGCTGTGTCTCTCAGGAGACATCTATATACAGTTCCTGTCAGCATGCACTTCTTAGCTTCATCAATCTGTATTCTGGGGCAGGCTCTGAATGGTCATTCTTTCAGTCTCTGCTCCAAACTTTGCCTCTATATCCTCTCCTATGAATATTTTTGTTCCCCCTTTTAAGAAGGAGTGAAGCATCCACTCTTGGTCATCCTTCTTGAGCTTCGTGTGGATTGTATCTTAGGTAATTTAAACTTTTGGGCTAATATCCACTTTCCAGTGAGTATATACCATGTGTGTTCAAAACCTATTTTTAATGATGATTCTTAAACACTTTAACCTACCTTTTAGCCCACCACCCATTAGAGGTAGTGGGAAAGAAAGGGTACAGGGGAAGTGGACCTATTTAGAAAAGTTCTTTGGAAGAACTCCCTTCTGTTTTGTCTGGAAATCAGAGGTTAAGTTCATAGGTTAGCATCAGCAGCTCGATCTACTCACAAACACTTCATGGATACACCGGTAGCCTAGTTGGGTAGAGTCAGGTTAGCAACAGCAGTGACATGACCCAGTGGAGACAGCCAGGCCTCAGCCTTGGCACAAGTCAGCAGGAGGGACCAGAAGGAATGCCAGAAGTTTTCTGCTGTGCCTCCCAGTGAAGATAGGAGACCCAGAAGAGTTGCACAGCCAGCTCTATAAGCAAGCCTAGTTCAGCCTCTACCACTGTCCACAGAGTCCTATTTATACTCTCTCCAAACATCACATGTCCTCCCCATGTCTTGCCCCAGCCCATACACCTGTCTCAGCTAACATCACTCTGCCAATCAGCTCCAGTCCATGAAAGGGGCAAGAAACTACAGCACATCACCAGAAGATTTTTGGTATGTTTCTCTCTATGGAGTCCCAACAAATGCAGCTAAGCTATGCAATGTAAGGCAAACCAATACAAGCATGTTGTTAGCAAAGAATTCTTCATCATGTGTCCTTTCACGTGCTTGCTTTAGCAGAATATCCTTTCTCCTGTGTCTGCTTCACTTAACTTTGCCTTAGTCTTTCACCTGTGTCCACTTCAGGAAAACACTCATTCACATGTTTGCCCCAGCAAAAAATGCCAATCAACTTTCCAAAGAACCCTTAGGTTTCCACTCCAGGCAAGGCTTTTACTTAGCTAGCCATGAATTTTTTGTCTCCTCCTCCTACTGCCTGGAACTACAGGTGAGCCACCATGCCCATTCAGGTTTTATGTGGGTTCTGGGGAATCTGACCTGTAGTCCTCACTTCACCCACTTAGTCATCTTCCCAGAGTGGGGTACAGACTTTAGCCCATTTTACCTTGGAAAATATCAAGAAGGGCTAGTCCAGTTCTCATGGGGGCACTGTAACACAGCCCCCTAATTTGTCACCCAGAGTTCTCTCCGCTCTTCCCCAGACCATCCACTCAACATTATGCAGCGTCTGTGATAAGATGTTATGAAGATGCTCAAGGCAGAGGACCAGGTAGGAGCCTGTAGAGATGAGAAGGCTCCAGATCAAGAATATAACCTTCCTGGTGAGTGGACAAGAGAAAATAATTAGAACAACTCTGTGGAAAGCAAAATCCCACATTATGTGGGCTTCTTCATTACTGTTTGTCCCCAGATTCTAGCTTAGGCCCTAGTGCTGAATATGCATATAATACTTTGCAGTTGTTACTTGTGGTTAAGTGAATGCAAAAATAAAGAATGAATGAATGAATGAATGAATGAATGAATGAATGATAGATGGACAGACGGATGGGTGGATAGATGAATGAATGATTTGCAGAGGTGATGGAAGGATTCTCAGATACTCCCAGGTATATGGGATGGTGTAGTCACTGAGATAGGGACCATGAGAACAAGGGCAGGGAGGGACCAGTGAATGGTGGACCACAGAAGTAGACTAATAATATTTAGAGTTCCTCTGTGGACAAAGTCCAGAGGCTCTAGCCTCTAACCTCAGTGCTTTTCACTAATCCAGTGAAGTGTCCAGCAGCTTGGAAAGGTAGAGAGAAACCCAGGAAAGTCTACAAGAGTAGTAAAATCACCCAAGATTCAAAGCAATGTAAATGCCCTGTGTGGGTCAGAGCAAAGACTGCTCAGAAGACACTCTAACTAGGTTGGTCATGGAGAGCTCCCTGGAAGAGGGTGACTTCAGTGACAAATTGGATTTCAACTAAAGAGTCAGATGATAAATAGGGCACAGATTGGACCCGAGGATGGTTCTGGGTGTGAGGGTTCTGATTCGTATCCAGCCTGACATCTCTGACGTCCGGTGGAAGATCTGCCGTTGACCCAGGCAACAGCACAACTTGCATTCTTTCTCTCACTTTCCCCTTTGTCCGGTAGCTGAAGAACAAAGATGCTCTTCGGCTGTACGCCTGAAGGTTGAAGGCATTCCAGACCCATAAATATTATTTGCAAAACTAACTGATGCATAAAACTAGACTTTGATTAAATATTACAACCAGCGTTTGGTAATGGAGCATGAGACTGTCATTTATCAGCCAGCAACGTGGACATAATAATTCATTAAGCTCCTTTGAGCAGTACCTCAGCCAAGCGCTCAGGACAGAGGGGCCGGGTAAGGTTAAGTTTTGTTTCAACTACTGCAGGACTCCCTCCCAAACTGCTCCTGAAAACCATTAGCGCCCCAGGAGGCCCAGGCTGCTGCCCTCCCAGTGTCCCGGCCACTGAGCCACTTTAAAGGCCTCCATTTATCACCAGGAACTCTCTTGCTTTTCCCATCAAGCAGAGATTTGGGAAGGTTGTGCACGGGAAGTGCCCTGCTTTGTTAAGTCACTGTTCCCTCCCTCTGTCAGAGGGCCCACATATGGAGGATCTCACTGTCCATTCATCCAGCGGTGCCCCACAGTTCCCACATGGTAGACACACTGACAGGAACTGGGGATTCTAGTGGACAAAATAGACAAAGGCCTTACTCTCTAGGAGTGCACAGCCTAAAGGGGGACTGATTGTAAGCCAACAAAACAGATACCATGCAGAGGTGCAAACCGTTAAGAGTGGAGGTCCTACATGGCCACCGCACCTGGGCTGGGAGTCAGGGAAGGCTTCCTGGAGGAGGTAGATACGGTGAAAACTGATGGACATTCAGGAGTTGGTTATGTGAGGAGAACAAGTGAGCATTTTAGGCGTGGGAACAAGGTGCGTAAAGCTGTAGAAGAATGAGGCATGGCTTCTTGTGATAGCTGAAATAACTTTGGTCTTAGAGCTTAGAAGACGAAGCAAGAGTGGATGAGAGTTGAGGTCAGAGCGATGAGGTGACCAGTCCACGGAGTTCTTGAACCTTATCTGGGGCTGTCATATGAAGAAGGTGGTGTATACAACATACCAAGCTAGAAGGATTGAGATAAGCCAGACATCCGCGTGGCTCTGGGCACCCCCAGCAGGCATGTGGGCCCAGGAAGTAAATGTTTAGATAGTCGAGTGTGCTGCTGGAATGACCACCCTTAAAACTCTTAATAGCTTCCAAAGACAACGGCTTATTTCTTGCATGTACTGTGTGAATGTCACATTTCACCAAGGGACCTCAGAACGTCCACTGTGGAGAAAATGGAAAAGGAGAGAAGGCAGATTTGATGCTTGCCTCCGGTCACCCACAAACAACCAGCACAATTTTTGACCATATCTCACCGGTCATGGGCAATCCAATGGCCATTTCCATTTCCAGCAGGATTGTGGGAGTCACCTTACAGGGGCACAAAAGATTAAGAGACGGATTGTTGGCAGATCACCCTAAAATTGAACACCAAGAGGCTGCTGTTTTTGCAGCTTTGCATTCTCTGACCATCCCAAACATTGATCCAGAGCTGTCAGTCTCAGTCACAGGTCATCCTCCTACCAGCTCTGGGAGACTGACCCAGTGGTCCCTTCTAAGCCCTCATGTTTAACTCCCCCCACCCCCAGGAAGTAAGGAGTACTAACTTAATAATTTCTGAGTCTCTAAGACAGTTGTATGAGGTGTGCACTTCCCAAATGCTTTGTGTGCAGTTTTTTCTTTCACTAAAATGAACAATACAAGCGACTTGCTAAATACAAATCAATCCGGTGACACTTACACATCTAAGTGGGACATCCTGGAAGCAGTAGCTTTGCATTCGTCACCTCTGCGATCATCTGCCTCCCTGTGGTTAGAAAACAAAGATTATGAATGTGTTTCATTTGAGTGAAGACTCTAGATATGTCCTAGGGCATTTGTTTATTCTGGGTCTGATTAGCCACCCAGATGTCCTGGTGTGGGATACAACCAGAGGCTCCAGATTACAGAGAAGAAACCCCAAGATGCAGCCTTCACTCTCTTAGGCTCCCAGACCCAAGATCACATTTCTCCCCATCACTGTCTCCTTTTGTCTCTCTGTTAGCTTTTCTATGCTTGACCCTTTGCGTCTATCGTATCAACAGGTCTGAGTTTCAGTAGAATTGAAAGCATACTGTGGGGTGGTAAACCAAGTCAAGAAGCTTGGTGAGTGGAGACCGCAGAAACTCGGTGGGTCCACACCTAAAAGAGAAGGTGCCTCCCTGCTCCCTGCCAGATTCCTGGCCTGGAACACACGCCATACTTCCCACATAAAGAAACATAACCTATGGTCACATAGGCACAGAACAGAGTTCTCCGTGCTAATGAGGTACCTAGAGGCCCTAAGGGTTTAGCCAATAAGCTTCCCCACCCAGACATTCCTGCCTGCAAAAGGTATTTAATCTCCGGTCTAGCCTGAGAAGTTGGTACGGTATGCAGCCATTTTCCACGATGAACAACCACTAAACAGCTTAGAATCAAAGACCGTCCCTTTCATCCAGAACCACCATGGGGAGCATGGAGCAGGCTTTTGCCTACAGAGCTGCTACATAAATCTCCCATAGAAGGCCCATCTGCACTCCCAGCCATCCTACCACAAGCTAAGGACCTTCACCAATGAGCAAAGCCAGAGCTCCCATTTCCCCTGGCCCTGGGCTATTTGCCATCCCCACCCCCACCCCAGGACTCTGCTCTCAACTCCTTGCAGCTCAGCAGCCCCTGGATGTCCAGGGTTTTGGGAGTTCTCGTCCTGGCCCATGACCCCTGGCATTTCATTCCTCTGTGCGGCACCCCTTGGATAACTGGGTACACAGGGGTCTGAGAACCCCAGCTTCAGCTTTCTCTCATCTCAGACTGTGTTTTCCCACCCCCTGAGCGGTGTCTCCACTTCCCCAAAGCCCAGCAGATAAACACAGTCAAGCTCTTTGAATTTTGCCTCTCCAGCAGCTGTACCCTGAGGCGAGGCAGCACAGAACAGGGACCCACATATAAACCATAACTGTTAATGAACTTGCACACCACACCTAGTAAACCAATTGCTCTGAGTAGATCGGTTTTGTTTTGTTTGGGGTTTTGTTTGTTTTGTCAACTTTATACAAGCCAGAGTCATCTGGGAAAAGGCCACTTCAAATAAGAAAGTGCCTCTATCAGACCTGTAGATATGCCTGTGGAGCACTTTCTTGATTAATGACTGTAGTCAGTGCCACTGGTGACCTGGTTCTGGGTTGTATAAGAAGCAGGCTGAGCAAGCCACGGAGAGCAAGCCACTAGGCAGCATTCCTCCCCGGTCTTTGCTTTAGCTCCTTACTCCAGCTTCCCGCTCTGCTTGAGTTCCTGCCTTGCCTCCCTCAATGATGGACTACAATAGGGATGTGTACGCCAAATCAGATCTTTCTTGCTAAAATCTTTTGGTCGTGGTCTTTCTCACAGCAATAGAAAACAAGCTAAGACAATGGTACTTTGAGCTAGAGAACTAAGGCAATGTCAAGGGTAAGGGCTCAGGAAGAGCAATGACGTGGGGCCCAACTCCAATTCTGCTGCTCTGATGTGGTACAGCCTTGGGGCAGATATATTAGTCTAAACCTTCATCTCCTCTACTCCAGTCTGGGGAACAGGGGAGAACCACTGTAGGGATGCTGTGAGGAGGTAGATTCATCATAGTAAGTGGTGGGGTTATTAGAGTGACTTGTCATTTGTAAGTTTTCAAAAGAGAGAAAAAAAAAACCCTCACTCTTGGTGAAAGCTTACTTTGTCATTGACAACCCCAAAGTCATACATTAGTGTGTCTATAGTGGGACCTGCACAGTCCTGGAATGACCAGCCTTTCTAGACCCTGTTCTCAATCCCCGTGGTCACTGACTCACTCTGTGGACTCTTACCAGCTCACCCACATATTCAGCTTCTGCTTTGACCCCAGGAGCCTCCTTCCTTAGGCTCTCTCGACTTCTTCAACCTACACATGGCCTTTTCCTGATGACCTAATCTGAAAACCTATGTGACCCCTGCTGCCCTTTCCAATTATTAATACACAGTCTGGAGCCTGTCACTGTGGGGCCAGCACTGGAACCCACAGTGTGGAGGCTTTTGTGGGTGTTTGCTTCTGCACATGAGCTCTCTGTTCAGTGATCAGCTCAATGCTACAGACTCCAACACCTTCATGTGTGTGGCAAGGTCACAGATTGTCTGAAACGGCCGTCAAACTGTCCTGCATTCTACCCCTACAAGGAAGGTGGGCCAATGCATAGAGAGGAGACCAGAGACCCTTGTTTCCCTAAGGCTCTTGCAGGAGTCCAGTCTGTAGCTGATGGATGAAGCTTGACTGAGGTAGACTCCGCAGGGTCAAAGTAGGGAGTGAGGAGACTATGTCTAGGTACATATCCTGAGGGAAGATCCTGAGACCCTTGGAACAGGCGCTTAGTTAGGCACACATGTGCTTACCATAGCGAGGCCCTTACACGGTGGCAACATACAGGGGGAGGGGAGATTGGACAAGACATGCTTCTGCCTTTGGAGAAGGCAGTGTTTATTGGTGTTTAGAGTGGGAGTGGAATTAATTAAATGCCACAGGGCCTCCTTGGTTGCTGAAAATAAACTGAGCCAGGCCCCCAGCAGTGCTGCCTGCTGGTCTGCTTGCCTGAAGAGGAACAGGGCTGTTTCTGCTTCAGAGGACAGAGGCATACAGAGTTTCCATAGTGGGACTGCTGTGACAGCCATAGCAGAGAGCATGGCAAAGTCAGATGTGGCTCAGAGCCCTGCCCAACTCCTGAGAGCTATACAGATGCCTGACCAGGCCAGAGACAGCCATACAGAAATACAGGCAGGCAGGCAGGCAGGCAGACAGACAGACAGACAGACAGATAGACGCACGCACGCATGCACACACACACACGCTCACATGGATGGCTTCATAATCAGGAAGCTATAGTCTTTCCTTCAGTCACCCTAAAAGCATAACCCTGCATTGTCTCTCTGTGTCTCAGTTTCTTAGCTGTACAATAGGATATCAGCAGTACTGGGTCCTAAGTTAAGAAAATGAGAATAATGTTCTCAGCAGAGCTTCAGCTGTGTTCTACGCACTCCAGAGTGTAGCTGGTGTGATTGTCATTCAATACCCTTAGCCTTCTCCTAGGGAAACCTGGAGCCCTTAGACATGAAGATAAATACGGACTAAGTAGCCCATAAAATCTAAAAGGGCAGCCTGACCTAAGAATGTGCCTCTATCTCCTAGTTCCATTTCTTACCAGACTACTGTACAGACCAACACCCAGGAGCCCTATGCTTAGACATTTACCCCATCTCCACCACTGCCACTACCACCAGCCCAAGTTGTCATAGGCATATTACCAAACCATGCAGAGATGAGGAAAACCAAAGGCATTCTTGGCCAAAGAAGCACATGCTATGTGGCATGGGTTTTAGCCACTAAAGCACACAGACTCTTCTGTGGCTCTCCAGGACCTGTGGGCCAGGGTCCAACCTCCTGAGCCTGACCTATGAATGTCCGTGCTGTGCCTCTGTCTTTCAGTAACCCTTGCCCACTTGACTGCTTGTGGATCAGGGAAGGTAACAAACAGGGTTCTGAACATCGAAAGTAGGAAGAAAGGATGAAAAGCAGGGGGGCTAGGTGTCATCCTTATTACTTTGAAATTCCAAATTAGCCCTCCTGGCTTACTCTGAGAAGCAAGAGGCTGGTACCTACATCCTAGAAGCAGGCAGTCTTATCTCTGGTAGCTCCATACTGTGGGAAGGGCAGGCCCAGGTAAGACTCTGTTGAGTTACTTTATCCCCTGGACACATTCACCCGCTTCACAGTTCAAAGGCCAACCTCTCCCTACTCTGTCCTCCCATAGCCCCTTCTGACCTCACTAGTGTCCCATGCTGGGTGTAATCTGATCCCCTAACGTGGTGACTTAAAATAACCTCAGTTCCCCCCGCCCCGGGATCTTTGCAGCTACCATTTCTCCATTCAAAAAATAAAAAGATAAAAACCTTAACCCAAGCAGGATCGACAGCCTGGTTGGTTGGCTCCCAGTAGACTTCTCTGTGTACCTCTCTAAGCAGACTTCGCTGTCCTGAACACTGAAAGTAGCAATGGAACTTGAATGTCCAATGTCCCCCAAGCTCCCATAGTGGCGCTGTTGAAAGGTGGACGCAGTGAGAGGTCCTCAAGTCCTTGGCAGATGTTGTTGAAGGAGACTGTGGGATCTGTGCCTTCTTTCTTTTGACTTCTTGGCTCTTAAGACACACACTTCACTCCACCACAACACTCCGACCATTCCTTTCCTTCCTGAGAATGACCTGTGGATGGCCTTAGGATTAACTCTCTCTCTCTCTATTGTTAAACAGCATGATCTTATTGTGGATATGGAGAAGTATAAGATTTTACAAAATGCAAGAATAATTATCACCATTTCAGTATATTGTTTTCTTATTTGTCGTGTGGTGTGTGTGTGTGTGTGTGTGTGTGTGTGTGTGTGTGTGTGTGTGTGTGTGTGTGTGTAAATTGAAACCAATATTTTGTGAGCCTATCTGCCGCATGCCATGCTACCATTGCTAGGCAATGGATGACTTTCTTTTGTCTTTGCTTGTTCGTTTTATTTGTAAAGAGTCTAATGAATAGCTCTGGAGCTACCATGCAGCCCAAGAACTAAAATCTTCCCACCAGTTCACCTAGACCTGTAAGCTTCTGCACTGCCCCTGACTCTTCAGAGATAACTTGGTCTATGTTTTTTTTGTTCCTTCAGGTTTCCTTTTAATAATTGTTTACTTATTTCATGTATGTGAGTACACTGCAACTGCCTTCAGACACACCAAAAGAGGGCATCGGATCCCATTACAGACGATTGTGAGCCACCATGTGGTTGCTGGGATTTGAACTCAGGACCTCTGGAAGAGCAGTCAGTGCTCTTAACCTCTAAGTCATCTCTCCAGCCCTAACTCCTTCAGGTTTTAACACTACAGCTGGGCCACGCATGTGCCTTGCTGCATTGTGTCAGTGTCCTTCCATGATGTGGTTCCTTCTGAGTGGATGCCATTGTTTCCTTACAGTTCTCTCACTGACCACCATTTGCAAACACAGTAGTAGCTGAATAATCTCTGTTTCTAGAAGATTATCTTTTTATCACATCTCTATTTCTGACTTTTAGGTGATTCCTAGTTCTATAAATGGTTCAACTACAGACCATTCTTCAGGTAATGGTTGCATGCCTCTAACATGTGGGAATACTACTCCAGAAGGATGCACATTTCAATAGAGATTGCCGCATCCCTTCAAGGATATACCCATTAATCCCTGTTTTCATGATGCCAGCAAATGCAGGGTACTGTCACTGTGAAAGGAAGAGAGAGGAGTGAAAGGGAACGAGGAAGGGTGAACACGTGCACATATGTATAAAATATGTCTGTCTCTTATAAAGGACCAAAGCCAAGGGGCACTGGTGCTTTCCTAGCAGAGTTCTCATCTCATAAAGCACCTAAATCCATTGCTATAGCTGAGTTCTTGTGCTTTGAGCTTTGACTAATATTTCACCATTTTGTAGAGTCCTTTCTAGTTGCCTATGCAGATCCACCCACAGTCTCTTGCTCATTCCCAACATTTTTCTCCACCCCTACTTGGATTTCCTCTGGTAAGGAAGATTTGTAACATGTTCTCTTTGTCCCCACCCAAGTGTACTTTAATATGAACAGGGCCACATATGCCCCTCTCCCTACTAAATCTACCTGGCACAGAAGAAGGGTTCAGTAAACATTGGTTATTACCGGATTGGTGACTGAAGGGATAAATGCAGGAGTGGCCCAGCCTGTCACCCAGAGCCAGCACGTAGTTGGCACTTACATGCATATTTAACAAGTAGTCACAAACATGAATGAGTACTGTTGCTGTCATCAGTCTCTGAATAATGGTAGCACTCACTGACAGCCCCTACCTCACTGCCCTTCCAGCTCTTTTGGAATTTATGGGCAGGTCCTGAACCAGAGGCATTTCTAGAATATTTAAAAGTATGCTTCTGGGAAGCCATGCTGAGACTTTCTTGGGTGCACCTGTAGCTAGCCTCTTTTCCAGAAAGCTCTGATCCTGAGGCCCTAGGGTTTTGCAGCCCATTCCCACCATGGCTATCCACAGAGCCCTGCTCCCAGACTAGCCCTGTGCCCTTTATCTTAGTGGTGCCATGCTCCGAGGCCGAGAGCAGCAGGCTGGTCAGTTGGCAACAGTGGTCCACAGCCACAGTTAGCTTCCCAGGGTTGCTAGGCTCATACCCCCATCCCTGGATCTCTGCTTCATCCTCTCCTAATCATGGCAACGATGACATCACATTGTTCTCTGAAACAGTTTACATGGCTCTTTCCCATGAGTCATTTATTTGATTTTTCCCAGCAGCCCTATGATCTGAGGGCTTTCCCTCCTACTTGAGTTGACAGCACTGAGACTTGGAGGGTGAACAACTTTTTCAAGGTCACGTGGCTACTCAGTACAGAGCAGGCATATCTCCCTCCTGACTCTTTTACATCCACGGTAGGAATTATGAAGTGACCCTTCAGGAGGCTGCAGCGCTGTGGGGCAGAGAGAACACTGTTTCTTTTTGGTTTCTACAAGCCTTGATTCTCAGTTGCAGAACATCATGTCTGTCTTGGGTTTCTTCACGTGTTTGTTCTGTAAATACATGCTAAATGTTTCTGTAGCACACGATCCAATAGAAAGCTCAGCAGGAATCACAAGAATAAAGAGACATGCTCAAACCCAGAGGCCAGGACATATGGCTGAGGTCTTTGTTGGGGGGCTCAGGGTTAGGGTGTCAGATGGCTT
Organism: Rattus rattus; assembly: GCF_011064425.1. Lineage (NCBI taxonomy): Eukaryota > Metazoa > Chordata > Mammalia > Rodentia > Muridae > Rattus > Rattus rattus. Next base: position 42,053,826 of record NC_046154.1, on the reverse strand, counting down.
GGGATATTGAGAAAGTACAGTAACATCCCCAAGGACAGAGTGACTTACTTTGGTCTTCTCAGCTGAAGGTTGAAGTTATAAGTTTTAGGAGCAACTTATAAAGAGTCAGTGTGTATGACAGGGGTGGGGAGCAGAGAGAGAGAGAGAGAGAGAGAGAGACAGAGAGACAGAGAGACAGAGAGACAGAGAGACAGAGAGACAGAGAGACAGAGAAAGAGAGAGACTATTGAGGATAGGTCCTCATAGAATAGGAATTCCCAGCCTCCTCTGGACTGAGAACCAGTCTCCACAGAATGACGACGTTCTGTTGACTCTGAACAGAGTCTGCTTCCTTTGGGAGCTGGGTCTCCTTTTGATGCTCATACTCAGCCTGCCCTAGACGCATTCCAGACCTCTCATAGTGAACTTGAACCCCACAGCTTGGGCCCTGCCACAGACTTCAGTGCTGTTAGAAAGAGCCTATCTCTTTCCATCATCCCATCCTCATCAGGCTGCATCAGCCAGGGGAGATGTGGGAGGAGCTCCCAGGCCAGAGGCAAGAAGAGACTTTTGAAGACACAGAACCTTTGCACTCCCCATTCCTGGGTCTCACTCCTGTCTCTCTAAAATAAATGGACAAGAAAGAGGATCTTACAGGTCTCTCCCTGCTCTGGCTTCCAGTTCTTCCTCATCTCTCAAGAGCAGAGAGAAGAGCCTACATGTTGATTTTATTCCTTTCGTATTCCTTTATGTTGGCATCTCCTTGTCTTGTTACCTCTGTGAAGGACCCTAAAAGGTGCTATGCAGAAGTGAGGAGTGGTAGATACAGAACTTGAGTTTCCATTTTCATGACTGTGATAGCCAAGATTCTTTCTGTATTTGTTCTCATGGCTCCTTGAACAGTAGTTGGGCATGGTGCCAGGATCCTAGCCATTGCCTCCCACCATGCTCTTCCCGGTGCCCATGTGAAACCTTTAGATGGCAGATACTTGTCTCCATTTAGCTGAGCATTAAGCTTGAGATGGTCTCTCGTATATTTATATACAACCTTACAAATGACCATGAACTTATACCAGGGTCAAGGTGACCCAAGTTGAAGTTCACTATACCTTTGGTTGACACTATCTCCCTTTCTGTTTGCATAAACATACAAGCTACCCTCATGCTGCCTCTTTCCTGAGCTCAGTGCAATGTTCCCCCAGTCTTCTCTTCTGCTGTCCCTTTACTCTGAATCCTCTTCCTCTTCATGTCTACTTGGAAATTCTTAATTATTCTTTTCGAAAGCTTGCTTGAAAGCTGCCTTGGTGAGTGTGTTACTCATCTACTAGCCATATTGTTTGTTAAAACTCAACATCTCATGACATTCCCACGTCTTCACGAACTTATGAGCAATGCACTCTCCCCTGACCCCCATGAGGCAGGCTGTTCCTTTCTCAGCAGCTCACAGTCCAGCCAAGGTCAGTGCCAAGGCACGTGACAAAAAGTTCTCCATCTCACTGTCCCCCTAGCGCTGGCATCCTCTCCTGTCCCATGTTATGAAACGCAGTGTTTTATCTTGGGAAGCCAATAACCACTTCACTGAGTGTTCAAATATTTCACAAGTCCATGGCTAGAGTTCAGCTTTTGCCTGAGCTCAAGTGGGTTCTGAACTAGTAAAATAACATCCTAGAGAAGGTTCTGTTCTGTTCCTCGGGGCCTGGCTCATAATAAACGGTCTGGATGTTGCTTCCTTGGGCCCCATGTGGTCACCAAAGCTGTATAGTGTTAGACATGAGTTCAGACCTTTTCCCCAAGAGTAAGAAATCAGTTGTGATCACACACACACACACACACACACACACACACACACACACACACACCCCTACCTGGTGGTGTAGACATATCTGAAAGATGATACCAAATCTTGGAGGACAGCTGATGTTCTCTCTTACTCACTCCCCTGGCCTTGTGGCTTGTTCTAGTTGCACAGTCCTCTCCCCCCACCACCAAACAGCACCTGCCACCCCTGCTTCTTTGGTTCTGGGGTATGTGTGAGAGCTTGAGACAATAAGCATCAAATGGAGGCAGCTGCTCTAAATCTTCTAAGGAAATCTCACCATCCATAGTCCATGGGGTTGTAAGTAGACACTTGTTACGTTGCATCAGATGTGGCATGGCTCACCCAGATGTCTCTGGAAGCTTCTCAATAGATGGAGGCATAGAAAACTGTCTGTCCTTTGGCTCTTCCCCTTCTTTGGGAAGCCCCTGATCATTCCAGAGGGCAATGACCTCATGAAGATCCACAGCGTGCTGGTGCAAAGAGCTAAAGACTGTCAGGAGGGCAGGAAGGGATGAGTCACCAAGGCAAAGAAACACTGGGCCTGAGGGCCAAGGACCAAGATCCTTGAGTGTCCTCCCTCTAACCTACTCATAGGTTGGAAAGGTCATTGCCCGCTTCTCTATGTCATACCTTTCCCGTCTACGAGGTGAAGGACAGGGCCCTGCCACCCCACCTGTGCTGACACCTCCCTGGTGGGCACAGAACATCAGGCACAAGTCCTCAGTGAAACCAGGGCACCTAGTGTGAGCCATCTTCATGCTGGCACCCATGCATCCATTCAGGGTTCAGTGTCCTGATCAGCTGACATCCTGGTGGCAGGATGGGGAAGGGCCTTCCCATTTAATATTTTAAAACTTTAGATTTTGGAAGTGAGTGACTTCCCTTGCTGTCTGGTGAGTGAGTTGTTCCTGACCAGGTTTCAATCCTTAATCTAGATCTGGTCTTGGTGAGTGTAGGGTAGAGGCCCAGGGTAATCTTAGAGGGCACACTTGTCAACCGCTACACTGGGTTTCCTGAACCTTCCTACCTGTGTCCTGCTCCCACTATAGTAACTCTCAAGTCCTCTCAACTCCTTCAGCAAATGCTAATCTTGGTTTTCCTTAACTGTAGGATGCGGATGATGGTAGCTATTCCAGGTGCGCATCTGTGAAAGCTAAGAGAGCCTAGCCCGTGGAATACTCAAAGTACCATCTGGCATGCAGGGCGATGCAAAAATATCTAAGTTAAACATCATTGCTATGTGTCCTAATTTAAAGGAGTGTCTCACTGATGTTCTAAAGCTTTCTGAAATGTACTGCTTCTCTCTCCACCCAGATCCCTCTCCCTGTCTGAGTGGACTGGCATATGTCCACTTTCCCCTCTATACTCAGCTTGAGCCAGCCCACCCTCCCTGACACCAAGTGGACGAGCCCACCAGATGCCCTACTGCACTTCATCCACATTAAACTGTCACACCATCTTGTCATTTGCTTCTACATTGGCCCTTGAGTCATTTAAGACAAAGAACTATACCAGATTCATCTCTGGGCTGACAGGCGACAAGGTTTGGGGCATGCCATAAAGAACAAGAGAGGAAGTTTGGTGACAAATGTCATGGAAAGGTGACAGGCAGAGCAGAAAAAGAACCCAGGAGAGGGATTGATATCACTGAAGTTGGCTTACAGGGAGTTAGGAATTGAGGAAGGAGGCTGTGGAGTTTTGGGCTAGTTTCGAACGTTTCATAGAGGAAATTAATTGTTCCGCTAATTCCCATGGGTTTTCTTTTGCAACTCAGCAATGTCATTTTTATACAGTTTGCTGTATGGTTTATTATCAACATTGGCCTAGGTCTGCTTCTCTAAGGTGATGGAGCTCCACCCAGTGCTCCTCAGGCTCCTGCCCTAACCTGTATCCTATCCTCCACCCTGAGATGAAGATGCACTGCTCCCCTACGACCACAGGTGGGATGGGAACACAAGAGATCCCAGCCAGCATACTGTGGATGAATGTTTAGCTGCAGGTTTCCTGGGCAGCTAGACAAAGACATTCATTATCTGTGGTGAGTAACTGAGGTGTTAGCCCAGCTCTTGGGAAACCAGTTGGGATAATTACATCTGTTCAGATTTCTTCACAGTTTCTGTATCCTGGCGTTAGCTGACTGATACCCTCAGGTACCCTTTGTATCTGATGGACTTTGAGCATCAAAGGACACCTTGTGGAAGTCAGTTCATGTTGGTCCAGGGACGGAACTTGTGTCATCAGGCTTGGCAGCAAGCCTTTGGCTCTTCTTGATGGTTCTCTACCACTAGGGATAACATCAGGGTAGAGACTAGAGGCTCTTGGGAGCCTGTATACTATCACAGCTTCACGTTCCCTTACGGACCACGTGGCACACATCTGCTTATCAACCCCATTTCAACGGCTGATTGGTTATTCGTTTGCCCCCCCCCCATCCTGTGTATGAGATGCCTTTTGCTCAAAACCAGAAAACGTTTGGTTTCTTTTATGCCCAACAAGTCTTGAGATGCTGCCTTTTCTGTCTCCTAGTAATCACAGCAGTAGCTACACTTCTTCAGTCAAATTGTCTTGAGAACTCGCACGATATGAATATGTGTGACTATTTAACTAGTGCCTATCTGCAAGATGGGAGAAATGGACACCTGAAGAGAGAACTCTGATATGAGTTTCTTATGGAAGGTACAGGGAGAATGTGAGCCCAATTCATTTGAGAAGAGAAGAGACAGATAAAAGAGGAAGGGGACCAACCAGAGGGCTCACCCCGGGGATCATAAACCATTTCTCTGACCACTATGTGATCCTTACAGGCAAAGTCAAGAATGAGGATCCAGGAAAAACAGTTGATTTTAATAGGGTCTAGTTTGCCAACAAATAAAGGAAGACATCTCAAGTTTTATAAAAAGACCAAAGGTGCATGCCAAGCTAGGGAAACTGGGGTATTATAGCTCAGAATTCCATATTCTTTTTGCTGATTGCACCTGACCAAAGAAATGATTCCTCACTCTGAACCACACTTGAGAGTTTACAGAACCCATCCAGGGTCTCAGTCTATTGTTTTTCCCACTTTTGTCCCCCCTTCCTTCCTCCCTCCCTCCATCTCTTCATGTTTTTTCTTTCCCTCTTCCCTCTGGTGTTTACTGAGGAACAGCAGAGTCAGGTGCTCCACTAAGCTAAGCAGGGCAGGCCACAGCGGCCTTGACTTTAGAAGTGCAGGTTGCTTAAAATTAGAACATGACACAGTTCCTGTGTGCACCAGATGCCAACAGCGCTCGGGGACGGCAGAGCTTCTCCACCTCGATGTTTTCTGTAAAAGCATTTCCTTTTCCTCACTTCACGTTGGGAAAGAATTCAAAAGAGAAAGAACAAGGAGCTGGTGTTTTCTCAGGAATCTGACTCACCTCCTTCCCCCTCCAACAACAGCATCCCCCCTTCCTGCCCCTGAGGTATGAAGGCAAGTCCAGCCCCATTCCAGGCCTCCCCAGCATCTTCTCCCAACAGAGCGTCAGTTTCAGTGGTCCATCTCCAGAAGCGTTGTTATTGATTCCAGCCACATTTTGCAACACTCTGCAGGCTGCTGGTGTTTAAAAGCAGCACATTTCACATTTGCTTTTTTGAGCCCGTTTCTTGTTGTTTCCCACATATTTCCAGTGAATGAACAGATTAGTAAGTGCGCCTCTCTTTTTATTTTTTTTCCTTAAAGGACAAAAGTTAAACATCCTGTTCTGACTGCAGAAGAACTTTTAAGGTTTCTGGAATCCATTAAACCCCAAAATGTCACAGGAAAGTTATTCTGGAGCTTGCAAAAACACAATTTTACACTTCTGATGTCCATTGGACATGTTTGCCTGTCCTTGGAAGGCATCATCATTTCTTCCTTCATTCCCTTTGTCCTCTCTCCTTCCTTCCAGAAACATGGAAAGAAGCCAGATGTGTAATGCTAAGCACTTTGCAAACATTCTCTTACTTAATCAACAAACAGCCCCTTTGTGAAGTCGAGATGCGCTGGCTCACTTGACCTGGGTTGCCCAGCTAGGACGCTGTGCGTGAACCTTTCACCTACCTTTCACATCTTTCACTTTGCTCCCTACCTTCCCCTAGCAGCTCCTGGATTCACACACTGAGGCTTTGCCAACTTCCCCAGTCTCTATAGAAAGGTGGAGATAGAGAGTGGAAGTAGAGCCACTAGTGTGGTCTAGAGGAGAGCCGGGGTTCTTGCCTTCCCTCTGGGATGAAGACTGAGTATCACCATTTCTAAGTGGATATGCCAACTGCAATCCTTGCAAACCTTACAGTTGAGATTCAGCACAGAGCATCTGGCTCCACAATCCTATAAACACCACTGCCGTTACATACTGTACTTCTTGGCAGCAGACAGGCAGGTGCCTCTGAAGTTGGACAGTATGGCTAACTGTAGGGGAATCTCTCACCTCTGGGAAGGGCCAGATTGGCTATGATGGAGCTCAAAAATGAGGGTCGAGCTGACTGCAGCTTTGCAGTCAAAACTGTGCCTTTGAAATCTGCTAATGGCCTGTTCCTGGACATCAAGGCCCCCGGGGCCTTTCCAGCCTGCCTTCATTTGAACTCTTGTTAGAAAGTGACGGAATAACAGGCCTGGACGGCATGGGAGGAAGGGGAGGGGTCCGAGGGGGAGCACAACTAGTAAATTGCATCACACGCACAGCCAAGTTCTAAAGCACAAGAGGAACACAGCCAAAGGGCCTCCTCTGGAGCAGCCCTCACCCTCATTCCATCATGTGCCTGGGGCTTTTTCCAGGCCTCTTCTAGCTGGGGAAGGGCTTGGGAGGTCTGTGCTAGTGATAGTGTAGTTGAAAAACAGGGGCACTGTCTGGCTGGGTCAGTTACTGGCTCAGAAGCATCACAAAAACATCCCTCTCAGAGCATGAACCCTGTCTGGAAAGCAGAGAGGACAGGCCGCCTCTTGGCCTCACAGTACTGACCCCAGAGGAAGGGAGGATGCAGAGAAACAGGTCACACACAGTCAAAGGATGTCTCTTGATCCTTCTCTGATCTCCCTAGAAAAGACTCCCTTGGGAATTTGCATGGGAATGCTTTCTCTTTGCTCTTGGCAGTCTTAGGCAGCCCTGAGCTCAGATGCTTTGCCTAATTCTGAGTCCCTAGAGCTTTCCCTGTGACTCTTAAAGAACAGAGTACCTCAGAAACTCATATTGAGCTCACGACACAGCCCTGCTTGTGCCTGCAGTTTATATATAAAGGCAGATAACACATCAGCCACCACATACATGGATAGGGCTCAGCTTCCACTTGTACTCAGGGCAGAGTGCTGGCCCATATAAATGAATTTTTTGATCTTTGTGATAATGGCAGTTGTCCTAATAGCCCAATAGACTCCCTATGTTCATTCAGTGCTTCATACTTAACACAGTCTCGGTGTATACCTTCACAGAGCAATACCCAAAGCCCAGAGAATGAAGAAACTTGCTGTTTTTGTAACTGTAACCGTAACTATAACTAGGAGATGAGTCCAGGCCTAACTAAGGCCAAATCGATGTGTGCTTAGTAACATCTCTTCCCAGTTTGTGTTTGTTTCAGGGCAGTTCCCTGGACTGAATTATCACCACTCTTCAAAGGAAGTATCCAGCATACTAGACAGGAAGAGACCAATGTATGGGTATACACAGCCCTAAGGCCAGCACTGAGGCAAGGAGACTTAGAGTTTGATGCTAGCCTGGGCTACATCGAAAAACAAAGGAGGAAAGAATGAGAGGGGGAACTCAGTGAATGCAAACTCTTACTTTCCAAATGAGAACATGGTGCTTAGAAAAAGGACAGAAACCAGAGGATATACAGTCGCTCATTTGTAAGCCCCACAGCACTGTTTCCTTGGCCTTTGGGAGTAACTACCACCCACACAGTGAAGTTTTATTCATTTGCATTAAATGAACATGCAAACATGGAGCAAGTGTCTAGGTATTAAGTCTTCAGTGGAACTTTGTCCCGAGTGTTAGCTGACCAGGTAAGGCAGACGTGCAGCTTCAGGCAGGCCAGGTGCACGTGAAGTCGGCTTGTAGAGAAAGAAGAGTCCAGAAAAGTGGGGCTTGCTGGATTGGTAGTCCATCAGCAAGGAGGACTAAGCCTCATCTCCCACTACTGGCTTGCTATTCTCATCCTTGGGTCAAGGGTATGACTGCTCGCAGAAGAAGCCTGAGCCCACCTGAGATTCTGAGAGCAGACGTGAGTGTGGCACACGAGAAAAGTGCTCCTTAAGGCTGGGAACAAATTGCCAGACCTTGTGTCCAGTTCTGGGGGTACCTCAGAAACCTCATCTCTTCCAGGACTCAGGTCTTCCTGCAGACTACACCTGGCTTTCTGCAAGATTCACCAACCACAGCCAGTGGCCAAGGCCAAGGATCCAGCTTCAGCGGTCTGCCCAGGGCCGAAAGCAGCTAGGACTTAGCATACCCAAGGCAAAGTCCAGAGTGGCTAGCAAGTGTGGAAGGAATATCTGCACCTCAATTGTTACGCAGCTCGTGGAGGGTGAGAAGACAGGGGCTCCATATTGATATACAAGCACGTCCCTCTTACAGTAGCATGACCTGCTCAGGCAAAGGCCATTCGGGACTAGTCCAATCCTCTGGATTTTGTGGACCCAGTGTTCTGGGGCCATGACAGCAAGCTGGGAAGGAAGGCTTTTCTAGAACTCTAGCTCCAACTGCTTTGTCACCCAAGGCACAGCCTTCACAGTGCTTCAGTTTTCTTACTTGTGAGTAGACACAAATATCCACTTTCCTGGATCACCGTAAGAAGTAATGGAATCAAGTGTAGCTCCTAGCTCAGAGCAAGAGTGCTTGCTGTCTATCCCCGCCAATAGCTCCATAATGCCAGCCTAGGTGCACATCTTGGCCTCCTGGAGACATTGTGAGGGACTGTTTTGATATGAAAAGGCAACCCCACTTCTTAGGTGAAGGTCAAGGGCAAGCCTAAGAAGCAGTTCTCCCTGTTCTTTAATGGGGGTTCTAGAGATGAAGCCCAAGTCGACAGGCTTGGGGCAGTATTCCCACCCTCTGAGACAACTCGCTGGCCTTAGCCTCCATTCTGCGGAAGGACTTCCGACACTTTCCATTGCTGTAGTTTCTGGCATGGATGGCCCCATGTAGGATCATGGGAGGATCAAAAAAATATGGAAGTGATTGATTGTGCATCTAAGCCTGGGCCTTTCTGTTTCATACTGCCAGTCAAGGTCTGCTCTGGTCCATGTCCTAGACTGTTATGGGCCATCCACACAAGATGTCCCACAATGCCAGCCCTCAGCAGCTCACTTCCCAGGTCCACCACAACACAAAGAGTTGTCACTGTGACCTAGGGTCCAGGAAGGATGACTGGAGAGTCCAGACAACACTGTAACCTGGGACTGTGAGAAGAGCAGGAGTTGGCTGTGGCGGGACGGGGTCAATAGGTGTTCTGCATATAGTGCTGTCTGCTCACATGGCAGGAGGTGTGGAAGGCCCCAGGATTTAATACTGGGACATGCAGTGTGACTGTATTCATGGTGTCTCAGTGCATGGCCCTTAAAGCTCCATGGGGAAGAGCAGAGCTAAAAATCTGGAGGATCTAGACTTCAGACACAAAGCTCCTGGGCACAGATGGGAGCTCTTCCAGAATGACCAAATGGATGTATGAGTGTGACTGATCATTAAAAAAGGAAGGAGACCCATAGTTGGGGGTAATGCCACCTGGTCCTGATAGGACCGTGACGTTTCGATAGGAGGAAATAAATCCACAGAGCCTTTTCCAGGTGGATAGAAGTAAGTCCTGACCCTCCTGGCAATCCAGCCGAAGAAGAGGACAGGAGAGAAGGGAGGCCCAGGGAAAACCTAGCCTCCAATTTATATCAGCTCTACTCAGATCCAGACTGCAGTGAGCGATATAAACACCCAGATGGATGGGTCAAGGAGAGGAGAAGATGGCACTGGATGTCAGTGAGTCCCATCAGTAGCACTAGACGTCAGCCCCATGTAAGTGCACCCACATGGCAGCCTACAACTGTCTGTCACTCTAGTTCCGGGGGATCCATCACCTTCTTCTGCCCTCCACAGGCACCAGGTGTGCACGTGGCGCACAGACAAACATGCAGCTAAAACACTTACACACAAAGAGTAAAATAAAAACTTGAAATCACAATTTAAACACATGTGCAGGCATCTGTATTGCTGCAGTTCTTTGGGGTGAACATTGAGCGATGTGATTGATAGGTTACATGGCATTTCTTTTTTGGTTTTTTTTTTTTTTTTTTTTTTAAAGAAACAACCCAATCGACTTCCAAGGGAGCGTATGTACTTTTCCTTCCCTCCAGTGCTGAATATGTTCCTGATGCTCTACCGCCTCCCCAGCCTCTGGTGTTGTCAGTGCTCTGGGCTTTAGTCCTCCGATAGCTGTGAGTGGGTATCTCATTGCCATTTGATGGCATGAGGCAATCACACAGCACCTTTCTTTGCACATTCGAAGTCTATAACTTCTGCTTGTTGGGGTCTTTTAGTTACAGCCATTGGCATGGATTTATTGGGTTGGTTTTTTATTTATTTAATTGTTGGATATTAAGAGTTCTTTGTATATTTTCGGTACCTATTCTTTACCAGATTTGTCTTTAAAATACATCTTCCCAGACTGGCCCCCTGCATTTCCTTCTTTTGATAGTATCTTTTGAAGAACAGGGATTTTTAATGAAGTCCAGCTTAACACTCCTTCCCCTCATACATTGTGACTTTGGTATTTAATCTAAACAGCCATCAACAAACCCAAAGCCATCTAGATCTTTCCCTGTGGTGTCTTCTAAGCCTCTTTTATTATTATTGAAAATAGATTCTTCTCTCATAAAATACATCCCAAGTACGCTTTCCCCTCCCTCCACGCCTCCTTCCCTCCCTGCCCCAGTGACTCCTCTCCTGTCTCCTTTTCAGGAAAGAGCAGGCCTTCAAGAGACAGCAGCCAGACAGGACAAAACAAGATAATAAGCCAAACAAAATAACAAGGCTTTTATATGGAGATTGGACAAGGCAATTTGATAGGAGGAGAAGAGCCTCAGGAGCAGTGAACAGAGTCAGGGATACACACTCACTCTCCCACTGCCAGGGTCCCCATGGAACACTAAGCTAACAGCCGGAACATATTGCAGGTGACCTGGTGCAGACACATGCAGGCCCATGCTTGGCTTCTGAGCCTTTTTAAGGTTTTATATTGGGTTGAGGTCTGTGATCCACTTTGAGCTAAATTTTCTGGAGAGTATCTTCTTTAATATCTTGCACATGGGTGTCCCATGGTTCTATTATTATCTGCTGCAAAGACAGTCTTTGCTCTTTTGAATTGCTTTTGAGCTTTTGTCTGAGGTCATTTAACAAAGGTCCGCTGTGCTTTCTGAGTCTGTGTATAGCTCCTATTCTGTTCTGTTTGAGCTGTTTACTCTTTGCCAGCACGCATGGTCTTATCTTACATTATATGCCTGTATCGTAAGTTGAATAGTATCTTTCCTTCAATTTTGTGTTCACTAGTGTGAGTCTTTTGCCTCTTTATATAAACTTCAGTTTGTTGGTATTCTTCCTTGGATTTTGGATAAGATTTAATTAAGTCTATAGGTCAGTAAAAAAAAACCTTGACAACGCCGAGTCTTTCTATCCATCGAAACGGGATACCTTACCATTAATATTTACCTCTCCTTTGTTTTTCCTTTCATGATTCTGTAGCCTTCTACATACATGTTTTGCTAGATGCATACCTAAGCATTTAATATTGATGCTAATATAAATGCTACTTTGTTATTAATCTCCAGTTCCACCAAATCATTGCCGGTACATAAGAAAATTTGTCAGATTATGCTGGAAGTGGAGAAAGGGAACATCCTGGCTTGTTGCTAAGTTTAGTTGAAATCTTCAGGTTTTACCATTAAGTCTGATTTTCTGTGGATATTTTTATGAACCTGAGGATGCTCCTCTCTGTTCTTTTCCTTTCCTGATTTTTTTTTATTATGAGTAGCATTGGGTTTTTGTCAAGTACTTTTCCGATTCTATCTTACTACGTATTTTTTCTTTTGTACTGTTGATGAAATGATTTACATTAATTGATTGTTTTAACAAATTGTCTCCACTTGTAACAATCAAGTTGCTAATTTTTGTGTCGTTGTTCATATGTGATATTAGCTTCTGAGCATTAGATAGATGACCTCACAGAATACGGTGGGAAATATTCCCTCTGCTTCTGTGTTCTGAAAGAGATTGGCGAATTGATATAACTTATTCTTTGACTGTTTGATAGAGTTCACTGGAAAACCTAGTGAGCTAGCCTGGTGCTTTGTCTATAGAAAAGTTATTAACTAGTTATCTAATTTTGGATGGAGACATGCCTATTTAAATTGTCTCTCTCTTCTTGTTTGAATTTCAGCAGACTGTGTCTTTTCAAGAAACTGGGCCATTTTCTCTAGGTTACCAAATATTGGAGCATAGAGTTGTTCATTAGATTCTCTTATTGTAATTTTAGTGTTTGTGGGGTCTGCAACATTTCTCCTACTTCATTTCTGGTATTAGCATCTTATCCCTAGCTACTGGTTATTTGGGGAGAAAGGGCATTCTGTGCTTTGTAGGGTGTTTCACAATACCTCTGGCCTCTAACTGCTAGAGATCTTGACCAAACCTTCCCCAGTTTATAACAACCAATAATACCCCCCTGGATATTATTGGATGTTTCCTGGAATCAGAAGTGGCTAAACAACCCTCAGGTCACAAGTCATTGCTGCACATAATCAAATAATGCCAGAAGGAGTCGCTGGAATCATCTAAGCCAGACCAGGTCCTGTCTCCTTCAGAGGAAGATTGAGAAACATGGGCACCAAGATCCATGGGAGCCTTATGTTAATAACAGCACACTGGTTCCCAGAGGAGAAAACTGCCTCACCTGCTCTCACTCAGGGATCCAGAACCTACCCTGATCTCTGTGTCATTTGTCAGATTTGGCAGTTGGGACCATTTCCCAGAAGTCTCAGGTCACTAGATAGTCTGTGGGGTGTAGTGACCCAGCTCACTCCAGCCACAGGACCAGTTGCACCTGCACACAGTCACACAGCTGTGATGGCTTGAAGGAGTAAGAAACTTCTTAAAGCAAGTAAACATAAGCTAGACAATTGGAAATTTTCAACATGGTTTTAAGGTATCAAAATGCCAAGAATAAAGAGGAGAAGGTAGTGACTTCAGTCCATTCTGAATGACCAGCCCGGGCTCTCCAGCAGAGAGAATAAAAGCTTTGGGTTTCTAAGGACCACTTGCCTGCACTACCACCATCACAGCCTGGCACTTTTCCTCACTTGAGGCAGCTGTGTACTCCAGATCATGCAATATAATTAGGCAGGTTCTGAGTTCACTTCGTCAAACTTGGGTGACTCCAGGCAGAATACCTCACCTCTGAGTTTCACTTCACACCCACCAATGTGCCAGGTGGATTGTGGTGAGGGAGGAGTGAGCTCATGAACAACTGAAGGTTGGTTAACCGCAAAGAGCTGCACCCAGAGGAATGAGATCAGCAGCAATGGAGGGGGAAGGTGCTGACGTTCACCTCATGAGGCCATTGGAGGAAGCCTTGTTAGATGCATCTGATCTGGACAGGTGAAAACCAAGGAGTAGAATCACTCTGCCAGAAGGACGTGACCTCTAGTGGTTTCTGCCAAGCTCTGCCCTATGTCTTCTGGAGCATGCAAAGCCTCCCTTTCTGTAGTCAGGCCAGAAAGGGACCGTCTCAGGAGAATTATAGATTCTATAATCAGAGCTTTTCGGAGTCAAAATGAAAGCACTGGGCACCAGGCAGTCCCTGACCCTGTTCCCAGATCTGATTGTTAAAGAGAGGTACCAATGGGGGCAGGCAGGGAGACCTAAAGTTCATTCCCTCCATTTACCAGCCCATGTGTGACTGGCCCTGAGTACCCACCAAGCCCATAGCATTGGCAACAGGACGGTCATGGGGAAAGGACAGGGCAGGGTAGAGTACATTGGGAAAAGAGAAAGGAAGATGGAGATACGTCATGTCCAGGCCCACAGAGCTGGGTCTCAGGAAGGACCTCTTTTTATCTGAGGAAAGAAAGGTATCCTCCTTGACCACCGATTAGAGCCCTGGATTTCTGACTGCACTGCTTACCTCCCAGTGGATTAAGCCCTGTGTGTGAGGAAACACACGGCCTCATGTGTGTGGAGCCGGGAGCTGGGAACATTTGGCTTTGGTCAGGCAAACAGGGTCACTCCAGGATCACCCCAATCCCCATGACCAGAAAAAAGTCCTTTTGCTAGGCCTAGATAGCCTTTCTCCATCTGGCCTGCAGCCTGGAGCCCCTTCCCAAGGTGTCTGCAGCTTCAGCTACTCCCATAAGGTCAAGCTGGCTTCTGCCTGCCTACCAGGCTTCTGTACAAAATGGGCGTCATTCTCTTCCTATCACAGCTCAGCAAGAAGCAACATGAGGCCCAGAGCTGTCAGCTGACTTGTCCTGTTTGAATGCCGGCTCACAAACTCTGGGCTTTGCATCCTTTTGGTGAGCCTTACCCTCACTCACCCTGTCATTCAACAGGATGCAGTAGAGACCACTGGACATTCGCTGAGATGTGAGGGTGTGGGACAGTGCCTAGAGTCCAGGAAATTGTTGCAGAGTCCTGTTCATTAAGCACTCCCTGTTTGTCCAGTGGTGTTCCAACGATGAAACCAACCGTCTTGGGGAGCAGGGCTGCTCGGATCCTCAGGAATGTTCTCACCTTTCCACATCTCTATCCTTCTTGATTCAAGGAAGGCTTCTCCCAGTTGGCTTCAGTGGTCATGCTTGAAGATGACCAAGAGGCTACCAGCAGGTCACACCTTTGGGCAAGGTCAGAGAAGTAACCCATGGCCTGGATTTGGCTCATTGTGCCTGAGTGGAGCCCAGATAAATTCTGGGATTGGCTTCCTGGAGGAGGAGGACTCAAAACTCTAAGAGATGCTAATTAGGGGCACTTCCTAAGGTTGCCTCATGTGAGAGAAAGGGAGCTGTATCATCTAAGGCCGTTCACTTCAAATGCAAAAAGCACAATTGGATGGTCAAGACCAAAGGCAAAACTGAGTCACCGTGGGGGTAGTGGGGGTCACAACTGCCTGATCATCCATCTCCCGGCAGACTCATGAAGTGAGGGTGAGCTGAGGTGAAGGTGGTACTGTGGCCATCACCTAGCCAGCTGTGGCATCAGGTAGCCACCTAGGCTACAATTGCCACAAAACTTGTTTCCACAGGGTTTTCCAGACAACAGAGGAATGGAGAGTGGCAGCCTGTCCAGCAGTCAGTGGTCAGAAATCCTGGCACTCTGAGCCTCCCTCCTCCTAGCTGGCCTCACACCCACTCCGCTCTCTGCCCATGAGACCTGGCCTCATCATTTATCAAGATAAAATCCATCCGTCTCTGGGCAGGGGGAGGATGAAAAGAGCTTGTGGGAGTAATAAATCTCCTTTACCATAGGTGGTGAGCAAGGAATTCAGCCCAGACTCTGTTCTTGAAAAATGAGAGGCTGTGTGCGGACAGTGTGGAGCCAGGGCATGGGGGTGGGCTGCACTGGGCCCAGGACTCATCTTCCCCAGGTGGAAAGAGAGAGTCTGCCTAGTCCAGACTCACTGTGGATCCCAGAACTGGCTGCCCGCACCACCCAGTCCTTTCAAGACTCAATCCTTTGCCAACACCTTCTGTATTTACCTGACTGTGTACTAAGAGTCATGCCCATAGTGTGTCTATGAAGACCACAACAGAATGCAGAGGGTGAAGGAGGATCCCTGCTGGAAACTGAAGAGAGTCCTGCCCAACTGTCCTCCCAACAAGCACTTAGAGTGCCACAGCCCTGTACATAGTCTAAGAAACACTGGACCATCTCCTGGCCATGTGCCCAGGCTGAACAGTCTGGTGGGCCTCAGACTGGATCCAGCCACACACATGGTCAGGGGCTTGTCTGCCTTGGAGGGAAAGTGGCATCTTTCCACATGCCACTTCATGGTAGCATGGTACTAAAAAACACCAGAAGGAACTTAAGCAGCCTGGGCCAATGTTCATGTGGAGGTGTCCAACCCTTCCTGCTGCTGTCACAGAATACTATAGAAGGTGACCTAAACAACTAACATTTATTTCTCACAGATCTGAAAGCCTGATTAGACTCCAGTGAGAGTCAGCTTTCTGGTCTACACATGACCATCTTCTCTTTGTGACCTCACAAGGAAGAGAGGAATCAAGCTCCCCGAGTTCCCATTTCTAATAGCATCCCACTGGAGGTTAGAATTTGGGGGATTAGGAAAGCACAAGCATCCAGTCTGTAGCAGTGGATAAACAGGTAAATTCTGTAGTCCCTCAATACAGAGGCAGTTAGAGTGAATGGCATGTGACTTGGCTCCTAGAGCTTTGGGTGACAAGATGTGCAAAGCATAGGACATCTACACTCTTCAGCGTCTACAAATTTAAAGCTAGATTGTGGGTTCCATGCAAGTAATCAAAGGCTTTAAGAGGCACACAGAAAGGACACAGCCCAACCTTGCAGGCAATGACCCTTAGATAGGAGAAGAGGTACATAGGACCCAGGAGGAGCATCGGACTTCTGATTCTACCCATGGCATTTGTTTCAAGAGGCATGATGTGAATTAAACAATAGAAGATCCATGTGGCTATGGCTCTGCGATAAATGTGTATTTGTGAGATATTCTTCTCTACTTTTAAGTCTATTCAAAACATGTTCTTTTCTTTCTTTTCTCATACCACCTTGGACTTTATACATACTAGGCAGGCCCACTACCACTGACCTTGAAATGCTTCATTTTAGACAAAATGAGAAGAGACCAACTTGGAATCCCACATGAACTGTGCACATAAAGACCTGAAGACCAAGCACTGTTCAAGGAAATGTACTGAATCTTACCATAATTAACCTTCCTATCATCCCGAGGCATACTGTCCCCATTTTACAGCAGAGGAAATAGGTTCAGAGAGGCAGGCCACTTGCCTAGGATCGCACAGCTGTTCAGTGGATGGTCTAAGCTTTGGGCTCTGACGTACATGACTCCAGGCCCACCCTCTGTCCCCTACCACTCCCTGTCTCACAGAGCTGCATTTATTAATAAAATATAATAAGTTCAAGCACTAGGAAAGACATATGTTAGTCTGGAGATGAATTCTGCCTCTTACCAGCAGTCTGTAGGCCTGGAGAAAGCTTGCTGGAGCTCCACTCCTCCCATCTGCAAAATGCAAAGCATGACACCACTTCTCTGGGTAGTTTATCAGCATCATGATTTCTTGCTAAGCCATACATCCATGCTTGGGATGCTCACTACCAAGCTGACAACAGGCAGTTAGCCTTAAGAAAACATTTCTACTCTATTTGTATCTGGATTATGAGACTCCAAAGGAGGAATCTCATAATGGGGGCGGGGGATAGCCTAGATCATCCCCCATTGTGTCAGTGAAGTAAGAGAAGAGGAAGAAAAGATGTTAAGAAAGTCTCCTGAGGGGCAAGAGAGATGGTTCAGTGGGTAAAAGCACTTGTTCTACAAGCATGAGGACCTGAATTCCAATCCTGGGGACTCGGGAACAAACCAGGGAGGCCTGGCTATGTGTGCTTGTAACTCCAGAGCTGTGGGGGTGGGCACAAAAGGATGCTGGGGCTTGTTGGATGCCAGCAAAGCTGCAGAGTCTGTGAAAGGTCCTGTCGCAGGAGAATAAGGAGGACAGTGATAGAGTAGGACACCAGATGTCCTCCTTTGACCTCTGTGCATTTTTATGACCATTATGAGCATACAAACATATACACACGTACAAGTAACATCACATGCTCACACTTGTACACACACATAGGAGAGTGTTTGGTACCCTCCAGTAGCCCATCTTCATTTTCTGGGTTGTCCCCAGACTATCTTCTAATTCTGAAAGCAATAGGCATTGTGCTAAGAAGACATCTCTCTTCCTTTCATGCTCAAGAGTGCGCCTTCATTTTACAGATGTTCTGAAATTTGGCTTGCATGAGATAACACAGCTAGCAAGTGGTAGCATTCCAATCTTTGTGAATTCAAATCTCTGCTTGTGGTTGTCAGATTCTATAAAATGTTCTGGGGATGCCAAAAAATGGCCAGAGAGGGAAAGAAGCAGCTATGGTTTTTGCAAGCCATTTGAGCTTCTTACAGGCAGCAGAAGCCCTTCAGGGATTAAGTGGAGAAAGTCGGGATCCTATTTTAGGGATAAAATCCACTGGAGCTGCAGCCTGGAGAATAAGGAAGGCAAGAATCAGGGGACTTAGGTAGGCCAGACCATTATAGTTGACCTCCCACAGCTTTGGGAGGGAGAGAGGAAAAAGAAAGCAGTCCTACAGAATTGTTTGATTAACTGCTGTGGGGATGAGTGGGCAGGTGGATGGGTGGGTGGTAAGATTTAGGAGGAGAGAAGAATTAGAAGATGTCTCCCAGAACACCCCATACTAACCTAGATGGTCACCAAGCAGACCCCGAGCTGGGCTCCCAGAGAAGCTTTTAAGTTTTCCCTTTCATGTCTCTCTCTCTGAGGAGTGTAAAGAGAAGGGTCAGAACACTAAGAAATCTCATCCGACTTAACCCTAACTCTCCAAGCCCAGGGGCAGCTGCCCTGTGAAGACCTGTTGGACCCAGCATGCCTCTGGAAAGAGATTCAGGGCAGTGGGAAGCAGGGCTGTCCAAACACAGATGCTGCCGGAAGTGGAACCCAATGTGTACCTGCAAATATTGATCCTGCCCCTTGGCCAGCTCAGGCCACTGCTGGACAATGCTGGGGCCCGTCGACGGGTTTGGGCCCCAGGCTGCAAGCTGAGGAATGTGGATGTCCAGGAACATGTGTTTGCTCACCCTCCGGAGCTCGACATTCCCCAGTGTGACCAGTCTCCAGTGTGGCCCTCCGCCCCACCACAACCAAACCCCTGTTCACAATGTTTACACAGCAGCTGCCCCGCTTAGCCAGCATTCATTAAGAAAGTGTTTTTTCCTTTGTTCTGCCTGTTTGCAGTCTTCCCCATGCTTCTTTTTTCACCTGCTCTGCCACTTCTAGCTACTGTGGAAGCCCCGGAAGTGAAATCTAATATCAAAAAGAATGTGAAACTCGAACAGGCCTTTCAATGAAGTGTTAGTTACCATCACTCATTTTAAGGGTGACCATGTAAAGATCAATGCAAAGTGTGGCGTTGGGGCAGCTAGAGGTATAAATGGTTCTGCATTCAATGTCCCAGGACAGGGTTTGGCAGATGATCTCATCAGAAGATCACTACCATCAAGGGTCATCATCTTCACACTAGAGATACAATGATAGTGCCTGCACCTCCTAGATGAAATCAAATAACTTATAATCAGTGCTGCAAACACAGCAGGAGTGGCTAAGCACAGAGGACACTGGGACAATCACAGTGGCTATGCAAGTTCACTGGTGCTGCAAGAGAGCTGCAGTTCCCAGGGGCTCGAACCAGACATGGCCGGAAAGGGGTGGCCCTCTTGAACTTCGGGAAAGGCCAGGATTCTTGGCGCTGTGTAGACAAATGGGACCCCGTTTTCAGCCTTCAGAGCAAGCTCACACCATTCTAAAGGAATCATGAAAATGAATCCTGAATCAGATCAGGAGGTGGGGAGCCCAACACTCAATTCACTTCATGCTTCACTAGACTCCTTTAGCCTGAAATTCCTCCCCTTCAAGATACCAACAAAGGCCACCTTAGAGTCCTTATGAGTACAGTTCCTTGGGGCAGGATCCCCTCAGGCCCTATGCAGAAGCAACTCTGCTCTGTTACCCTCTCAGCCTCATCTGTCCCCAGCCACTTTCTGGCTTCAGATGTCATTTTCTGAGATCTGTCCAAGTTTTGTGGGTAGTTGGATTAAGGGTTATCCTCTGGACAGTGTCTTTGTGTTTTACCTTCCCAGCTATGAGGTGGCCTGATAGTGTCCCCAGCATTTGCCTCAACTGTTTTGTGTCTTGTCACTTCTAAGACACTTGTCAGGTGCCACTATGCTAGTCACATTATCTGAGAATATAGATTATAGAACCAAAGTTTAAGTCTTACTTCTGTCCCATGGTGGCTGAATGGTCCCAGCTTGACTTCTCTGGTCCTCTGCTTCCTTAATAGTTCTTTCCTCCTAGGGCCAAGTGAAAGTTTCTGAAGACTGAGGACTAAGACATGTATTGAGAGACTATATCAGGACTAATATAGTCTTTTCTCGGTATCTTGCAGGAACAAGCTCCAGGATACAAGAACCCTCCATATAAAATGGCATAGTATTTACGTATAACCTATACACATCTTCCTGAATACTTACAGACTGCTTGTAGATTACCTAAAGTATGTTAGACAAGGTAAATGCTATGTAAATTGTTGCTATACTGTATTGTTTAAAGAATTATGACAAGAAAAAGACCTGTCCTTGGTTAGTATAGATGCTGGGTTTTTCCACAGTTGATTGAATCTGCAGTTTGTTTCATGGTACCTTACAGTCACCCTAGGAAATCTGGGTTGATGCACCCATTGTCATTCAAAACAATGAGTACCATTTACCTCAGCAAATGCCAAAAGCCTCCAAATCCAGAAGAACACCTGGCACTTTTTCATCTCAAGTACAAGTTCAGCCCAAGTGGCAAAGTGCTTACCTAGGCCATAAAGTCAATACTCAGTAGTAGGGAAAAACAAAACTCCGAATTTCTCACTTTCTTGATGAGCTTAGTATCAAACCTTCCTCTCTCAGGTCTCTCCCCACCCCACCATGAGCAAACACTCTGTCTCTACCTCTGAACCTCTAACCTCTGCAGGTTTGCTTTTATTCCTGTGATTCTCCTTAGGCCCCAGAGGCCTATAAGGGCTAGGTACCCATTTTGATCATTTATCTATTCATTGTATTTCAGGAGCTGACAGGATACTTCAGTACTCACGAGCTAGTGTTGATGGTAGGCCCTGGGATGGGCAAAAGGAACAAGTGTACAAATGATACAGGCCAGGAGAGGCTTCCAGAAGTGGGGGAGGAAGCTGAACTGAGACCTGGATGGGCGTGGACCAGAAATATAAAGACTGAGGCAGGAAAGAAGCAGGCTTGCTTGGTGTCAGAAAGGGTGGATCTGTGGTGGAATGCAGCCTCCCCCCGGCTTTTGACTGGTAAGGAGATCACACTGGCTCCTCCTTCTGTTTTCTGCACAGTGCAGCTCAGCCTTCCCCACAATGCCGTCTGAAGAACTGCCCTTGTTTGTCTGGAAATTCTTCTCCTCTCTTGAAAGAGCCTCGGCAGTAAAGTCTTCTGGGGAAAGCTCAGTCTGCTCCATGCTAGAAATGGCTCCAAGAACACACCCCGAGCCTGTCCATCAGAGAGGTAGGGAAGCAAGTGTCCATACTCCCCTTTCTGTCCTGGGTGGTCCAGAAAATAGCATGCAGTCCTCAGCCTGGATTGTTCAGAGCGGGGCTTGCAGGCCATAGTACTTTTAGAAAAAATAATTAAAATTAAATAAAAGAAAAAAAACCAGCACTGTGGGTAGAAGTCAACCAGGAGCATTTTACAATGGGGGATGTGGGCATGGCTGGGACAGCACATCCTGGGCCTTCATCTGAAGCTACACATGAGCCCCCCCCCACGTGTGTGTGCGCACAAACATATGTGTGCACCTGCATTGCCGTGTGCATGTATGTGTGCGTGTGCATTTGTGAAGGCACTTCCAGGTGTACATGCAAAGAATCCTGCATCCTCAACACAGGCCTAATAGGTACTTTGGCAAATGAATGGTTATTGAAGCAATGATTAGATTCATAGACTTCTGCTTTCAAAGCTTAGAGGCCCCTTGAGGTCATTTTGGTCAACTTGCTGTATCGTATGACATTGGAGTCTTTCCTCAGCTTCCAACAGTAGCTCAAATACTGCCTTTACTAATAAACTTGGCACCGTCCAATAGCCTACTCCCTCCTGAAATGGCAGTGAGCATGAGAAAATCCTCTATCAGCCACTATGTAGTGTCCAGATCTTTGTCCCTGGCTTGGCCAAGGAGGGCTTCTTCAGGAAATCTGAGACATCCTCTGGAGACCTGTGACCTATGAAAGGCTCCCCCAGAAGCCACACTCT
Organism: Rattus rattus; assembly: GCF_011064425.1. Classification (NCBI taxonomy): domain Eukaryota; kingdom Metazoa; phylum Chordata; class Mammalia; order Rodentia; family Muridae; genus Rattus; species Rattus rattus. The sequence goes on along the minus strand of NC_046154.1, from coordinate 42,031,931 downwards.
CTGTGTTGCTGTCCATTGACACTATTATCTGCAGTCCAGCCACCTCACAGCTGAGGGTGGGAAATAGATTTTCTTCTACATAAAGAAGTAGCTCAATGACCCAAGGCAGGGGATCCAACCTGAGTAAATGCCTTGGGTTTTGCAATTCTCCTGTGAGTCTGTGGGCCAGTGCTGGCCGGGTCAGCAACTTCTTCTGGAAGGAACAGGCCTGTGAAACCCTGGATTGAGCCAAATGGCCCATCAGGGGATTCTACTTTTGGCTGCAGGGGTTGAGCAAGAAGACTTGTATGAGGACTAGTGCTGACCGCAGCTGTAACAAAGGCACTAGCAGCCAAACTTCCTTGGGGGCCAGCTTGGCCTGCCCTCCTCTGCTCCAGAGCTAACAGTTCAGACCCTCCCAAGGCGTGCCAGCAAAGACTCACAGTGTCTGCTGCCAAGTGGAAATCTGCAGTGTGTAGCTGCTGTCTCCTCAAAATGTACACACTGGCTGGTGAGGATTTTGATATGTGCTCCTATGCTTTTCTCTGTGGTGAGGAAAGTCAGACCTGGGAGGTTCAAGTCTCATCTGTCAGCTTTGATAAGGTAATGTCTTCCGCTGCTGCTATACCAAGGTACTGCAGACTGGATGGTGCCGTCAGTTGGAATTTAGTCCTTCATCCTAGAAGTGGACTCCAGGGTCCAGGTGCTGGCAAGGCTGGTTTTCCCCTAAGGCCTCTCTCTCTCCTTCTATTGCAGACAGCAGCCTTCTAGTTGTCTCATCACATTGTTGTTCTGCTGTATACACCCCTGGAGTCTGTGTGTCCCCATCCCCTTTCATAAAGGTGACAGTTGGGTTGGAATAGAACCTGAATGAAGAGTCTCATATTGGCATGGTTACCAGGGGATCATTCCATCTCCAAATTCAGTTGCATTCTGAAAGACTGTCATAAGCTGGGATGAGAGGGACACAGTGCAACCTGTAACATCCTCTTAACAGATTTTGGTTCTCAAAACAAAAATGCAGTCTACTTGTCTGGCCAGGGAAGACCCTTTAGACATTCTCACTGTCCTGAGCAACCCTGGGCAGCACACAGGAAACTTGCTGTAGGTTATATGACCTTTCAGAGGTGGGGGGATGAATAATTGTATAACAAAATTGATGAAGGTCATAGTGGTGTGTCCTACAAGGAGAGATTTAGAGGCATGTGACTATCTGAGAAAACAAATAAACCCTGCATTTTCCATGGTCAGTAAGAGCCAGGATTTTGGGGGCCATAGAGGGAGGACTTGGCAGCCATTATTCACCAGCACTGCTGCTCAGGAAAGGAAGGGAAGGCAACTAGACAATTGTTGGGGTAAGGGTAAGGTGACCTTGACCTGCTTTTCTGCAGTTCCAGACCACTACTCCAGCATTAATGGGATGCTTCTAGGCCCTTGTTCTCCTCATTGGTTCCATGAACAAGGGAAAAAAGCTTAAATTAGAAGAGCTCTGTGTGCTGATGGCAGCTGTAACAGAGGTGGGAAGCTGAAGGTGTCTTCAGGGGTTAGCGTGGGTCTATCATTCTCTCTTATGACTATGGCTTTATAATCCCAAATTGCCTATGGGCTTATGGCATGGTCCGTCTATACTCATGGTCCGTTTGTGTAGCATGAGCCCTGATCCTGGTTACATGTCTACTTGGAGAGATATGAGTGGAATAATTAGGAATCACACCTAAAATTGAGGGCACCTCTTTGTGGACCCCTTTCTTCTCAGTGCTGTATTTCTTATTAAGCCAAATTGCTGAACAGATTAGTCTGCATTATCAGAGTAAAGCTAGGGCTGCCACTCCTGTCCTCCAACTGTGTTTTGTGGTCTACAGGCTAGGGGCCAGGGCGGGAGGCCATCTTCTCCTCTTGGCAGAAGCAAAGAACAGCGAGGGCAGCATAGACATAAGAGATAATATCTCTCCAAATCTCTGTCCTGAGCTTCAGGCACTCAGGTAGCCGGAATTTATGGCTTCAACCCCACCCCGTGTCATTAATAAAGTAAAATTAGCCCTCTCTGGGTGAGGACATTTTTCACCGGAGTCAGAGAGCTGTAATGAGGAGCTATCAAAGCCCCAAAGTGCCATGAGAATTTTATATGCCCTGTTTCCTACAAGTTCTGAACAGCTTGGCCAATTTATAAGGTAATGATTTTTCCATCCATAATTTCTTTCGTATGATTTTTGTAATGTCGACAATTTCCCTCCTGACTGGGCTTCACACCGCCTAGTTGAGTGGATTAAGGTAGGCCAGGGTTTAGGGGTTCCTCTGAAGGCAAAAAAACAACATGCAAAAGCTGCCGTGCACAGAACCACAGCTTGTGCTGTTTCCTGGAGCACCTGGAGGACTCAACTTCCTCACATCGGGTCTCAGTTTTCCCATCTGTCTTGTGGGATAGCACTTTTTGAATCAATCTATGTAACTATGTCATGAAAACTTCATTTCTTTTCAACCCTTTTATATCAGGCATTCAACCCCTGCCAGGCACTGTGCTGACACTGGGGACATAAAGGTAGTTAAAGTGTAACCCCCATGCCTAGAGGAGTTAGATATATGAACGCAGGTTCATGGAAACAGAGGTGACAAGTTCTGGCATGGAGTAACTTTGCATAGCATATCTCAGAGAATGCAGTCTCCTTGCCTGACCAGGGGACACCCTTTTAGACATTCCCAGTGTCCTAATCAGCCCTTGATGGCACCTTGGCAGTGGACTTAGATGACCTGAATGCAGGACCACCTCCAAAGGGTCCTCCCCCCCCAGCCACCTCACACACACAAAATACTTCTGAGGAAGAGTTGTTTCCAGAAAAAAAAAAATCCTTTATTCTCTCTCTCGTTCCTCCTTCCCAAGGCTGATGCCTGTCCAGATGCGCAGGAGGGGAGGGGACAGGAGCAAAAATCTCCAGGAGGAGCCCACATACACTCATAAATCTGCTCCTCTCCATCCTTTGATCCAAACACTCCTTTTCCCCAGAATCGATGCCCAGGAGGCAGTTAGTGAGCCAGGGGTCAGAGAGCACCTAGCCCTCACTTTTGGTTGTTTCTACGTGTGTGTGTGTGTGTGTGTGTGTGTGTGTGTGTGTGTGTGTGTGTGTGTGTGTGTACACTCACACTTACTTTAACCTAACCCAGCTTGAACTAGGCAAAGAATGTCTTAAGTACATGGATCACCCCCAGCTTACTTGAGCACTGGACTCCCATTTAGTCAACACTTAACATGTCTGTGTACCTGCTTAACAGGATTCAAACTGTAAGACGCTATAAGACATTCAGTCTGCAGGGTCCACTGGTCCCCTGTAGGTAGTGACCAAGCACTCCAAGACCCAGCCTCCATATTCCAACCACCCTGTTGTTTCCCTCCCTGCATCTACTAAGCACTCAGAGGTAGGGCCACTATCAGTACCTTTGGTGGGTGGGAAACAGATCCTAGCAGAGGCACAGCCCAGGACTGCAGCTCTTTGAGTCCCAGAAGGGCGCTCACTGCTTCTGCATATGCTGGTCTTGTTGCTGAGCCCACACCATAGATGTACTAGTTAGGTAGTGGGGCCCACATGAACAGGCCTGGAGGAAGACAGGGGAGGGGCATGAGCAGCTCTTGGCACCCCTCTTTTCCACCTCTCAGAAGTTGGTGCGTTTCCCTTGGAAAGAAAAGCCATTTCAGCTTTCCTGTAATAAAGTTTTCTAATTAACTAGAGAGCAGCATGCTGGATACATTAACCGCATCTTAGTGGTGCACTGCCTACCCCCGCTAAGCTCCTTCACTGAGAGATTTCAGGAGTCTTTACACAGCAGCTGTTAAAGTACTGCCAGAGAGCCAGACATAGGCCTACGCCTGGCCACATACCCAGACCGCTTAGCAAGCTCATAGCTCCCTTCTGACTCTCCCAGAGCACAGAGGACTCTGGAGAGAAGAGACCCACTGTGTGAGCTCAGAACACAGCTAGTAAGTTCACTAGGCATCTACTGAGCACCTACACATGCCAGGAATTGTTCTGGGCATTTCACTAATGTATTCATCTCCCTTAAGAAATCCACAGGTGAATGAAGAAAAAACAGATTAGCAGTCAATTACTTGCATTACAAAAAAATGTATTTTTCCACTCCCCAGAAATAACAGTTTTTAAAGCACACCACCTCTGACTACATGCTCTCAGACCTTATACCTAAAGACCCTACAGGAGGGCTTTAAACATCCACTAATGTCTTTGCCACACACACTTGTATTACTCTCCCCATTGTCGATAGCACATGCTCTGAATGGAATTCCCCTGGTCCATCTCCCTGCATCTTGGATTACTAGCTGGGTGAGCGTGAACAATTACCTTCCCTCTCTGAACCTGTGTTGCAAGAGGCATAGCAAGAAACTAGCAGACTGCCACAGCTTAGTTTGAAGTTTAGCAGTCATCATGCCTACCAAGGATGTAATTCAGTGCCAGACACTTTAATAAGAGCAGAAAGAAGTGCTCACTAGTGTTGCTGTTATTTTCCTAATATCAAGAAGAGGAAATTATGGGCTGGGAAGGCGAGGCGGGCATGCTTGGTTAGACTTAAGCCTTATGGGCTAGCAGGAGATCCCAACTGATTTTCAGTTTACCACCATGATAATGGACCTGCCACTCTGCCAGGTCAGGTAAAAGCTGAACTTTGCTTGTGGGTGAGAGGATGGAAGTGTTCTTGGGACCCAGTAAGGCAAAGCTGGTCACAAACACACAGTGGAATGGTATCCTGAGGTCGACGGATGGGAGAAAGATACTGAGCAAATGTTGCTGTCAGATTAAACCCTAGACCACATCCCCACTCATCGGAGCAGGTGCCACCCTCCAGAGGAGATCTGTCCAGTCATACTTCTTCCAGCACAGAGCCTCCATTCCTCCACAAGGCTCCTGAGTCCACATTCCCGTCTTTGTTCGCCCCTTATGACGTTATTAGTTTCTTCTGCTTTACATTTAGAGCGGTGTTTCTTCAAAGTTGTTGCATTTGCATGAGCTGCATCTGGACACCTGAACATAGGAGCTCATCTCAGAGAATAGCCCGATAGAAGGTGGTCGAAGCGATGCAGATTTGAACTGAAGGAATAAATGGTGTCATGGTAGTAGGCACAGGGCTGTGAAATAACACAAGCAAATGACCCAGAAAAGGCAGACCTTAAAGCTGGGCTGCTAGACAGCTGCGGACTGGTCTCAAGTCATATGGACCTTGTCTAGGATGGAGGTTCCAAGAACCACCCTCCCTACTCCTGAGGAGACACGAGGCTCCTAGAGACAGAGACCTATTCAAAGGGGGATCTATAAAACCTTTCAGCTCACACTCATGGGCTTATATCACTCTTAGAAGTGCGGTCAGCATGGTGTTATTACATGGAGGCTGCAGGGGACGGTGACATGATTTACTTGGGTAATTAACTGTTTGCTGTGCCCAAACTCTAAGCAGATATCGTACACTTGGCTGAGGTGACCTGCTTCTGAGCTCCACCTCTTCTTGTGGGGCTCCAAGACATCTAAGAATTAAGAATGACGAGACAGCTTCTACAGGGGCTTTCCTTCTCCGATCAGGACCAAGGTGGGGACCCCTCTAGAGAGGCCCATCAGCCATGCCCCTCCATTTCCAAATAGAGCCGTTCTGAGTTGGAAAGATAACCGACCTCAGGCTTGGTTCCCTCTCCTCCCTGTCTACTTTTGCCTATGAAGGTATCAGCCAGCCAGTGGCCTTTGCTCAAGGTGACAAGTTTCCCCTCTGTCCCTGATCTCTAAATGCTGAGGGCACCATGCCATCTCCTCAAACCTCTTCCTTCCTCTGCCTTTGTTTACCTTCAGAGTCATCCCCTCATTCCCATCTCCATCTTGATCTCAGACACAAGGCTTTACCTCCAGAGGCCTCCCCAGCACCTTTACCTGTTTATCCAGCAGGTACTTCGCAAAAAGCACATCTGAAGTTGAGCTTTGACAAGGCCCCTGACCATAACCACAGGGTTTCACCCATCGTCTCTGTGCCAGGAAGTGGGCCTCTTTTCCCAGTTACTCCCATCAGCACAACGCAGCCAGACTCTTAACTCCTCTTTTTCTGGCACCTTCTTTCCAGTTTATCAGCAAGCTCTGTGGCCCACACCCTTCAGATAGACCCTGAGCATTCACAGCTCAAATTCTCTTCCCAGCTCCCACTCTAAAGCCCGCCCTCTCCCCTGGAGTCACTGCGGTAGCCTGAGCTCCTCAGTTCTACTCTTGCCATTTTCATCTCAAACGACAGGCAGAGAGGCTTCATAATGAGGTGAAGTGTCCAGCTCCGTGGTGAAGCCTTTGCTTCTCACTATGAGGCGCTGGTTCAAATCCAGCCACTGCAAGGTAACAGCAATAACAGACATGATAATAATACGATATGATGTCCGTTAGATCTTATTGCCTGTAGCTAACATTCCTCTAACAGCTTCCCTCTCGTCCAAGGAATGTGTCTTCAGAATGGCCCCAAAGTTCTACATGCTAATCAGGTCCTTAATCACTGTCCCCCACATTGCTACCGCTCTGACCTCACCTCACTCCTCCTCTCCCAACCCCTCCATGGTGCACAGCCACTCTGGCCTCTGGCTGTCCTTCACATGGACTTGCCATGCTCTGTCCAGACTGTTCTTCAGAAAACTCAATGGTTGCTACCTCCGTCCCTCCATTATTCTCATCTCAAAAAAAAAAAAAAAAAAAAAGCCTTCCCTGCCCACCTTGACTGAAACAGCACACACCCCCCAAACACATACTCCCTGAACCTCCATCTCCCTCCGTGTCTCTCCACACTGGATCTCACCCTCAGCATCTAGAACATAGACTTGTTGCCAGCCCCTTCCCCCGCTCCTGAATCTTCCTCTAAAATGATGTCTGAATGTGGTAAAGTTTATTTCATTCATTGCTGTTTCTCTAGCCTCTTAAACAGTTTCAAACTGGGTGAGGCACGTTCATATGGATGAATCACCCTAATTAACTGTCTTGTAAACACAGTGGAGAGGGAAAACAAAACTGAGAGAGGTAAACCACGTGTCCACAGTAGCATGGCTAGCATGTGGCCACCGTGGGGGCTCCCTTTATTTTGGGCTGTGTTCTTCTGTCATAGAAAACACCTCTTCTTCCTGGAGTATGGGCTGCCAAACTGCAGAGACTTTCCATAGGGTCTGGCACTGAGAAGGAGAAAGATCTGATTATAGGAGTGGAGTAGTCCCACCTCTGACGGGAGGGGGAGAAAAGCAAAGTGGGCGGTGAAGCAGGCTAGGGTGGATGGAGTCCATGTCCTAGGCATGGCTCTGAACAGTGTAGCTAAACACAAGTCCATGAGCAAAGGCTGAGATGGCCGGATGAGTGACCCACAGCCATGGGCAGCCTTGGCCTTGCATTCTGGTGTTCTCTGCCAATATTCATGGTCCACTTGAGCCTGCGCACAGAAAAGCTTGGAAAGGGAACCGAATGTCACACTAATTCAGGCCTCTTTCTGTACAGGGTTTTTTTAAGTGTTCACAGTAGCAAGCCTTCTTGTTCAACAGAGCAGAAGAGAAGATTGGCTAGGCCCTGCAGGTCTGTGCAGGGAGACCTGGTTCTATTCACATCTAGTTCCAGAAGTTTCCAGTGAGTCCTTCCAGCTCTTTGCCAGCTGATTTGTGTGCCTGGTGCGGGTCTTCCCAAGTAGCTTCTGTTCATGCTTTCTCACTGGGCTGTAGGCTTCTCTGAACAGGACACTCAGCTCTTTGCCTCTCAGATTGCTTCTCCCTGGGAGGAGCCTGGGTATTAGGTAGTCATGACAATGAGTGAATGAAGAGACAGTTCAAGGACTCAAGCTCTGGTCCCAGGCACTCCTGTCACATAAAGGCCTGAAGGAACCCCATCCAGGCAGGCAGAAGCCTCATCTTATTATTGTAGCTTCTGACAAGAAGCCTAGCCTATGTTAGGAGAGGATCTAGGTAAAGCAGACTGGGTGTGGATTCCATCAAGAAAGTCCCAAAGTCACATGTGAGCTCCAGTATGGGTCCTGAAAATGGTTCTGTTGGGTAGGTCTAGCATCCCAGCCTTCTGAAAACTCAAGAAGGCTTTCTGGAGGAAGAGGACCGTGACAGCATGGTGACCATGGCCATAGAGCGTGAGTTGAAGGGCCATCCGCGCTTACACTGAAACAGTGATACTTTTCGCCCTGCTTCCTAATCCTTGAGAAATGTCATCATGCCCTAAGTTGATTTCTCCTCCCTGGGCCCCAATTCAGGCAGAAGCTGTGCTGCCAACAGGGAGTTTGGAGCTCATAACTCAGCTGTGGGCAGGGCCTGGGGGGCCTGATTCCAATTAAAGATGTCAAATGTATTTATGGATTATGCAATCAACAGGTATGCAGCAGCCTCAATAGCCGACGGGGCCACCCTGAAGATAGGCCTGTAATTAATTAATCCCAGTGGGTCTGCCAAGTTCTGCCTCCAAAATGACTCCTTGTGCTCGAGGGATGCTAAGGACCAGGGTTTACTTCTAATCCTGTCTTGTTTTAGGGAGGGACAAGGAGCTGGACCTAGAGAGTCTATCTGCACAGAGGAAAAAAAGACAGACACAGGGGATGTGGGCTTGAATCATGTGGCCCGCTTACCAGACAGTGGTGTGACCTGGAACAAGTCATAGAACCCCTGCAATTGGACAGGATGGTACATACTTCCAGATGCAGCATATGTGGAAGGGCCTCACACAGTAGGTGCCCACTGACTGTTGAATGAATGAAAGGACGCCCCTGGAGAGGGTTTGCTTCGCTTGGCCGAACAGCAACCCATCTGTAGACAGCAGTGATTGCTACCAGGCTGTGTATGGAAAGGGGCACAAGCTCTTCAAAATTTACCTCCGAGCCACACTTTTCTCCCTATAGAATGGGCTTGCCCTTGAGTTCTTACAACTTGATGGGAACTCAAACAGAAACCTCAGATTCCTTTTGCTCCACAGTTTAGGCTCTGGCCATGTCCCAGGACTGTATCTGAAGACATGACTACTCTCCAGGAAGCCCCAGTCCGCAAGGATGTCCGCACCAACAGAGACAGTCAGTGTGTATATGGCAGCAGTGAGAGAGCTTAGCTCTCAACCTGTTGGATGTTGTGCCCAACACTGCCCACTCGCCCCCTTGTCACCCTCACTTTTATCCTGCCGGGAGGGCAGATCTCCATTTAATGGCTGGACACAAGTGTCAGAGATAGACAAGGTAGTGTGGCACAGGTCAACATTTGGCTTTTAGATGCTATTGGTGGAGGCTATGTTAACAGTGATGGTTTCAGTGTGGAGATGCTGTTGTGACAGCCCCATCCTTGCAAACGCCACATAGAGGGCTCCTCCAGAGCTACTGTATTGGGAATCCTTCCTTTGTTCTTTCACTCTTTCCTTACATCAGAGGCATGGGTTATATTTCATAGAGTTCACTCTGGCTACAGGGAGGACATGAGCATTAGTCACAGGAGGTGCCAATGTGGGAAAGTGGTTATGGTACTAAGGGCATTCAGGTATCCACATCTATTAGCGGGGAGGCAGATCAGGTATGAGTGTGAATGCGTGTGTGTGTGTGTACATGTATGTGTGCGTGCGTGCAAAACATACGATGTGGTGAGATATGAAGAGACAGAGTAAAAGGAGCCCGGCTCTTGGAACCTGCCATGGAAACACAGTACACAATGTGTTTCCCACGTGTCCCCTACTGGGTCACAGTGTATCCATCAAAGGTTGCCAGTGGCATTCTCTTCGTGAGCAGACTGCTAGGTAATGTGGCTGTACAAATGACATTTACCCCTGGGTATCAGATTCTGTCATCAGAGTGCTATGCAGCTAATAACCTCACTGGAGCCCATGCAACTTATAAGCTGGGTTCTCTTCCATCCTGCAGAGCTTGAAGCTGGGAGAAGTAGCTTTCTCCAATCCCTCAGGAATCAGGAAAGACAGCCTCTGTGCTTGCATGGAGCCTGCCACCACCTGTATTGATGCAGGAGGGGCAAGGGCAGGACCCTCCACCACAGCAGCAGTCCAGGTGGGGCTTCAGCCTTAGCCTTTCACTGGGCCTCTTTCCCACATCCTCTCAGAAGACAGAGGTGTTGGTCTTGAGTCTATAAATAATCCTCCATCTGCCTCTCCCCCAGGCAGGATCCCAGTGGCCTGAATCGTCTGTGGCGCCCAGTGCATCCTGAGCGTATCTGGGCTTTTAATCTTCCCATTTATCTGTTGCCCAGCTTTTAGTGAAGATTTTCTAGAACTGACCACTGGTGGTTTATACTTTGCCACCAGCTGGGCATGGTGGTTCATGTCTGTAATCCAAGCAATCGGGAGGCTGAGGCAAAAGGACAGAGTTCAAGACCAGTCTATCTTAAAACAAAAACCTACCCACAAAGGGATGCATCTTCTTCAGTGTATGATTTGAGTGATTTTCTAAACCTTTTGGTAACTCACCACAGAGACCTGTGCTTAACATCTGCATGTTACTGACCAAGAAACAGAAACTTTTAGGGTGATCAAGGAATTGACCAGGGACAGCCAACTAGCTGTAGACAGAATTGAGCCTCTCAGAGTCAAAAGAGCTCTTCCAGGTGGCCTGCAGGCTATGTTTATGGTATGACTTCCCTTTTCTCCAGGATTGAGGGTCATCTCCTTATTGAGAAGTCCATTCTATGCAGCACTGATTAATTACCTCAGAAGCCTTGTCCTTCTTTGACCTACCTCCTAAACAGGACAAGTAGCATTTGCTTTCTAGCTAGCATCCTCCTAGGTCCAGGGTGAGTGGTTTCCAAAAAGTTTGGCCTGGCTCAGGAGCTGGCCACAGATGTATCTAAGAAGGAAACCAGTGTTCCTGGAAAGGGAAGGGTGACAGAGGATAAAGTTGGATTGTACCCCTCCTCACTATTGCCCTACTTCCCCCTGGTGTTGAATGTATAATGAGCACTAAACTGAACCAAAGTAGGTCTCTGCTGGCCTCCCTGGTCTCCCTGGGACAAGGGATCTTTTCTGGAGTGGATGAACAGATTGTGGCAAAACATATGGGCTCTGCCTTGAGATTAGTACTTGGATGCCAGCAGTGGTCCCACCCATCTTGGGATAGAACTGGGGTCATGGTAGTGTCTATTTCACAGGGTCCTTGTGAGGACTACAAGAGCAAAGAGGAAAAGCCTACCCAAGTTAGATCATCTCTTCCCCTTCTCTGCTCATAAACGTCTACAATCACCTGGTATGGTACCTGCCCTCCGAGATGATTCTCAACTCATCAGAAGGATTCAGGAGGCTGCAGAAAAGTATCTCCAGATGATTCCCTTCTCTCTGACTTCTGCAGAAACCTGATGGGACAATGGGTATAGGTAGTCAGGAGGAGAATCTAAGGCTCTGGACTTATGTTCAGTTGAGAAGCCTCTCTTGAGTGAGGTGGCAAGATAGGACACATGGAAGTGTCTGGGTTAGTGTCATGCTGTAGTGTGTAGGGAACAGGAGATTCCAACTAGAGACGACCAAGATCAGCAGGAAAGAAGGAAAGCAGTATAGTCCAGAGAGGATGTGGTGGTCCCTTTAAGAGATTGTAAATAGACCCAGTCACCCTTGAATCCCAAATATCTCCCTCAGGGCAAGGAACCCATTCTTAGCTAGATGTCCTAATGTGGGAAAAACGCGCATCTGCTCCCTCTGGGTGCCAAGGTTATGGCATTTCCTGCTGAAGAATCCATTACATTGCTGAGTCTGGCCTTGGACTCTCAACGGATCCCACAGTGACTCCTCTCCTGACTCCAGCTGGGATCCCCTGAGCCCCAGTTTTCTCCATTATGGAATGCACTGTAGCAGGAACTTAGACTTTGGCTGGATGATAAAAGAGATAGCCCATCTGAAGGATTTCTAACCCTAATTCCTAATGTCCTAATTCCTGAGTAGTAGAACAACTCAGTTGGTGACTAATTCTGGCGTTTATATGTGTGTCATCTCAAAGTTCATGTTCCAAAATGTAATCCCCTGTGAGATTAGATTCAGGGTCGGAGCCTTTGAGAAGTGATTACATCATGGGGATGAGGTTGTCATAAATGAGATTGGCATGCTTATAAAAGAGATTCTCAAGAGCTCCTTTGTCCCTATCCCCACCCGCCATGGTTCTTAGGACACAGTAGACCTTGTGAACCAAATGAGACCTCACCAGACACCTGATCTGCTGATGCCTCAATCTTGGGTTTTGCAGATTCCAAAATTGTGAGAAACAAACTTCCTTTGCTTATTGGCTACTTAGTCTATGGTGTTCTGTTTTCATTTACTTTTTAAAGTTTTAACTTCTCTACTTTTGAAGGATAGTTTTGCTAGATATAGAATTCTTCATCTGCAGCATCTTTTAAAAATAAATTGCCTTCCAGCCTTCATGACTTCTGGTGAGAAATCTGCTGTGACTTGTGCTTGGGGTCACCTCCTCCTGTCACTGTCAAGGTTCAGTCTCTGTCCTGGGTTTTGAAAAGTTTAATTATTATGTATCCATTTATAGATCTCTTTGAATATACCCAGCTTGGAGGCCATCAAGCTATGGAACTATGTAGGTTTGTTGTTTAATGACTATGGGCTGTTTTCAGACATTACTTTTCAATATTCTTTCTGCTTCTTTCTTTCCTATTTCTTCACATTGCACATGTTAAAACACGGTGTCCCATTTTTCTTCATTATTTTATCTCTCTCCTGGGCTGAATAATTCCATTGGGACTTTCTTCAGGTTTGTCAACTCTCTGACCAATAAAAATATATTGACACCCTTTCATGAAGTTTCTTATTTGAGCAACTGAACTTTGCCACTATATAATGTGTGGGTGTTTATTCGATTTATAAGCGTCTGTATACACTTAGGTGTATATAGACATACATGTATAACTGCTACTTCTGTTGATACTCTGTACTTGGTGAGGCATCATTTTTTGTGATTTGGCTACTTTTTAAGATTTATTTAGCTTTATACGTGTGAAGGTTTTGTCTGCTCTACATACATGTCTGACACCCACCGAGGTCAAAAGTGGGCATCAGATCCCCTAGAACCAGAATTACGGGTGGTTGTGAGCCACCAGGTGGGTGCTTATAACTGAGCCAGAGTCCCTGGAAAGGCAACAAGTGGTCTTAATGTCTAAACATCTCTGTTACCCAGGGCCGTGTTCTTTAGACGCTATTTCTTTCATTTACATTTAAATTAAGTGGTTTAGCGTCCTTGCTTAAGAAATCAGACCTCAGGGCTGGAGAGATGTCTCAGTGGGTAAGAGCACTGACTGCTCTTCCCGAGGTCCTGAGTTCAATTCTCAGCAACCACATGGTTGCTCACAACATTCTGTCATGGGATCCGATGCCCTCTTCTGGTGTGTCTGAAGACAACTACAGTGTACATTAAATAAATAAATCTTTAAAAAAAGAAAAAGAAATCAGACCACTGTACTTCAAGAATATTCCCAATTAACTATTTTTATATTTATGGGTTGTATTTTTATTATTTCTATGCATGCCTACTAATTTCTGGTTGCAACTGGGCATTTAAAATAATACGATGCCTCAAATCTAGGGTTTATAGGTCTTCCCTTGTCAGAGTTGGCTGTGACTGTTGGCGGCTGACAGTGTTTAATTGGTGGCTTTTCAGAGCCAGTTCTATCGTTCTCTTTTCATTGACGTGCGTGGACATCGAAATCTCCGCTCAGTTGCCCTAATGAGGGGCTAATAGGTAGACAGATTTTCTTTAATGGCTAAAGCCAATAATCCTTCCTGAAGAACCTTTGGGTTAGCCAGAGACAAGATCTTGGAGTCATTTCGGGTCTTTCCCGAGCAAGCACAAAGCACATTGGGGCATCCCAATGCATGCGCACTGCTTTCTAGATTCCCAGGAACCCTTTGGAGTTTCTCATTGCCTCAGAATACTATGGTGTTAACCAATTGCCTCTGGCTGCTTTCAAAAAAAAACAATCGTGGGAAAAGGCTATTCAGCCTTGTCAATAGAGGCTTCCAGAAAGCCTCCAGTCATGTCAGATAGTGAAGGTGCTCTAGGAATGGAGCTTCAAAGACATCCCCCTCTGTTGTGCCCCTTTTAGTAGCAGCCAGGCAGCTGCTCACTGTGATTGCAGGGGATGATTCTCACAGCTACCGATGAGGCAGTGTGGGAGAATGGAGCACGCTAACACGCCACAGAGCATGTTGTTCTTACTGGGAGCTATTTTTCTTGATTAAATTTTTCCTGAATCGTGCAAGCCTTTGGTTCATATCCAGAGTTCTAAAAAAGGTTGATTCTGACAATTTGCCCAGTGTTCTTTTTGGTTTTGAGGAGGAAGTTTTCAGAGGTCCTTAGCCTGCCCCACTAGCTCACTGGTAGCGGACATGAGCCAAGAGGGAAGTTGGCTGTAAAAGGACTCGAAGATATATTACATGCCCAAAGGCATGGCTATGACAGTAAGAGTCACACTCTTCGGAAGGGTATAATCAGGCCAAACTGAAACGCAGAGGAGTGTCATTAGCAGAGGTGAGACCGGCTTGCCACAGCCGCCTTGAGGAAAGACTGAACGGTTCCATCTGCCAGCACTGTTTGTTACCTCAGACCTCTTCTGTTAGGTCTCACCTCTCTGGCCAGACCTTTAACTAAGACCTCAGCTTTCTCATCCAAAGACCACTGCTCCATCTACAGGGGTCATGTTCATGTTTTAAGTTTCAAACAACCACACCTTTGGACCTGTCAGACAGGGCCAGAGACTTATCTTAAACCCATAAGTTATACACATAACTGTGCTCTCATATACAGTGTATCCCTTCTTTCTGACCTGAGGTCCAAACCAAGAGGGCCTCCAAACCCTCTCACAACCAACCCCCATTGCCTGACCCAGATATTTGTCCTTAAATAAGCTCATCTTTTCTGACAATCAAGTCCCAGAAGTCAAGCCAGATTGATTCTGCCTCTTATCTTAAGCATGCCCAGGACACATGCTCTTACTTTCTATATCTATAATAAAAGAGATGTTTTACTCAATAAACTGAGAAGGCTAGGAACCTCTGCCTGTGACACTTGCTTCAAGTCACTTTCTCTGAACCTACCTCCGGGCTGTATTGATCACCCCCAAATGGCTGACAAGTTTACATTTCCTCCACAGTTACCCTAAATGTAAAATGGTCAAATAGCATGTCCGACTGTTCTCCATGCATCCAGTCTTGCTTACACTCTGTGCTCCAGTGCTGTTAGTCTCTGCTGTAGGATACTTTGGACTGGCTCAGGTTTTCTGATCATCTTATTGTGGCCCTCTAACAGGAAGCCTTAGTACATATGGAGAAGTATCATAGCTGAAGTGTCTATTGCTCTACTAAAATTCCCTGACCAAAAGCAACTCAGGGAGGAAGGGTTTATTTCATCTTACAAGTCTGTAGTCCCTCAGTCAGGGAAGTCCTGGAATCGGGAACATGTCGCAGAGGCCGTGGAGGAGTACAGCTTACTGGCTTGTTCACTTCATTATCTTATAGTACCCATAAGTACCACCCCCATGATGGCACTCCCACATTTCGTCAATCAAGAAAATGTACTACAGGCTTGCCAACAGGCCAGGACAGTAGGAACATTTTCTCAATGGATGTTCCTTTTTCCCAGATGGTTCTAGCTTGTGTCAAGTTGATATAAAAGTAGTCAGCAGAGTAACTATCTGACAGGAAAAGAGAAGACAGATTGCATAACTCTCCGTTTCACCACTATTGTTTTTTATCTCTAAGCTCTTCACAATCAAAAACTTAAAAGGCCCGTAGAGGGGCCATACTTGTCCCCCACCCCAAAGGGTTGCTATAGTTATTCATGTACTGAAAGACTACACACCTCCTCTCACCCATAGTGAATGTCTGTTTGACTGTGGCCAACTTGGGCCTCTCTATCTGTACCTCAGACATCCAGTCTTTTTGGGTCTGATCCTAGGGCAGATGGAAACCAAGTATTATAAAGCAGAAACTTTAGAGGGCATGGGTTTTCAGCTATCTATCTCTCCATGCCTAGACTGGCGCCAGGACACAGCTGATGGTCAGTAAAATGTCCATCAAATGAATGAATCTTCTTAAGAATAGATAAAAGGTGTGTGATATTTAGCTTTGAAACAAGATGACATGAGCAGAGAGGGCCACATGTGCACGTCATGGTCCAGGCATGTCTTAGATTCATTCCCCTGTGTTCCCTGAGGAGGAGTGGAAACAACTCACGGACACAGAGGGGATCACAAATTTGCCTAGATCTCCCAGACAATTAAGTTGTCAGCTGGGCATTTGTACCCAGGCCCCTGGTGGGCCAGGAACCAGCTTCTCCATCCTCCACTACTTTGGCTGCCCAAGTTAGAAGGGCCCTTAAAACTAGTTAATTCACTCCCCCTGGCTTTATGGGAAGGAGCAGGGAGTGAGTGATGGCCCTGCACAGCAGCTCGGCTGCTGGGCTGTCATTCTTGGCACTTACAAGTTGCCCAGAGCACACACCCTGTGAGCTGACAAAGGTCCCAGAACCCAGAAGTGTGGACACATGCCTATGAACACACAAAGACATTCATGCTGCGCCTGCCACAGCAAAGGAGCCCCAGGCTCCTCCAAGTGTATTTTAAATCCATTCTGACTCCCCAGAAAGTCTGGTTTTGTTATTCACGCCGACCTTTTAAACTCCATGCAGTCCTGCATTTTTCCCAAGGCCTAGGTAGGACCTGTTAATAATTGTGCTCTCCCACTGAGGCGCTGGGCCACAGCCGGCTTTCTTACGTGCTGTAAAAGCCAGTCCCCCCAACTGCTGGCAAGCTCACCCCTCTCCAGATGATCAGAAGGATAACCCCGGCACCCCAGTCTCCAGCCGTGGGAAGAGGAGGCTGCCTGCCTGCTTCAAAGGTGAGGACAGGTGGTCCAGCAGCGACCACGGACTGGATAAGGGCATGGGAGGGCTGGGGGCATGTGGCTGAACTGGGCCCCCTGCCTCTAGCTGCTTTCTCCTCTCTCTGAGCAAACATCTCTGCAAATAAATCTCCCTTTCTTCCTTTCTTTCTCTCTCTGGGTTACTGCTTCAGTTTCATTAGAGACTCTGGAAACATTCTTTGGGCTCAGCTGAGATATATAATGCGGAGAACAGAGATTTACTTCATAACCCACAAACTATTAAAAATATTAGTGTCCCCCAGAGAGTCTCTCTTAAAGATCCCTGCTCCCTTTCTGCCGCCCTCTCCCCCTGGTTCCAAGTGCCAACAATAATGCGGGCGGACTGGTTGGAGCCATTTCCTTGAAAGAAAATAAAGAAGGAGATAACAGACCTCGGAGAAACCTCTCTTTGTGCCACATCCGTCATCCTGTATGTCTGGTGCGAGCTTTGCACTCATCAAAGCCCCTTTCACCACCAAATATCTTGTCTGATCTCAAAGGCGTGCAGAGCAGGGTCACGTCCCCTTTGTGAAGAGGGAAAAGTAAAGTCAAGGAGAAAGGGGATGATTTGGCTTTCAGGCAAAGCTGGGACTAGAACCCAGTTCCTTCTGATTCTCAGCCTACGAAGCTTTCTTTTCATTAAGAAAGCCCTATGGTAGTTATTATTTAGATAGAGACTGTTGTAAAATAGAAAAGTTTAGGCTAATCACCAGCTACTTTTAATTTTTTTTTATCTTTGTGCGTGTGGGAGGGGAGAGGGGAGAAAAGAGGGGAAACAGCCTTGAGTATTGGCACTCACCTTCCACCTTGTTTGAGCCAGGGTCCCTCTTCTGTCAGTTGCTTTTGTTCACTGCACGCTGCTGGCCTACAAAGATTCTTCTGCTCCACTTCCCATCCTGATATAAGATCGCCAAGATTACAGATATGAGCTACTGTGTTCAACCTTACATGGCCTCTAGGGACTCAGACTGAGTTCCTAGTGCTTGCACAGCACTGAGCCCACTGGGTACTTTAAAAATATATTTTTCCTTTTCACTGACACATAGTAGTTTGCATATTTATGAGACATATTGTGACATTTCAATACATGGATGCTATGAGTATCAGGTCAAGTTAACTGATATATTGTTGCATACCTCAGGCATTTTTAACATTTTTTGTTCATTCATTTGTTTATTTAGGAAGGTGTGTGTGCAATGGTGCATATGTAGAGGTCAGACAACTCAGGGGGTTTAGTTCTCCCTTTCTACCATGTAGGTCCTAGGGCGGGAACTCAGGCTGTCAGGTTTGGCACCAAACACCTTTACTCTCTGACCCATCTTGATAGATACCTCAGATATTTATCGTGTGTGTGTGTGTGTGTGTGTGTGTGTGTGTGTGTGTGTGTGTGTAACATTCAAGATCCTTTCTATTAGGTATTTGGGGTATTCAGTTAACCATCATCCATAGTTATACTGTCTGTGGTGGTATAAAAATGAGAAGTTCTTCCCCCTATCCAAGTGCCCTTGGCACCCACTGACCACACTCCAGCTCCCCCCCCCCCACTCCTCAGTCTCTGATTGCCATGGTTCTACTCTTCTGCTAGGTCAACCCTTCAGATGACACATAAAAGTGAGAACATGTGAGTTTGTCTTTCTGTGCCTGGTTTATTTCTCCAACAAAACGCCTAACAGTTCTATCCATGTTATTACAAATGACAAAATTTCACTCTTTTTATGTCCAAATACTCATCGTGTATAAATAGCCCATTTGCTTATCTGTAGACACTCAGGTTGAGTTCCTATCTTGACTACTGTGAATAGCATGTCAGTGAACATGTGCAGATGTCTCTTCGACATAATGGTTTCATTTCCTTTGGACATACACCCAGTAGTGGGATGGCTGGATCATGTGTTTCCCATTTGCTGAGCAACTTTTGAACTGTTTTCCATAATATCTGTGCTAATTTACATTCCCACAAAGAGTATATGACAATTTTCCCTTTGCATCCACACTGGCATGTGTTTTTCTGTTTTGTTTTATTGTTTTGTTTTGTTTTGTTTTCCTTTTTGATAGCCTTTCTAACTGGAGTGAGTGGTAGCCCATTGTGATTTTGATACATTTGCCTGATCGCTAGTAATGTTGAGCATTTCTGAATGGTTTTCTCATACAAATGGATCTATGAAGTTAATTCATCTCTTGATAACAATGCCAGGTCCATAAGTAACCCCCACCCCCTCTGCCCTGATTCTCTAGCCACTCGTCTAGCATTGAATGCCATTACAAGTAATATAGATGCTCTTTGTTTACCGATGAAATATTGAGGAGATGCACTGAGCCAACCCCACTTTGGGAGTAAGATGCAGCATGAGAGGTTAGTGAGGGTAGCATTAGCTTTTGCTTCTCAACTTTAAGCTCCAGGCAGACCGAACTACCAACCCTGCCCAGATTCCCTTGACTCCATAGATAAACAACAACAACAACAACAACAACAACACACACACCCGATCCTCTCTGAGCCCTCATGCTCAACTCTAAATGTCTCACTCCATCCTCAGTCATTGGTTACTGGTATCTTTATTAATCAATTGGGGGACAGGACCTTAGATTCACAACCACCCTCTACAATGGTGAGATGCTGCTACCTTCAAGGAGGTCTCATCTAGGATGAAGTCATTTTGACATACTCGATGAGGCTCCATAAAAAATACAGAGCGCAGAAAGAGTCCTGGCCAGACATGATGGGGATTCTGGGGTTGCATTCAGGTGTGATTTCCAAAGATGGACATAAGGGAGGCACATGGAAAGGGGTTGAAGTGAAATAAAGAAGCATGTTCAAGGTCTAGAATCTATAGGGAACTGATATTTTGACAGATCTACCAGGAGTCTTAGCAACATAACCATGGGGTATCCAGTGACAAGAGGCAAAGCTACCTTCCCTGATGTTCAGAGCTGAAGTTGACTTTATCCTAAGAATAGTAGAGTATAGCACAGGACTTGTGGTTGGTAGTATTTTGTGGAGTGCCTTTGTGTTGTACATGAGTTTATTTGTGTACTGCTCATTGAATGTCCTACAGATGCCTGTGTTCGAGTGGATACTCAAGCTTTTGCAGAGGGAAGCAGGAGATAGGGATGAGGAAAGGAGGGCAGAGAAGCTGCCTGAAAGATGAGAAGTCTGGAATAGTAGTGGATTGAAGACATGAGAGGTAGATTTGGGAGTCCATTACAGTGGTACCTGAGAAGATAGAGTCCAAGTTGATCTCTGGACCAGGGCATCTAATCCTGCAGGTGAACCTAGGTTATGAGACTTCTACACTGAGTGTCACGCATCCCCCAAAAGCCTGTTAAAAGCCGTCATTCTCAGAGTTAGCAATAGCAAGCATTTAAAAGGCAGGAAGTCCTTAGGGCTGTGCCCTCTAAGGGCATTGTGAAATACTTTGTCTTCATCTTCCTCCTCACTCTCCCTTACTTTCTAGCCATGACATGAGCACTTTGCTGTACCATGCTCTCCCCCCATTGTCCTCCAACAGCTCTGCCAGTGACCTAAAAGTAACAGTTATCCTCAGTCACAGTCAGTATTCTTCAAAGCTGTGAACCAAAATAGCCCTTTTCCTGGATACTTCATTATAGTAATAGAGGACTGATGAGCTCTAACACCTCAGCTCATCTAACTGACCTTTAAAATGGCTGCTGTTCCCAATGGTTATGTCCTATTTTTTTTAATTCTCTATGTTAATAATGGTGAGGATGCATGCCTCATTGTAAGATAGGGGGCTGCTCCTTTCTGGCCTCCAGCTCCTGTTCTCAGAACATTCAGACCGACGGTGGGAGTGGTTTTCTGAATAACCATGTTCAGGTGGCCCTCTGCTTCCTCAGGACTGAGAAACATCAACCACACCACCAGGAGGATAGAGAGTATCTCAGAATTCAGGGGAGGAAAATGCTCCAACTTTCTGCATCTTTTGGCGTTCCTTAATCTCTAACCTGGAGTCGTGTCACTGCCATCTAAAGCCCCTGTACAGAGTATGGAGACTAAGGAACTTGAACGTGCCCTGAAGAGATAGTGAGTTGGGTACTGGAGCCATATGATCCGGCTGCAGAAGGAGCAAGTGCAGATGTGGCCTAGTAGTTGAAGAGATCAAGCCCATCCATGGGGCTGCCTGCAATATTCCCCTGTCCTTTCACATTTCTGGAATCCCTGGCCAGCTTATGAAGAATATTTTGAACCTTTTATTTTATTTAAAAAGTTTAGGTATGTTTGGTTCTTTTTTAATTAATTTATTTTAATTAATTAATTTATTTATTTACATCCCAAATGCTCCTTTAGCCCCACCCCCTCACTTCTGGAGAATTTGTTGCTGTTTCCTGAGCATCCTGAGTGGGAACACCTAAGAAGGCTCTCCTCACCACTCTGTAGGTACAGCTTCCTCACCAGCTCTTGTTGGAAGCTCACACTCATTGATAGAGGAGGCCTGGAGGGTCCATGCTTTACTTAGCTTTGCCCAGTCTCCCAGCATGTGAGGGTCACAGCAGAAACACAACACTCAGAGCCTTGCCCAAGTACTTTCTAGAGGCTCCTAAAGAGTCTCCTCCCCAGGAATGGTTCCCTACACTCATCCTTCACCCAGAGAGTTAACTGATGGAGGTTGAATCCGAACCCTGACCCCCAGTCCCAGGACCTCCTACTGTTTGAACCCCAGAGAACCTCTTTTCCTTAAGACATGGGAAAGACAGCTACATGCAGGGACCCCAGCAGTTTCCTCCAGATTAGTACACACTGAAGAAAGCACAGATTAGTGGTAACGTCGTGTCTTTCTGAACAGAGCTGTGTCCAGGAATGCTGTGTTCTGGCCCTTGCAAGGCTCAGACTCCCATCCCAGAGATCTGCGAATTTATCTGAGCAAATCCATGAAGAAAAAAAAAAGATGTCCAGCCTAGGTGGGTACCCACCTGGGGGTAATGTGATAGGAAAAACTTCAGCTTTGTGAAAAACAAAACAAAACAAAACAAAACAAAAAAACAAAACAGAGGCCTCGGGGAACTTGGCAATAGTAAACCACTTTGTATATGGTGGGTACTTGCACATATGTGCTCATACTTGTGCATGTGTGTGCATGGGTATGAATGCCAGAAAACAGTCTCAAGTGTTATCCTTCAGGAGATACCCACCTTGTTCTTTGAGGAAGCATGCTTAGGGGATAAGGCTGGCTGGCCAGTGAGCCCCAAGGATCTGTCTCTGCTTACCCCACCACTGTGATCACAAGTGTCTGTCCCTGAGCCTACCTTGTCCATTGATTTTTCATAACCCCAAGGTGTGTGAGAAGTGAACATAAAGACGAGGAAGCAGTAGGAGGCCATGCAGGGTCTCAGAGCGAGATAGGGCACCCTGCGCCCTGCTGTCAGCCAGTCATTCTCATGGCAACAGGTTATGGCTTTCTTACTCCAAACGTCAATGTCTGTGTTTATAAGCTGGTTACGTCATGTTTGATGCAGATCGGACAGTGCTGGGGAACTCCAGCAGTCTTCACTTCTGCTCACGATCCATGCAGCAAAGGCACCCTGTTCCCTCTCTCCCCACAGCCCCTGCTCACTTAGCAGTTTTGGAAGAGCCACAAACTGGGCGGTCGCTCAGTGTCTTCACAGAGCTATGATGAGGGCAGAGTCTGCGCTGGTGAGACTGGTCTCCTCCGGTAGGCAGCCATTCCTAATCACGGGTGCTGAGGGAGGGTGTGAGTGGGCTCCCTGGGCCTTTTACAGACTGTTTATGATGTGTGCGGCTGCGGTAACTGCCCATGATTAGCCACTCTGCAGGCCACTCAGGGCCAGGAACAATGGAACAAACAGAAGGAGAGGAACTATTAAAAGTTGGGAGCCTCAAATGTCACCCTCAGTAATTCATCCTGCACCTGTGCTCAGCTTCTTGACTTCTGGGCCCTCTGTCCCACACAGTCCTTCTCTGCCCGTGTTTCCTGCTGCCAATGGGTTTGATACTGGCCTTAGGAGCCAGGTAGATGTAAGGTCGAGTGTCAGTGCCACTGCTACTCAGATGATCTTCGTGCCTGGACAACCTGCTGTACTGGTGCTGGGCTCAGCTTCCTCTTTGTAAAGTAGGCATGGGCACCGCAGCCCCATTCACCCACCCCAACTGGTGGCAGTAAGATCTCTAGGTAGGAAATCATGTGTCACAATGTGGTGACCAGTGGTGGTGGGATTGTAGGAGTTCAGAATCTAATCTGCATAACTTTGGATGGAGTTGGAAATCTTCATCAGTCATTCCCCACAACCCAGTCTTTGCAGAAGTGGGGAAAATTAGTTTATGGGTGTCAGCTGCTTAAAGAGGTGGGTCTTCCCTGACATTGTCTAAGTGAATGGGGAACAAAGGGAATGGTGTGAGAGCATGGGTTTCTTGAGAAATCTCTCCAGATTACAACAAGGATTCGGGGGAAGGATGCTCCCTTTCCCTATATTCCTTGATCCTGCTCCCAGCCTGTCAGTCCTTGTTCAAGTGTCCTAGTTGGTGCTGAGTGACTCATTGTGGGTCATGATTCACAGCACCTCTTTAAGATTGGCACACTTTGCCAGGAGGAATTCTGTGCTCAGGAAGGATAAGGGAGCTGCCAGCCTGTCTCCCAGGACCAGGACAGACTCATTCATTCTCTATAGTTCTCTGAAAGCTGTTCACACTCACAGACATCTGAGACCCTCCTAACTGATGATGTACTGTCCCTGTGTCATGGTCAGGCCTGGGTGAGTCCCTGATTCCTGGAGCTCCTCAACTGTCACCTTCTATACAACTTACTTCCTAGCAGAAGAGTTCTGAGGTGGGCGTTATGATTCTTCACTGCTGGGCTATGCCTCTGCTCAGTGGATGATCCTAAAAAGAGGATTTCTCCAGCTCTTGGCAGCCTGTGTGGGTCCCTTATGCCCATCTCTGCTTACCTGAACAGTAGGATGAATCCTTGCCCCCTCACCCACATCCATTCTGTTTGCAAGGAGACTTTACCCCCTCCTTCGAGACCACTGGCTCTATCAACTCCATATGCCCCAGCAAAAGCTCGTACTCTGTACTTTGGACCAACTCTCCCTACCAAGAAGGCCTTCCCCAGCAGAAGGCACCAGCAAACTTCCCGTCAGCCAGAGAATGCAAGCAGAGGCTGGTGTTCTGGGGCCAGGAGGCCAGGCAAGGTGAGAAGGCCTGCCTCAGCAGAGGCAGAGCATGACTGGCAAACCTCCAAGGCTTCCCCATACCCCAAAGCCTGCAGCTCCAGTCAGTGACCCGGGCATGACCCTGCTGGGGCAGAGAGGCCCTCGTTCTCACTTAGGATTGAAGTCAAGGCGGCTTTGCAGTACATTGCCCCAAGAATGTGCTGACGGTGCAGCAGCTTGGCTGGCTTTGCACCGAGCGGCCAGGGACCATCCCTTTGCCTTCTGAGTCTGCACCAGGGCTCCCGGCCACAACCTATGGCACCTCAGGGAACTCCTGAACATGATAAGACCTTGTCACACCAGTGGCTCTGCTGGACCAGGTCATTGCTTGCTGGCTCCCTGCAGGTCGGACCAGCACCATGTCCCTGCTGCTCCTTCATCCAGGCGAGGAAGAAATCCAGCCCTGGGATGAGAGGGGTCTTCAAAGGGAGCATCTCCAAGACCAGGATTAAGGGTGTGGTGGAGGTGGCGCTCTCCTTGTAGGGCATGCTGCCTAGGGCCACAGCTCTTCTAGCAAGACTGCCTGGGTAGTAGTAGTGCTCCGGCATGGGCACAAATCAGTCACACTGTTATGGGTGGTAGATATTGGAATCTGAAGGCCACTAGCTCAGATTTCCGGGTTCTTATATTCTGGAACAAAGACCTGGACAGAGACAGACGAATAAATGTAGAAGCAGAAACAGAAGAGAGAAGCCTACTTTCCAGGACAAAAGTAGGCCAGAGCTGAAGAGTCAAAGGCTCAATAACCCCCGACCCCCCACCGCCATGAGGATTCTGATCCTTTCACTCAGTGCCCACAGGCCTTCTGCAGGCCTTCCCTAAGTGCCCTACCCCTTTCATGCAGCCCCCGGCTGGGTTTTCCTGTCTTTCTTCTGCTCTCAGGTTTCTATTGTATTTGAATCTCTCAGCCCTTGAGCCTATCTCTCCTGCCACATTTTTTTCAGTCCTCATAGTCTGACACTGTCCCTTCCCCCACCTCTCTTCTGTCACATCCTGATGGGAGGGAAGGGAAAGGAGCCTTGGAAACCCAATCTGGCCATTTAACCTCTGAATATTTCCTCATCTTTAAAAAGAAGTCTTGGTTAAAAGGAATAAAAACAACATATAAGTGATCTCTAGCTGTCACAACCTGCAAGAAAGATACCTAAATCCTTTCGCAGAGACTTAGCATCCAAATCCAAGGCCCCTGACTGAGTCAGTGAACAGCAAAGTCAGACTGAACTCCATCATCAATCCTCTAGCTCTGAAATTTTTACACAACCCATGGTATATGGGTACATAAAATAGAGAGAAAAGGCACATTTACTGATAAAAAGGCACTAGAGTTTTATGTACTTTATGTGTGAGTGATTTGCCCGCACGTATGTATGCGCACCACGCGTGTGTCTGATATTCTTGGAGGACAGAAGAAGGTGCCAAATGCCCTGGTACTGAAGTTATCTGCATGGTTTTGAGCTACCATGTGGATGTAGGGACCTGACCCTGGGTTCCCTGCAAGAGCAGCAAGTGTTCTTAGCCAGTGAGTCTTCTCTGCAGCCCCAGGAGTTTGCTAGAAAGCAAGTCTTGGTACCCGTGTAAGTTACTGTTTATTAGAGAGGAGTTTGCATCTGCTTGCTCATTTTAAATAAAGGAGTAAGTCTTACCTGAGTACCTGACTCTGCTGTCTACAGAGCATTTCAACATTTCTCAGGGCTTAATGGATACTTTGTTCTCATAACCATCCATTCCAGAATGCATCTGTGCATAAATACATGATACAAAACGGCAAGCATGTTTCAGGGCCCTTTCAGAAACCGTCCGAAGCTCCGTCTTAAGCCCAAGCCAAAATTCATTTAATGATTTGTTTTCAATGACACTCAAGTCACCAGTATAAGTAATTTTAAAATTCATACATTCTAACACAGTAAAATCCAAAGATATGTTAATGTGATATTTACATGCCGAGGAATTATGGCAGGAGAAAAATGTAAAGTCTTTGTTTCTGGAATTAAGCCGTTGTGTCTTCGCAAGAAGAGAAAGCCATGTGTGTGCATAGAAACTCTGCAGTTCATACCAGGAAGCTGTCTGCACCTTTGACTGGGTAGGGGGTGTCAGGGGACATCCATTAACATTGCATGGCATAACACGTGCTGTTCAGGGAACATGTTTTGTGTCTGCCATGAATACTCATGATGTGACATAGATCAATACTGCCAGAAACATGTCAGGTTAAGCATGCATTTGATTCCTTGAAATAATTTTTAGTCATCACAGGTTCAGGAATCTTTTACTTTGCCAGTGTGTGTGTGTGTGTGTGTGTGTGTGTGTGTGTGTGTGTGTGTGTGTGTGTTGTGTGTTTTCTCCACATCTAGTTATATAACACAACAGAGAGTTGTGACCCACAATTTAAGAAGGTGAGTACAAGCTGACCCTAACCTCTTCATATCCAGGGTCACAGGAGTTAGCGATGAGGGGATGTTCAAGACTAAGACAGCTTGATATCTGCCCTTCACCCCAGGACCCAAAGCCAAGCAAGGAATGGCAGCCTCTAGGGTTCAAAATACCCAGAACCAAGGCCCAGAGCTCCATTCTCAGAGCTGACCCACACAGAGGTGTGGCAGAGGAAGAACACACTGAGAGACGTGTTGCCGATGGACAGGTCAGGCCTGGAGATGTGTATGTGTGGACAGCTAGGATTATGTGAGATAGTGAGAGTATTCCCGCCTGGACGTATCCCAGCACAGGGGATGTGGAAGGCCTCAGGAAGAGTTCCAGTGTCTGCATACGACTGAGCACTTGTGCATGGTGAGAGCAGTGAGTGTTTACAAGAGGGTGTGCAGGCCATGTGCAGGGCTTGGGTGGGCACCGGGGTTAATTACATTTTCTGGTTGGCTGAGAGGTAGTCAGCGATGCCTTTTGCTTCCAACCCAATGAATGTTTGCCTCCTCGGATGTCTACTTCCGCCGCTTTGGAAGAGGGGTGCTGACAACCTGAAGCGTGTGGAAGAGGTGATGAGGGCTGGGGTAGCCAAGAGAAGGACTGACTCACAGCAGTATTTGCGGCCACAGGTCTCCCAGCCTTTCCAGAACTACAGGGTGCAGATGAAATCTGGAAAGCCAGAGGCCAGACTGAGACAAAGACAGGCAGGCTCCTGGTTCATATAAGGATGGATGATATGTTGGCTTCCTGTTAGGACAAAGATGTGTCCCAGCCATCTGAGTGCCTGCCTAGAAAGTACACTGCCAGGCTAACTCCACACCCTGAGCTCTGGGACCACTGATTCCTGTTTCCCGAGCTTGATCCCAGCTACTGAGACAGACAGGTTCCTGCAGGCTCACCTTGCCCCAAATAGATCAGGGCTTTCTTACATGGGAGTGAGCATTTCGAATTGGTGAACAGATTTACCTTAACTGTGAAGGTTAACGTCAGCCCGGGACCCCTGATTGCTGGGTGTGAGTCTTGGCCTACCTCCTAGCTCTATAGAACATAGAGCTCTCTGCAGAACAGCCACAGGGTCAAGTGGCCATGCCTGTCTAACCACTGTGGGCAGTTCACTGCCTGTCTAGCTACCTGCTTAGCGCTATCATGTGAAAAGAATACACTGAAGTTGCTAGGGCATTGCTAGGAGAGCCAGAGGGAACACTCAGCAGCGAGCTGAGTCTGTGCAGCCGGGAAGAAGCTTTCTAAAGGAAAGGAGTAAGGCAAACACCAGCCCACGTGCCCAGAGGAAGCTGAAGGCAGGGTACCCAAAGATCCAGGAGAAAAGATAGAAAATGCTGAGGTCGAATCCTGCAGTTGTCTGTGTGACCTTGCACGTTCTTCAAACTCTCCGGACTTTAGTGCTGTTGTCCTGGAAACAAATGTTAATGTTAATCATTTCACAAGATTTGGCAAGCAGGAGTGCATAGAGTGGAGATGGACTTAAGACCAGCAGGGTAAGTCTCTGGCCTAGGTTATAGAGGAAGGAGGCTAACCCGGCTGGAAGCAGGTGGGAAAGGGCAGCCCAGAAACAACAGCCCAGCCTGCCCAACACTCTGGCCTTGCTGAGAGCTTCCCACCTCTCCTTTCCATTTCTTCTCTCCTTGAGATGCTCCTTCCCGGGGGCCTCGTAACCAGCTAGGGAGCAAAATGATCCACAGCCTGAGCAGACTTCCATGTACTGGGTGAACTTGATTATTTCTTCTCTCTCTGAGCTTTGTAAAATGAGCAGTTGGCCTGGTTGGTGTCCAGTACCATCTTGCTCCTCCCCAAGTACTAATAATCTGAAAGGATTGAGCCCAGCCACAGGGGTATAGCTTTGCATGAAAAGGACCAGGAATGGTGATGAAACAAAATGCCCAGGGTATCATTCATCCTTTCATTCATTCAGTCATGAGACACTGGGCATGTATTCAGTGCCAGGGCTGGAGATGTGTTTATGAATGGAAATCACCTCCAACATGGGAGGTCGTTCTGTTTGGGAGAGGGCACAATGCTGTGGGAGACAAGTCACTAATAGAATGTTTACAGATGTGTGAGAAAGGATGGCAGAGAAACTGGTGGTAGGACTACATAGGAAGGGGTCCATACAGGGACAATAAAGGCCAGTGGGACAGATTTCTGTTCCGTGGCTCCAAAGAGAAGTTGCCAAGCCTAGATATTGCCTGTGCAGATTTATTCTGAAATCCCTGGTCTTTACTGCAGAGAACAGCGCTGTGTCCAAGCCCACCTCGGAATCCTATGTGCCACCAGACACCAGGGCTGGAAAGAATGAGGCAGGCGTCCCTGAGCACTGATTAACTTTCAAGTTACTCTGCTATGCTGGGTGCAGTTGAAGTTTTAGCAAGTCTCCTGGGGTTCCCAGGCAGCTTTAACTTCAGCCTGAAAGAACTATTAAGGTCCAATCAAAATAAATAAAGTCAGAT
Organism: Rattus rattus; assembly: GCF_011064425.1. NCBI lineage: Eukaryota > Metazoa > Chordata > Mammalia > Rodentia > Muridae > Rattus > Rattus rattus. The sequence continues at coordinate 42,002,998 of NC_046154.1, read as the reverse complement.
CCAGGAAAGCGACGTGTTTGTGACTGCAGACCAAACACTCAGGATATTCATACAGAAACCCAGCACCCCACTACTGGCAGAGGTCTCTTACTGGACTGGCAATGGACCCATACACACCAGTACCTTCTCTCAAAGGCCCAGAGCCATGGTACACAGCCAGGGCCCAGCTCTGGACTCAGCTGGGACTTGTGGTGAGGAAATGGAACAGGCAGTCCCATAGATGGATCACAGGAGGTGTCTGAACATGTGTTCCCATGATGCGTGGCCAGGCTGGCAGCAAGGGGAATCCTGACCATGTGCAATAGGAATGGAAAAGGCGGGCCTTGGAGCACATGATCCAACAGAATCAAAAACTAAGTAAGGAACCCGGTGTGGTGTACATACCTGTGATCCCATCACTGGGGTGGCTGAGGCAGAAAGATCATAGATTTGAGACCACATAGTAAGACCGTCTCAGGAAAAAAAAAAACAGAAAGAAAAGGAGAACAAAGAGAAGGATGAAGAAGAGGAGGATGAGGGAGAAGACTCTAGAATCAGTGGTTTTCAACCTTCCTAACGCTGTGACCCTTTAAAATAGTTCCTCATTGCAACTTAGTAACTGTGATGTTGCTACTGTTATGAATGGTAATATAAGTATGGGATACACAAGATATCTGATACATGAGCCCTGTGTGGGGGAGGGCTGCCAGAGGTGTGGGACTGTTTGCCTCATAAAGGGTCATGACCCACAGGTTGAAAACCACTGTTCTAAACCCTGAGAGAGTCAAAGACAGTGAATGTGAATGCTAGCCTGTGTTTTCACCAGACAAGAGAACCCTAATGAGTCAAGCTAAGGTGCAAACCCCTACTCTTAGGATTAGGTACGTCTAGATAGCCAGGCATAGCCATTCAAGTGAAAGACATCCAAGTGAAAGCTGAGGAGAGGCGTGGCCATCCCTGATCTTTCCCACCCCTATCCCCATCTCCCTTCCTAGCGTTACTGAATATTTGCTGCTTCAACTGGCATTCCTCACTGACCCATGGAAGAGAATCGAAGACCTATGGAGAGAAAATCAACACCAATGCTAGAGGCACCTGCCCATCTTAAGGTTCAGAGCAACCAATAGGGAAGCCACTGAGACCCCAGCAGCCTGCTGAATGCTAAGTGCACTGGCCCTGCTGGAGACTGGCCTGGCCCTGTTGGAGACTGGCCTGGAGCAGCTGTTTTCTCCACAGGCTCAGGATCCCTTCTTTGACTCTGCCTGGCTCCCTGCTTCCTTTTGCAAGCTTCCCAGAGTCCTAGATGGTCACTGGCCTTCTGTGCCTGGCCTGAAGTCCTGCAAGTCCTCCTTCCCTCTGCCTTACCCCCCATGCAGCAGCTCAAAGGCCCCTTGTGCCTGCGGAGGCCACACCGCCTGCACACAGAGCTGGTCTCTTACCTCATAAACGGCTAATTTGTTACATATTTTCTGACGCTGTAAATGGGAGAACAAAGACCTTTTCTCTCTCATATTTTTGTTCAATTATGTTTGTGGGGGAACCTGATCCCCTTCAAAGTGGGGGCTGGGGCTGCTGGTCTGGAAGCCTCCTAGGCTAGCTCCTGAGCCAACAACCCACAAGGGTGACTGAGGCCTGCTGGGCCTGGGTGCCAAGAACATGGTCGGGAAGGAGGTATTAGAAAAGACTGGAAGAGCAGCTGCCAGGCTCAGAAGCAGCCCAGATGAAGGTGGATTCCTTCAGGGCAAGGGACCTCCTCCTCGGAGGAAGAAGCTCTTCCTCAGCCATTCACCACTGTGCTGGCAGGGGCATAAAAGACAGACTTCTTGTCACTGAACTGACAGTCATGTGTCAGGTAGGGAGGAGTGTGCACCTGGGAAAGAAGTTTCTCACCGAGAATCCTGAGTCATTCCTGAGCCCCTGTGGTTCTCAGCCCCTCAACCGCAGTGAGGCTCCACCTCTAGGTTCCCAACTAGCCCCGTTCCCCTCTACAGTAAACTTACTGGTTTTGAGCCAGGGCTGACAGCTGTGCCTAACACAGGTGGGTGCCCTCGGGGTGTCACAGCTGTGTCCTAAGAACCAGGGATGTAAGAAAGAGTAAGAGGAATCGGTCCCCTACTCTTGGCATAGTTGCAAAGAAGGTGGTGGTAGGACCAGTTTAGCGCATGATAAAAGTCCTCAGACATTCTTCATTCACTTGCTGTATGACCTTAGGCAAGTCACTTACCTACTGTGTTTCCTCTACCCCCACCCCGGTAAAAAGGGAGTAGAGATGAAAACTATCTCTACTGTTTTCTGTAACTGTTGGAATATGCATGCACTAAAACTGGTGTAGAAATGCGTGCAGTGTCTGTCACAGAACAATCGTTGGTAGTGGATGAAGACAAACTCTTTATCAGTGCTCAAAAGAGAGAGGAAAGAAAGTAAGAGAGCTTGAAAAGAGACCCCTGAGCTGATCTACGAAGCCAGGGAAGGAATCTTTTCAAGAGATGGTACTTGAATTGTAGCTGAATTGTTAAAGTTTGTACGGCAAAACAGAGGCATGATGGGAAAGGGATATGCATGTGCAACGACCCTGGAGTGTGAAGGAAGATGCACACTCAGAAACAGAGCTGCAAATCAACACATGGAGTTAGTTAAAACATGCAGGGCTCAGGGGACAAGGGAAACCAGAGGACAGACCCAAGGCCTTAAGGATCATGGAGAGATGACACGGAAGCAGTTTGTCACTGTTTCTAGAGCGGTAGTGTGCTCCCATTTATGATGTTCACGGTCCACAGCATCCACTGCTGGCCCGTCAGCTAGGGAGGTCATGGTGTGCAGTGTCCCCATGGAGAAACAATAGAAAAGAGTGGATGAATGAGGCTAAAGGGACACACAGAGCCAGGTCATAGGGCCCGGCCAGCTAGTCCAAGACCATAACAGAGAGAGGTAGAGAGGCCACTTGGTGTTGGTTTGTAAGCAGGACTGAGTCACATTAATGTCTCTAGAATTCCTAAACCGTACTGGCTCAGGTCATAAGCCATATGGTTGACCACGAATCTCTCTGTGGCTAGAATAGTGTGATTTCTATCCTGACTCTTGATCTCTGTCTTTTTTTTTGCACATACACAGACCCATACAATCCTAGAGACCTCATTTCTAATTCCAGGGTAGAACAATGCTTTGGCATGTGTCTGATCCTTCTGGTCACAATAACTCAAAAAAGGGAACTACTAACTGGACCTAGGACCTAGGGGACTGCAAAAGGAAGACATAGGCTGGGGATAGGCTGAGACCAACAAGTCCAGGGCCCCAGAGAAAGGTTAAGGCAGGGTCATGAAAAGCCAGCATAGACCTGAGGCCCAGGGGAAGTTTCTGGCCAGGAGCTAAAAGGCTGGGAGGTAGCCTTCCTGCCCACCTGTGATGGAGTCTGAAAGCACGTGGGCCCTTAACATATGCCCTATATGTGGGAGTGGGGGTTCTACCCTCCTCACAGCACATGCAGTCCACCATCCTCGTGAGGTCACTGCAGCAAGGAGGCTGATTGGCTCTTATCTGGTCCATACACAGAGCTTTGCTTCTCCTGAACGGGTTTACAGTTTCTGTGCTCATGCCCCAAGTCTGAGGCTTGGGCTTCTTCCATATTATAATCTATCTTTAGTAGAGGGAAGAGGGGATGAGGGGCCACAGACACTTGGTAAAAGCAAACCGAGCAGACAGTTGCCTCACCTCTGAGTTCATCTGCACCCGGTCTCCTTTCCTTTCCTGTGGCTGCACTCAGCCCTAAGAGGAGCCACAAGGCACCTCCCTTGTTCATCTGCCTCGCCTGCAATCTCCTTCCTTCTCCCTGCTGTGTGGCAAACTCATGCTTTCATAGTGTACTTGCTGCAGTCGCCTTCCTCGACCGTGGTCTCTGAACCGTTGTGGGACTCCAATGGCACAGCGTCCACCCCTGGACGCTGGCCTTGGCGAGAATTGCTTGCTTGCAGCAAACCCCCCCCCATGTGCCACCCGACACCTGGAAATTATTTGGTCTGTCAATCAAGCAATCAGCACAGCCTAACCAGGAACACTGTCCACGTTTGCTTGCACTCTGGCCCCTCCTCTACACCCCTGCAGCATAGCCTTTGAAGACCACCCCAGCTCATATGAAACAAGTGTTCTGTGTGTGTCCCTGTCCTAAGGAAGGGATAGGTACTTGATACAGTTTTTTAAATGCTAGCAAACAGGCAGGATTAATCACACACACACACACACACACACACAGAGAGAGAGAGAGAGAGAGAGAGAGAGAGAGAGAGAGAGAGAGAGAGAGAGAGAGAGAGAGGCTTGTCCCACATGGAAGGATCCAGAGCAAGGGTTCCATGGTCTATAAGCATGGTCAGGTCTGAAGCCCGTCAGAGCCTTTTCTTGTCCTCTATTGTTTGTATCAGAAGCATTTGGCAATGGTGGCTAAGCAGACGAGCAGGGAGGCTGTTACCATTTCTCTCTGTTCTCTGTGTTCCCAGCCAGGTCCTCCCACACTGGGCCCCCAAACAGGTGTCCACTCCAGTCCAGCCCTCCCCAGCTATTGCTCAAGGCCAAGGAGAGCAGAGGTCCCTACACAGCTGGTGAGCCTGGGAGGCCATTTCCCCCTCCTCTGTAAATGGATAATTGCTGTGTGGTCAGACCAGAGGAATTAGAGGAGCCCTCTAGGAATTCCATACTGATTTTGCAAATGAATGTGGAGTCTTGCCTTTTGATGTCCAGGCAGCTGTGTCAGCAGGGCAGGTCTGAGGTTGAAGCAGAGGTGCATGTAGCAGGGTTGGAGTTGGACGATGCAGCTGCTTAAGAACAAGAATGGGGATGATGGTGATGGTGGCTGCCCAACCCATCGCCTCCCAGGGAACCTGGTTTCTCCCTGTATCACTCACTCATGCCTTGTCTCCATCCACGGCCACTCTGCGGGGAAGACGGACAGGCCTTTCCTTGACGCCCACCCCTCTGCTCCTATTCTGACATGTCTCAACAGATTGCACGTCCAGAGGTTCTGGCCTGAACACATACACTTCCCTCTCCACCCCATGCTCTTTCTCAGCTTAGCCGACATCACCAGTAACTTCACCTTCCTGGGCTGTGTCAGGAAGCCCCCACGTGCTCTGGTTTCCATTTCTCGCTAGCTTGTCACCAGGCTAGAGCCAACTGGCTCTCTTCAGCTTCATCCCTTGAACTTGCTCCCAGCTTTGTACCTGGAAGAGGCTTGTCTAGCTGTTTTCCTGTGACTTTAGAGTGTGCCTTCTTTTCTTTTCCTCATGTGCAGTGTAATGGATTTAGAGGCTCAGAGGTCACGGCCTTTGGGGACAGATGGAGAAGTGGGCCACAGGATGAGCATCAGGGAGAACGCAGTGGGCTCAGGGAGAAAAGCCACAGCACTCCTAGGGAATCCTGCTCAGAGGACGTGGGTGGGACCGTTGCCTCCTTTCCTAAGCCTTAGGCTCTCTGTGCATAAAATGAGGTCAGTAATACCATCCACCTATCAAAAGGACACAGCATGCCAGGAACCATGGTGTGTTGATTCATGAAAGGGTAGCTATCATAGCCAAGGATATCAAGTCCTGGGATGGGGCCCCAGAGCCAAGAGCTAGCGCCACACCTCACCTCCTCTTTCACGAGGAGGAGCCTGCAGCCTTGCTGCTTGCTGTCTTCCTGCTGGTCTGGTTTGCAGCACCAGATCCTGGGTGCCAAGTCTCCCTTATCCTGTCTGTGCTGACAACAAAGGAGGTGTCCTCCCTTCACAGGACAGAGTCCACACAGACTCCTTCCTAGAGCTCCTTGCTCACCAGTCTCCTGGCCCAGCAAGCCCCAATCAGCTCACATAGGTGATTCAGCTCGAAGGACAGGTGAAGAACCCCAGAGTTCTATGGTGGGCTTTGGGAGGAGCAGCTTGGGCCTCAGAGAGCAGGCAGCCCCTACTGCAGGCCAGAGGAGGGTCTGCTGCCACCACAGGGTCCACCCTGTAGAGTCCTCAGAACAGTGTGAAATTGAGCCCATGGTTCTCTGGGTGGTAGCTGAGAGCAGGGAGAACAACAGGTAAAGCTGCTCCTCTGTCATGCTGGCCTCTTCCACTCCACACCCAACACCTGCCAACAAGAGGTCTCCCCACCACCACCTTCTTCCCCATAGCCTTTCCTATTTGCCTGCTTCAGACTGACAGGATAGCACCTGATCCCAGCACTGTACACACAAATACACACACTACATATGTACCGCACACACACACTACATATACACACACCACACCAGGTATACCACACACATGCTACATACACTACATACACACACCCTACACCAAACACACAAGCATACATACCACATAGCACATACACCCATGGTATATATGTAGCACATACACACACATAGCACATATACGTACACGCCATATCAGGCATACCATGCACACATATACCACATATACATGCTACATACACTACACACACACACACCACACCACACACTTAACACACACGCACTCGTACGTGCACATGCACACACGTACACGCGTACAATCCCTTTCTTCCCCTTGGTTTCTCCCTGTCTGCCACTCTCTTCCTTATTCTCTCAGTGCGAGTGTTCTCCTAATGTAATGAAGGCTTCACTAGGTCAGGTGCCTCTGCTTGCTGTGTTTACTATTGTGCCCCTAGCCCGTGCCAGCAAACCGCTGTGTAAGTGCTCCATAAAACTTCAGTCAATGAGTGTGTAAATGGGTTCCTGTCACAGGTGGGTAAACCAAGTCCTTGGGAAGAAAAATGATCCACTCTGGGCTTCCTAGGACAAGTCAGATGGTGGCTAGATCTCTGCTCCCTGAACTAGCCCTAAGTCAAGCCCAGGCTCCAGGAAACCTACTGCTCCATAACCTGGTATGTATAGACAGAAGCGGTGCTGGAAGCCTGGGAGGATGGGAGTCAGGCCTATAGTATGAAGCTGGGAAGTACTTTGGTGCTATCCATGGGACCTGGAAAGTAACCAATAAACTGCAGTGCCAGCACTGAGGCTGCAGCCTCTGTATTAGTGCCCCCGCCCCAGATGGTTCAATAAGGTAGGCTGACCTCCATGCCTGCACTGGGTGCTGACAGAGTAGTTGGACCTCAGGTCCAGGGTAGTAGTGTTGCTTCAGCCCTGGTGGGGAGCTGCTAGGGTGAGGGCCATAGAATAAATGATGCCCTCAACTTCCCATGCACTGGCGTGTCCATTAGAAGTATCTCTCAGGTATCTACTACATATGTGGCTGGTACTGTATACTCTCTAGGGAACAGCCAAGGCCAAACTGGAGAGTATACCCCTCTGAGGGATCCTGGACTGGCCTGAGGTTACATCAGGCTACAAAGAGTAAAGATAGATACCAGTGATTGGAGCTAACCCCCAAATGGTGGCCTTTCCCCTCCTCATGTGTCAATCTTGATAATATCTGATAACCAAGGCTCACTTGTACTCCCTCCCCCCCCCTCTCTCTCTCTGCATGCATGTCTGTGTATCTGTCTGTCTGTCTCTGTCCCTGTCTCTGTCTCTTTCCAGTTAAGCAATCAGAATATAGGCCCCAGTAGCTAGCCCCAGCTATCTGTTAGTGTCTGTCCTTGTGCTAATGGATGAATGGAGGTAGCATGCTTGTCAACTCCAGTGCACACCCCCATCACTCTCCTGTGTGCTCAACTCTACTTGTCTCCTCCCCTGTCCTCTGCTTCTCACCATGTGGGTGCACAGGGCCTTTGTACCTGCTGGTTCCTCATCCCTCCACACCCCTGCCTCCATTCCTTGTTTTTTTTTCCTGAAACACCTACTATTTTTTGTTATTCAAGAAATGGGCCGGTAGAAGGTATGTACACATGCCCACACCTGCAGCTGATTCCAGCCATGTGCAGCTTAACAATGGGAATATGTTCATGGCAATGAATTGCTAGCTGATAGTCACTGTGTACAGTCACAGCATGTGTACAACCAGAAACCCAGCCTTCTGCACACCTAGGCTATACGGCACAAGAATTGCCATTGGTTGCAATCTGCACAGCATGCTATTTATTGTACAGAATATTGTAGGCTATTGTAATCCATGCATCTAGATGCAGAAAGGGTGTGCTAAGATACTAGGCCATGGATATTGGCTCTACTGTAATTTTATTAGGGCTTGTTTGTGTGTGTAGTACACTAGTGGCCAAAACATCATTATATAGTACATATGTATGATATATTACTGTGAGTGTGCATGCACGAGTGCATATGCATAGAAGGGGTATAAAGACACAGAGGGAGAGATGCACAGAGAGACAGATAGATATTTATTTCAAGGAATTTGCTCAATGGTATAAAAGATGGCAAATCTAAAATCTCTGTACCTGGCGGCAGACTGGAAGTCAGGGGAGAGTTGACACGCAGTTCTGCTGATGGCAGAGAGCAAATAGTCACTTTTTCTTAAAACTGTCAGTTGACGGAGACCCACCCAACCTATGGAGAATGACTCATTTTTTCAACGTTTACTAAATTAAACATTAATCTTGCCTAAAATTACCTTTGTAGAAATGTCTAGAAAAGGAGGTAGCCTACTCATAAAAGTTACTGGCAAAAATACTCACAGGATATGAAGTTAAATTTATAACTTTCATCTTGTATCAAGTCAAACAAGATCAAAGACCTTAGTTTAAAACCCAAAACACTGAAATTTACAGGAAAAATATGGGGATGTCCTTCAAGATATTCAGGGAGGCAGGAGATTTTTTAAACAGAACACCAACACCCAAGTGGCAGCAGATTGGACTACATGAAAAAAAGTTTCTCTACAACAAAGGAAACAATAGCAGAGTTAGACAATCACAGAGTAGGAGAAAATCTACCAGCCACGATTCAAACAAGAGGCTAATATCCAGAATTTACAAAGAATTGCAGAAATTAAAAACAGAAGGAATAAAACTGCTGGTAAAAAAAAAAGGCAAGTGGATTAAATAGACATTTAGAAAGAAAAAGGAAGGAAGGAAGTGAGGGAGGGAGGGAGGGAGGGAGGAAGGAAGGAAGGAAGGAAGGAAGGAAGGAAGGAAGGAAGGAAGATAAATGAAACACTTTTAATCCAAGAACTCAAGAAGCAGAGGCAGGTAGATCTCTGTGAATTTGAGGCCAGCCTGGTCTACAGAGTGAGTTCCAGGATAGCCAGGGCTACAGAGAAACCCTATCTCAAAAAACAATCAATCAAAGAGGTGTTCAGTATCCTAGCCACCAGGGAGATGTGTCAAAACAACTTCATGATAATACCTCACCCCAGCCATAATGGCTATCATCAACAAATCTGATAACAGATGTTAGAGAAGAAATGGAGGGAAAGGAAACCATATTAATGTTGGTGGGGATGCAAACTAATACAGCCATTGTGCAAATCAGTTGGAGATTTCTCAAAACCGTTAAAATTGAACTACCATGACCCAGGTATTTCCTTCCTGGGTCTATACCCAGAGAAGTCCATACCTGCCATAGAGATATTGGTACCCACCTATTTATTTCTACTATGTTCACTATAGAAAGGAATTGGAATGAAACGCATTGTCCAAACAGATGAATGGATATGAAAACTCCATATATTTATAAAACGAAATACATCTCAGCTCTAACGAAAAATGAAGTTTGGAAATTTGCAGGAAAATGAATGGACTTAAAAATGTATCGTATACAGCAAGATCACACAGTCTCAAGAAAGAAATAAACCACATATTCTTACTAGTATGCAGAATCTAGCTAATAATGAATGTATATATGTGCACATGTGCATGTGCACGCAGGATAACATGAAGAAATGAGAACAAGAAAGGCTAAATATAAGGAGGTGAGGAAGGACTGACTGCAGTTGATGGACGTGAGTTATGAAAGGGGATACAAAGATAATTGTTTTTCTCTAATTCTGTCAAGGACTGTTGTTTGGTTTGGGGGGTAGAAAAGTGTATAAAATATATCCAATACCAAAAGTGTAAAATGTAATGTGAAGCTTTACAGATTCCATTCTGAATACCAGTTCTAACTGCATAGAGTCTCATTGAATTATACAGACTTTGGGTCTAATTCATTTTGCTGTGTGATATTTTATTTGCATGGGTTATTTTTTAAATAATGAAAGTTTATTTCAGGAGAGAAACATCTAGAGAAATATTTCACTAAATCTCTGGAACCTCAACTGAGTCCGCTTGACACAAAAAATTAACCTCACGTGTCTCCTCCTCGTCAACTCGGTGGTGTCCATGTGCCTATCTTTAAGCCATACCTTTTCTTCAAATAAGGACAGGGGAAAGATTGTAGCTCTGCTTAACATGGGAGCAGCTGTCATGTACACAACCACAAATGTCGGAGGCCTTCTCCAGAAGAGGATGCTAGGCACTCCTCCAATTACTCTTTCCCCTTGGCACCCTGTAACTAAGGTGATGTAAAGTTAGGAACACTTAGACATCAGGGTGGAGACAGGTAAGGGATCTGTGTTGTATGGTAAGGGGAAGATAAAGCAAAGCTATCTGAGATAAATACACCCAGACATGCATTCACGCCGCTCACACAAAATAAACACATCCAGGGCTGCGGACCCCTGCTTAGCATCGGCAGAGTCCCCAGCACCCCATCAACATCCATTGTTGGCTCTTGTCTGTATCCCTCACATTGGGAAGTAGAGGCAGGAGGATCAGAAATTCATGGTCATCCTCAGCTACATAGTGAGTTCAGGGCTAGCCTGGGTTAAATGAGACTGTATTTATAGCAATTACAATCTCTGTTGTTTCTTGTGACTGACTGCACATGATGGCCCTGACGCTGCCCACCGTCTCTTCTACCATCCATTCTGCATTTCCTTTGCTTTAGCAAGGACCTCAGCTTCCAAGATTCAGGACCTGGCTGGGGACCTAAAGCACCATTCCCAGAGTTTATGGAAAGATCTTTCTAAGCACAAGTGCTGTCATTTTCCATTGATTCTAATCACAGGGGATGGGAGCACTGAGTCACCTGAAGAAACCCTGTGTTCTACATACTCCCTTCACTCACACTGTGGGGAAAGCAAACCAGTTGTTTTGGTGTTCAGGACCCAGTCTCCCACTGCCCTGACTGTTCTGCTCCCTTTGCCTGTGGACTCAGAGGTATCCTGACCCCAAGTAACCAGGAGGCAGCTTCACAACTGATTCAGCAGGATCAGCACTGTATCCCCTCCATGCTGTGTATTAATATTTTATTAGTGAAAATGTCCCTTCTGTGTGTACCTAGTAGGTATGCAGTATGAGGATGAGGCTTTTGTCTGTGCTGGCCTTGCCTGGTGGATCAGTACCATGGAGGTGCTCAGTGAGCACTGTCAACCTGCTTAGGACTTCACTGTCATCACTCTGGGCTCCAGCCTGGGTACAAGTACTCATTGGTCATCCCAGAGACTTATCCTGAGAGCCAAACCTGTCCCAAGAGTCCTGGATCCAAATCTTCCCTTCAGATGATATGATGACCACGTGAGCACAGGCCTCAGGTCTAGCATCCTAGTCTGTCTAGGACTATTTACTGGACTTTTCTGGAACAATAAACCTGTTTCTACCCTCCTGGCGCCTGCCTTTCTCCACCATAGTGGTCTGTCTGAAGACCTGTTTAGATTCCAAGCCTACACTCAACAGATGCCTCCGGCTACCTTGTGTCCCATGAGCCCTGGTGAAGGGGGACAGTAGAAGATGTACAGGATTTCTTGGTGACCAGAGCGGCTGGGACTCCACACAGGCATCCAGGGGGAATGAGGCCTCCTACTCTTCACCCGGTGTTTGTTATTCCATGTCATAGCCTTAGCATAAACATTATCCTAGTGCGGGCCACTGAGGCTCCTTGTGAGAAAAGTTTGTTGTTCTAAGGTGGCTGGAAGTAGAAGGCACAGAGACCTAGGGAATTCTGGGAGCTGAAGAGGGAGGCAGAAGTCAGGGTAATACTTCACTCTAAAGCTTGTGCCTCTGTCACCCTGGCATGAAGGTCAGTGGCATGTTTGCCTCCTCCATGAGTTCCATATGTTTACAAATAGTCATATTTCTTCATCAATTTGAGTCCCTGCTGAGAAGCTGCTGGAAGCCAATGTTGAAGGGAAGGAGGGAGGGAGGGAGGGAGGGAGGGAAGGAGGGAGGAAGGAAGGAAGAAGGAAGGAAGGAAGGAAGGAAGGAAGGAAGGAAGGAAGGAAGGAAGGAAGGGAGATCAGGGATCCTTAAACTGGGCTCCAGGGTACATGGAAATTCCTTCAGCAAGAGAGCATTGAGTCTCACCCCACCTCCTTTATGTCAACCAAGACCTTAACTTTACATTTGTATCTGTTCCACGTTCACACCTCCAAATGGGATTTCTCTGGAAGAGAACAACAACAATAACAACAATAAAAGAATTCTGCAGCGAAAAGCAGTTTGAAACCTCCACACCAAGCTAGGAAGATTGGGGCTATTTCCTCCTAGGTTTTATTTAACAAACACATACTCAGCGTTCACTTCATGCCAGGACCGTTCTTAACACCGTGCAGCCTGGAATATACTTAATCCCCTGGAATACCTCCCGGCTTCATGAAGGCCGCGCCACTGGAGACCTGACTTCATGAGTCAAGCAGGGTCCACGGGAGACATTTGCCCTCCAGCCAGGTCCTCTGGCGCCCAGGCTGATGACCTCACCGCAGGTCAGGCGGTGCCTTGGCCAGGCTGATCTAAGAAGCAGCAGAGCAGGTGTGTGTAGCCGCTGGGTGTGGCCACAGGAAGTCCCTCTGTCTTAGGCCCTCAGAGGAGGAGAGCGGATCAGCTCGACACGGACACTTTCACCGGAGGCACGTACCCTGTGGGAGGAAGTTCTTGTTGCCTTAGCAATGTCCACAGCAGAAAAAACGTCACTGCGTCCTGTAATTCATCCCCAGCCACCACGCTGCCATCGACACTCTGCACCAGATGGCTGCAGATCTGATTTCAGTGGTGGCAGCCAAAGCCCAGGGGCCTGGAGAAGGCCCAGACATGGGGCGAGGGGTCTGACCTCACCTCCAGCCCTCTCATTAGGGGAGCAGTGGGGGTCGCTATAGCTCGTGCAATCCAGTCTTCTTGCCATTAACACAGAGGGGGCCCAAGTGTGGCCTTATTGCCTGTTTCACCGAGTTGGCCGGCCCTGTATACCTATTTCAAAAGGTTTTATTCAGATTATGTGTCTTTGTGGGAATGTCTACCAGCCTTCTAGATGTTTTTCTTCAGGGCTTCTAAAGTACCTTTGAACTATGAAGGAAGCAGCAGGTCCCCAGGTCCTAAAGAGAAATGGAGATCACAGTACCCTCTTTTCCCCCAGGCACAGTGCTGAGAGCTGTAGATAGATTCTAGAGTATTTCCCGTGTTCAGGAAACTCAACCTGAGGTGAGGCTGGCCGTTGAACACAATGGAAAGCTAATATGCGAACACTGGTGGAAGGAAGAGCGGTGTATCAGTCATCTCTCACTGAGATTATGCTGTGTAACAATAGAGTGCAGAGCTCAGAGTGCCAGGACCAGTTGCTGTTAGGCTGCACTGATCTTGCTGGTCTCACAGGTCTGGGAGTGAGCTCTCTGTCCATTGGTCTGACTGCTACTGGCTGTGCAAGTTTTGCTGTGTGTTTATCAGCCTCCAGCAGGGTGGAGTCAAAGGCACAGAATATGAAGGGGAACAGCCTCAGTGTGCAGGCGCTTTTCGGGCTTTCTTTTGTAATGCTTACAGCCATTGTCCTATCGCCTGAAGCAAGGTCAGCATCAGAGTGCGTGGAATCCACAAAGCCCCTTAGTTGACCAAAAGAATCTGGGGTATCAGAACCTTGGGGTGCAGACTCCAGCTCAAGCCATGTGGGTAAAGTGTCTTCTAAGCCTGGTGCCTTAATTTTCCCATCTAAAAATGGGGTTGTTGGCCAGGCCATGTACGGTGGTCTCCACCTATAATCCCAACACTTGGGAGGTAAGGCAGGCCTGCAAGTTCAAGGCAGCCAAAGCAACATAGTAAGAACCTGTCTCGAATAAACAAGACGAAGTCTCCCAGGGCCTGTGTATAAGAGCCCCGTGTTCTGTGGAGCCATAACCTTCAAATGCCACAAGCTGCTTAGAAAGTGTCTGGGTTCCTTGAAAAATTCTGGTTCCAGTGGAAAAGAGAGTTCTGTATAGTATTCCAAGTGACGCTGGCACCTAGAAACGGCATCCCTGGAGCCAGTAGCCCAGAGAAGAGAGATAGAGGGTGCTTCTGCTGAATGCATGGGAGGACGGGCTCTAGGGCTCCAGCTCCCGAGACCCTCTGAACCTTCATACAGAGCTGGGGTTTTGTTTCCTTTTGTTTGCTGCTTGACCTCATTTGAGGGTACTCTTGATTATAAACTGGGTCTGCTTGTCCTAGAACACTACTAAGCAAAGGCGGTCAAGAGATAGACTCACCCCAAACTCCAAACTCAGATGCTCTGCTCTGTCATATGCCTTCTTTTTCACACCTGTAGCCCCAAAGTTCAGTGAGTGGAAGTCTGTGAGCACAGCCCTGATGCCCTTCTCTCTCCTTGGCCAGGTGCTGTTTGCCCTGAACCAGACTCTGCTGCAGCATGAAAGTGTGCGGGCTGGGAGTCTGCAGGCACCTTACACCACAGAGGACCTCATCAAACACTACAACTGCGGGGACCTCAATGCAGTCATCTTCAACCATGATACATCCCAGGTGAGGCCCTCTTCTCCTCCTGCCCTGATGGCCTCTGCACTGCCATTTGTGAAGACGTAGAGATAGCCTCACATGATCCCACCTGACTTAGCCCCATTGTATAGTGGGCATAGACCAGCTTCTCTCCAGCTATAATAAACAAGAGCTA